>NC_137810.1:85629889-86052296 GCF_963921795.1 Nannobrachium achirus
TTAATTATTTACATTAATTGGTCCATTGTATATTATTTAAATGTGGAATACAATTAAGCAGAATGATTTAATAATAACTCACAGTAGGATAATATTGTTTTGAACTGATTTATTTGTGTTATGATTTGCTATGTAATACGTTTAGGCTAAGCCCTTGCTTTCTATGATGAATTGTATTTCTGTAGATTCTAATATATTAGTATTTGGTCGGCCATATTTGGATACAGTGACATCTGTTAATACATTGGCCTGTGAGATCCATCTGACAGCATAATAGTGTTACAGTAGATCCTATAGCTAACATCATAATAGTGTTACAGTAGATCCTATACATCTGACATCATAATAGTGTTACAGTATATCCTATACATCTGACATCATAATAGTGTTACAGTATATATAGCTAACATCATAATAGTGTTACAGTATATCCTATAGCTAACATCATAATAGTGTTACAGTATATCCTATATCTAACATCATAATAGTGTTACAGTATATCCTATAGCTAACATCATAATAGTGTTACAGTAGATCCTATAGTTAGATTCGGTTTTCCCAGAGTTTGTTGTTAATTCACTTGTTCATTCTCTGTGTGTGTCTCTCTCCCTCTCTCTCTCTCTCTCGCTCTCTCTCTCTCTCTCTCTCTCTCTCTCTCTCTCTCTCTCTCTCTCTCTCTGTGTGTGTGTGTGTGTGTGTGTGATACACTCTAGCTAGAGTTTGTTTTCCCAGAGTGTGTTGTTAATTCACTTGTTCATTCTGTGTGTGTGTGTGTGTGTGTGTGTGTGTGTGTGTGTGTGAGTGCGTGCGTGCGTGCGTGCGTGCGTGCGTGCGCGTGCGTGCGTGCGTGCGTGCATGTGTGTGTGTGTGTGTGTGTGAGAGAGTAGACCACTGTTTCCAAACATCGGACCCATCTTTGGGTCACAGAACATGTTTTAGGCCTATGGGTCGCAAATAATATCCTTTTTTTTCCTTTCTTTCCTCCATCATAAAAAAAAAGAAAGACTTTACTGTAGTAGTGGGTCAGCCAGAAGGCTCTTATCTCCATATTCAAACTGTGAGCTTGTAGATCTGTGAGCCTGTAGGTGTAGGCCTATACTGTATCTGTGAGCTTGTAGATCTGTGAACATGTAGATTGTCTGTGTGTTTGTTGTATGAAGAAGCAGGACACTAATGAATGAAAAAATGAAGTTAAAATCTAGAGCAGGGGTCTTCAACGTTTTCAGGCCAAGGACCCCTTAGTTGAGAGAGAGATGAAGCAGGGACCCCCACAACCTGTTCATAGATTCCATATAGTTTCATTGTTTGACAGCGCAATCATCAGTGTATTTTGGATTCATGTCGCTTTGTGTGTTCTGATATTTATATTAACCACTTGAACCGTGCTTAATAAACTCGACCTTTCACTCTGTAATTAATCTGCTCTTTTCCCCCTCTGCACCAAAGCTCTTTGCCAAAAATAGCCGATCTACAAGCTCACGTTTGTAGATCTGCAATTTTTGGCTAAAGTTCTCAGAATGTGGACGCTAGGGTTCAAGTGGTTCATATAAAAAAGGGGGAAAAAGTTTCTATCACAAAGATTTGGAGGACCCGCTGTGGTAACTCTGAGGACCCCCTAGGGGTCCTGGACCCCCTGTTGAAGACCCCTGATCTAGAGATAGGACTACACAAACACAATAACCAACTTTAACCATTTAATCATTTAATATCTATAGTTAACATGTGTAGAAAGTGAAAGGCATTATGGGGGAAATGAGGGGAGGGGGGGCACATAGGCATCAAACTGAAATTCAGTGGAGAAACAGAAATGTTGGCATCAAACCAAAATAACTTGAATGACTGCATTTCCTCTCCTCTCCTCTCCTCTCCTCTCCTCTCCTCTCCTCTCCTCTCTCTTAACTTTGTTCGTTTCTTTTAATACCAATTGGTACCTGAGCCTGGTTAATAAACCAGACTGCACTACACCACCCCCTGGCGGTAGTGGTGGTGTAGTGTGGTTGGTACCTGAGCATGGCTTCTGCAACTTAGTTGAGTTTGTGTTTCCGCACCAAGCAGCAACACTGCCCCCCCATGGAGAGATGTTACATGTCATAACTGTCGGGCAGAAACCTTGTGTCTCCAAGTTTCAAATTTGTGCGTTTCTTTTAGCAAAATAAAGCCCAACTTCATCATACAAGACTGCACAAAACTAGTGAAAAGGGCAGATCTACAAGAGCGTTGTGTAGATTGGCTATTTTCACTGGTTTAAATTGTTTTTTTTTTTTAATAACAAAAAAGTGAAGGTTTTGTACAAACAATGTTTCCACCCGACATCGACGATTTGTCTCTTCAGGATAAGACCTGTGGGTGTTCTGTATTCACTGTCAGCCCTGGTACAGTTTCTAAACGTAGAACTGGTGAAGTCAAAGGAGGACGACACTCCAAGAGGACCAGTTCCTCCCCCTTGCTTCTCTGAGCGCAACCAATATTCCACAGATTTACAGGCAGGGACGTGCAGAGAATGTTAGAGGGGCAGGGGCTGAAATTTCTAAAGGGGCCTTTAAAAAAATAATAATAATAATTATCCCACGATTTTGCAACCCATTTTCACCCAGTGCCAATTGCCTATAGGGTGTGCCACATGTAGTTCTAAGAGCGGCCATTTCTTGGGTAAACACAGCCTTACACAGGTGTTCTGATTGGAGTAAAGCATTAGTTCTATGCAATCAAACAATTGAAACGCCTGTGTTTTGACCCAAGAAATGGCCGCTAAGGACTACAATGACGTAGCCGCTGGCACACACTATAGGGCTCTGCTCTCCCTCTGCCGCGCCTGGGGAGACAATGGACTGACCTCATGCTTTCTTCTATGCATGAGTAGTCCAAGTTGCTTCTTTTCACCTGACAGGGGGGATTTCCCCTGTTTGGATGTAGCGCGTGGAAGGAACACGTTATTCCAATCAGTTCCTTTCCCCTCCATCAGGCGTCCCGGCTGGCCAGGGGGAGGCATTATAGAGACCAGGATTACTGCATGTTTTTGTTTCTATCACACACACATTTGGAGGACCCCCCTGTAGTAACTCTGAGGACCCCCTAGGGGTCCCGGACCCCCTGTTGAAGACCCCTGTTCTAGACTCAGTGTTTTGACTGTACTTGTGCTAATCAATCAGTCAATCAGTCAAGCCAATCAGGTGCTCTGAGTCTTTGACTAGACATATTGATAAGAGCCAATCCCATGCAAGTATTTGATTAGGAAGAAGTGTCATGGACTTTTTTTATCGTTTTATTTTCAAAACAGAATTAATGAAAAACTGAATCAAACAATAAATAGCAAATACATAAATAAATAAATAATAAATAAATAAATGCATGTTGTCATGGAATACATTAAATAAAATACATTAAAAAAAAACATATTTTTATAGTCATATCAGTGGAAAAAGCAGTGATGCTCTAACGTTTTTATGTCAAGGACCTCCATAATTAAATGTATTTTCCCCCCCCCCTTCTAAAAACATTGTGTTGCAGGGACCCCCCAGAGACAAAGAGTTTAGTTAAAAATGCTTGCTTTAAAATATATCTATATTAAAAATATTCAACCATTATCAAAGACAGCAGATCTACAAGCTCATCTCTCTCTGTAAGATAGCAGATCTACAAGCTCATCTCTCTCTGTCTCAGTTTCGCTTTGTGTCTTTCAGAAGTCTCTTCATTTCCTCCAGGACGTGACGAGCCTCCGCACGAACCGTCTCCCACGCACACACACTGTGACCCTGCACACACACACACACACACACACACACACACACACACACACACACACACACACACACACACACACACACACACACACACACACACACACACACAGTTAGTGATATTTGTACTATACTGTACTGTAGACTTGGAGCTGGTGAGTCAACGACTGACCTGTCCATGGGAATTGTGAGGGGGAGGATAGCGGGAGGTGTCGCTGTCCTCTGGCACAAGAAGCTGGACACAGTCATTAATGTTATCAGGCTCGAAGTTGATTGGTGTATTGCGGTTCAGTATAAATCCAACAACAGGGAGTTTATTGTTCTTAATGTGTACACTCCTTATGAATGTAAAGACAATGAGGATGACTACATGTTTAAACTTGCTTTTATTAACTCTTTTATACAGGATAATCACTGCACGTGTGTTTATGTGGTCGGTGACTGGAATGCTGATATTTCAGATGGTGGATCCTTATTTGCAAGACACCTAATACAGTTCTGTGATGATAATGTACTCACCTTATCCAGTCAAGTACTATTGCCAGCTGATAGCTATTCTTACATTAGTGAAGCTTGGCACACAACTTCATGGCTTGACCACTGTGTTAGCACGGCTGATGCACACGCCACTTTACGCTCTATGGAGATTGTGTATGAGGCCTCTATGAGCGACCATATTCCTTTTATTTTAGATATTAATATGGACAGTCTCCCCGAGCTGACCCAGGAGGTTAATAATTCGAGGGCCAAACTAGACTGGTCTAAACTCACAGATGAAGATGTCTTGTCTTATTATGGGAGAACTGATGCTCTTTTAAATAATGTGTCTCTTCCACATGATGCAATTCTGTGCACTGATTGTAATTGTTGTGATTTAATTCACAGAAAAGCCCTCTGTGCTCTGTATGATGACATAATCAAAACCCTGTGTGAGGCCAGCAGCCCTTATGTTACACGCTCTAACAGGAGATCCAGTGGAAAGCCAGGCTGGAACAAACATGTTCTTGCCCATTACACTGCGGCTAGGGAGGCCTTCAGCGATTGGGTTATGGCAGGCAGACCTAGACATGGTACAGTACTTGACCGTAAGAAGCTTACTCATGCTAGGTACAAGTCTGCCATTCGATTTGTCACTCGGCATGAGAATACTATGAGAGCTGACTCATTGGCTGAGAAACTCCTTAGCTGCAATGTAACTGGCTTCTGGAAAGAGGTGAAAGCATTAAACCGAGGTAGTACACTGCTACCATGCACAATTGAGGGTGTAGCTGGAGCTGATAACATAGCTGAGATATGGAGGCAGCACTACTCTGAACTATTTAATTGTGTTAAAAGTGACCCGTTTAATATAGGCAGCATCCCTAACAGTGATGCTGTTGGAGTTACTGCGAATGAGGTGTTTCAGGCAATATCTCAGCTGGCTGATAACAAAGCCAGCGGCCTTGATCACATCACAGCAGAGCATCTGAAACATGCAAGCCCCAGGGTAGCGGTCCTGCTTGCCATCTGTTTTTCAGGCCTGATGTCACATGGGCTGCTGCCTGACTCCATGCTGTCCGTCACTTTGGTGCCGGTCATCAAGGACAAGGCAGGTAAGGTGGGAAGCATAGACAACTACAGGCCTATTGCACTTGCTAGTATACTCTCAAAGGTTTTAGAGAGAATTTTATTAGATCGTTTAAGCTCTTTTCTTATAACTACTGACAATCAGTTTGGTTTTAAAGCTAAGCATGGTACAGACCTATGTATATATGCATTGAAAGAAGTGATTGGTATGTATAAAGGTAAGAATTCCTCAGTTTTAGTTGGTTTTATTGACGCCTCTAAGGCATTTGATCGGATCAACCATCATAAACTGTTTTTAAAGCTGAAAGAGAGGGGCGTGCCTGCTAGTATTATTAGAATTCTCTCATACTGGTATGCTAACCAGAGCATGCAGATTAGATGGGGCGACAAAGTATCTGCACCGTTTAAGGTTGGTAATGGGGTCCGGCAGGGGGGGATTCTCTCCCCCGCCCTCTTCAATATTTACATGAATGACCTCTCTGTACAGCTCAGTAACTGTAGAACTGGCTGTGTGCTTGGCAACACTCTGATTAATCATTTCATGTATGCTGATGATTTGGCCATCCTGTCTCCTAGCAGTACTGGGTTCCAACAGCTACTGAATATATGTTCAGATTATGGTGTACAATGTGATGTGAAATATAACGCTAAAAAGAGTGTCATCATGGTCTGTAGAACAAGAGAGGACAAGGACCTTTCTTTTCCTTCATTCTATTTGTCAGGTCAGGTTCTGACTGTGTGTGATAAAGCAAAATATCTGGGTCACATCATTACTGACCAATTGAGTGATGATGATGACATATATAGGCAGCGTCGTATGCTCTATGCACAAGCCAACATGCTTAGGAAGAAGTTCTACTTTTGTTCTAATGATGTTAAGATAAACTTGTTCAGAGCCTACTGCACTCCTCTGTATACTGCCCCCTTGTGGGTAAACTATAAGCAGACAAGCATCCAAAAGCTGCAGGTTGCTTACAATGATTGTATGAGGATTCTACTCAGAAAACCAAGATGGTCGAGTGCCAGTCAATTGTTTTGTGAAGTAGGAGTGTGCACTTTTCATGCTCTGTTGAGAAATTTGACGTTCAAGTTTATCTGTCGTCTAAATGTGTCTAATAATTTGATTATCATGCTGCTGACTAAACCTCAGTTCAGTAATGTGAAATACCACTCTTGCATATGGAAACACTGGTATAGTGCCTTATTTTAGTGTTCTGATTGCTCTGTTTTTATTTATTTTTTATGGTGTGATGTTTTTAATGTTCTGTTTTTGTTTGTCTTCTTATTGGACCTAGTGTCTGTCAATAAAGAGTTGATGATGATGATGTACTGTACTGTACTGTACTGTACTGAACTGTACTGTACTGTATATGACTCAAATGCATTTGGGTCTCCATCCGGAATCAATGGGGGTACATTTACTGTAATCAAATTATTGGCAGAGGAATGCGACAAAAAACTAAAATATTATTGAACTCTAGTCTCCATGGGGTGAGTAAACAATAGGGGGAAAAAAACATTTTTGGGGTGAACTACTCCTTTAATACATAATAATAACCTTCTGTGAGTTAATAATGATACTACAACTACTAATAATAATAATAATATGGACCTGCTGTATAAGGAAACTCTTCAGCTGATCAGTGTAAAGCTTCAGTCCTGGATTCATCCTTCCTGTTGCCTGTGAATGAAACAAAAAAAGTAATGTAACTTAATATGTTAATGCAATGTTATTTCTAATTATGTTGATATAATGTTTGTTAACACATTCAGGACATGTACTGTAAGCCTATGTAAGTTTTACCAAATCCATGGCTTGAGTGCCAGAGACTTATGTTGGAGCTTGGCTCCTTCCAGGAGCACAGCTCAATAATAAACAATTACACAATTAATTGTGGGCTTGCTGAAAGGCGAGACCAGAATGTTATACCACATCTTTATTGTGACTGTCAGGTCGCAGTTACTATGAAAACCTCCACCGGCTGTCTGTCAGTCAATCAGTCAGTCAGTCACGTCAGTCAGTCACGTCAGTCAGTCAGTCACGTCAGTCAGTCAGGTCAGTCAGTCAGTCAGTCAGTCAGTCAGTCAGTCAGTCAGTCAGTCAGTCAGTCAGTCAGTCACGTCACGTCACGTCACGTCACACTTTTCTCCTATCATATCTCCGCCCACCGTTGCCCCTATATCCATCCCAAACTTTGCACACACACACTCCTTGGCTGCCAAACCACAAACTCCCCTCATTTCTCACAAGGCCCTCTTCTAGCGCCACCATGAGGCTGATTCTTGCAAAACACATTTTGCTCCTACAGATTTTGCCCTAAAATCATGCAAAGCGGTACACAGTATACAGTCCTGTCACCAATATGGATCAGGGCCATTTAGTGCCACCATCAGGCCCGATTTAAAAAAAAAAAACATTTGGACCTATGTGTATACATGTGACCTGCGGGTCGCTTATCTCCAGGGAGTCTTACTGGTAGGTCAAGTTTGTTCTCCTTAAAGAAATGACCGACAGTACAAAGACAAGTCCTTTAGCCAATGAGGAGCAGCGTCAGTACAAAGACAAGTCCTTTAGCCAATGAGGAGCAGCGTTATTGGTGACATCACCACCAACAAGTGTGACCTGATATAAATGACAACAACACCAACATGGAATCTTTTATAGGCCTAGAATGTTCTCCCAAATCTTCAGATACTAAAGTATATAAAGTATATAAAATGTAAGAGTCTCAGGAGTTGGAGTGACGTTGAGCAGATTTTTACGCCCATATATGTTGGAGAGGAGAGGAGAGTTATTAAGCAGTGGTGAAAAAAAGTACTGTTGGGTAGATCTTTGTGCCCATACATGGTGTTCCATGTGAGCCCACACTGTTTCGTAGGAACAGTATTTCTAGTTAACTTGTTTGTAAACCCTGAAAAGGGTGACGGCTCTGCTAAAAGAATATATTATATATAATAGTATTGTGTTATCTACCTGTGTGACGTCTACACATGGCTGCAGGTTTCGTATTTGGCGGGAAAGCAGGTTTTTGAACAAGTCGACTTTGTCTCGTTGCCATGACGATGGAGCTGATGACATGTTGCCACGGAAATGCTCTGCTACAGCCTGCACCGTTTCCATGGCGACGGTCGTCAAGGAGTCAGACTGAGGAGAGGAGAGGAGAGGAGAGGAGAGGAGAGGAGAGGAGAGGAGAGGAGAGGAGGAGGGGAGAGGAGGGGAGGAGGGGAGGGGAGAGGAGAGGAGAGGAGAGGAGAGGAGAGGAGGGGAGGGGAGGAGGGGAGGAGAGGAGAGGAGAGGAGAGGAGAGGAGAGGAGAGGAGAGGAGAGGAGAGGAGAGGAGAGGAGGAGGGGAGGGGAGAGGAGGGGAGGAGGGGAGGGGAGAGGAGAGGAGAGGAGAGGAGAGGAGAGGAGAGGAGAGGAGAGGAGAGGAGAGGAGAGGAGAGGAGAGTTATTAAGCAGTGGTGAAAAAAAGTACTCTCATTTTTTACATTAGTAAAAGTATCAATACTGCAATGTAGAAATACTCTGTTACATGTTTAATAATATTATAATGTATATCTGCAAAGCTACTAAAGTTTTCAAACAAATGTAGTGGAGTAAAAGTACAATATTTGGATCCGATATGTAGTGGAGTTGAAGTAAAAGTTATAAGTATAGAAATTTGGAAATAATCAAGTAAAGTCCAAACACCTAGGTTTTAGTTAAGTACAGTACTTGCACTTGTAAAGTACTTGTAAATGCACTTGGTTACTTGGCAGTCACTCTGGATAAAGAGTGTCTGATAAATGACTATATTGTAGGTCAGACATGAAGCAGGGACCCCCATAACCTGTTCAGAGATTACATAATATTTTCATTGTTTGACAGCACAATCATCAGTGTATTTTGGATTCATGTCAATTTGTGTTTCCAGATATTTAATCACTTGAACCTTCATTACATAATAAACTTGACCTTTCACTCTTCTCTTTTTCCCCTCTACACCAAAGCTCTTTGCCAAAAATAGCCGATCTACAAGCTATGTAGATCTGCTATTTTTGGCTAAAGTTCTCAGAGTATGGACGCTTATAGGGTTCAAGTGGTTGATATAAAAAAAGGAGGAAAAAGAGTATGGACGCTATAGGGTTCAAGTGGTTGATATAAAAAAAGGAGGAAAAAAAGACAACAATTTGGAGGACCCCCTGTAGTAACTCTGAGGACCCCCTAGGGGTCCAGGACCCCCTGTTGAAGACGCCTGTTATAAGTTGTATAGGGCAGAGGGAACTCAAACTGCGTGCGTAGGTGCGTGCCTGTGTGTGTGTGTGTGTGTGTGTGTGTGTGTGTGTGTGTGTGTGTGTGTGTGTGTGTGTGTGTGTGTGTCTTACCGTGTTGTTCTCATACAGGTGTTTTGGGTAGAATCGTGTTCTCCCATTGGTCACGCAGCTGACTGGAAAATGAGCCGACTGAGACAGACAGACAGACAGACAGACAGACAGACAGACAGACAGACAGACAGACAGACAGACAGACAGATGCATAATTAATAATTAATGTGTGTAGACCGATTAGGATTAGTTGTGTCAAATTGCAACATTTTACTCAAATAGAATTCATTTCAACATCATTCGTTTGTTCGTTTGTTCGTTTGTTCGTTTGTTCGTTTGTTCGTTCGTTCGTTCGTTCATTCATTCATTCATTCATTCATTCGGTCCCACCCTAATTTACAGTACAGAATAAGACAGAATAAAGCATAATAAGAAATAATGTGTTTGTAATTAAAAATAATATGTTTTCATTAGACAGAAACAAACACAGTTATACTTTAATTATCTCTACATTATAATCTAATTAGAAATCGAATAAGGGCTCGAACACACTGCCCGACTTTATGAGCCGATTGTGCTGTCGCCGACCATTTTTGACGCTCGCCGACAAAAACGTTGAGGTTTTGCTCATTTTGTGTGAAAAGCACTGCGAGAAGATCTGGCTGCGACTATAGCGCTCGGCGATTTCTTCCAGAGCGTTTCTAGATATCTAGCAATTGATATTTGGCTCTGTCACAAACTGGACATAGCCTACAGTATGAAAGAGGTTGCGCACCCTTGAGAAGATCTGTGTTAAATGATTAGAACATGATGTAGGGGTAGGCCTAATTAAGGTATAACTGTGTTTGTTTCTGTCTAGTGAAAACATATTATTTCTAATTACACATTATTTCTTGTTATGGCTTTATTCTGTCTTATTCTGTACTGTAAATTATGGACCCTTTCAATCTCTCATTCTTTCGTCCATTCAGTAATAATTCTCACCATCTCATGATCCAGCAGTCGGATACACCTGTCGTTGACATCAACCAATCGGACACGGGTCCATTGTTGGCATGGCCAATCAGACGCTAGGGCGGAGTTGGGAAAAGTCAGAGACAGCAGAACCAACACTAAAGTCATTCTGACCGAGAGATCCTCCATTTAGACTGGGTTTATACTGGAATTATACTAAATTATACTGGATTTATTCTCGATTTATACTCGATGAATACTTGATTAGTAGATCCTCTATGCCACCTATGCCCGCTCAACAGATGCCAACTAGCTGTCAGTCTGCCTTTTTAAAGCTGGTGTCTAAACCACAGACTTCCAGCGAGGTTGAAACAACATGAAAACCACTTTTCATTTTCATTCTAAACATTACAGAATTCCATTCATTTGATACATTTTCGATTGTAGAGTGAATTTAACATGTAAATCGAGGGACGTGGGTTGTTTTTAGGTCTTGTACTGAGACCCAGAACTAAGCTATTTCTGGAAACCCTTGGGTCTGATTATATGGAAACTTAAGCAGAACTTGGTCGCAGAACTTCAAGGGTTCTTGAAAGTTCTTGGTTCTGGAAAGTTCTGGTTCTAGGTCTGGTTGGGCCCTGTAGTGGAAAAGGGGCTTAAGGGAGTTCATCCCCACACTCTCAGCTTTCAAAGGCAGGGGCCATCACCATGCTTGCTTGTGGAGTGAGGGGCCTATTTTTTGTCCATGCCTTTACTTAAACTCTTTTGCCATTTTGTAACTATTTTGAAATAAATAAATAAACATTTTTTTTAAATGTTTCAAATAGATGATCTACAAGCTCACAATGTGTCAATGTAGATTGGTTATTTTAAGTATTTTTAAATGTTCTTTTTTTTTAATTATTTTTTTAAATAGGAAAGATTAATAGGCAAAAAGGTTTAGGGATGGGGCATGGATGAAAATATAGCTCTTAGAGCAGGGGTCTTGAACGTTTTCAGGCCAAGGACCCCTTAGTTGAGGGGGAGATGAAGCAGGGACCCCCACCATCTGTTCATAGATTCCAAATACACTGCTGAAAGAAATGAAGGGAACAAAATGTTCCCTTAATTCTTTGAGCTTTCTTTGAGCAGTACAAACAGTATACTATACTCAAATAAATTCAAATAAATTAAGGGAACAATTTGTTCCCTTCATTTTTTTTGTGCTGTATAGTTTCATCGTTTGACAGCACAATCATCAGTGTATTTTGGATTGATGTCAATTTGTGTTTTCAGATATTTAACCATGAACCGTCAATATTTAATAAACTTGACCTTTCACTCTGTACTTAGTCTGCTCTTTTCCCCCTCTACACCAAAGCTCTTTGCCAAAAATAGCAGCTCTACAAGCTCACAACGCCTCCCAGCGCGAGGCGTTGTGAGCTTGTAGAGCTGCTATTTTTGGACATTAGGGTTAACGTGATTAATATGAAAAAAAAAGAGAAATAAAGCTTCTATCACACAAAGATTTGGTGGACCCCCTGTAGCAACTCTGAGGACCCCCTAGGGGTCCCGGACGCCCTGTTGAAGACCCCTGTCTTGTACACATGGAACCAAATGGACCCATAGGCTGCACATGGTTCCATACGTACACGTTCCATACGACCCCCATACTCTCAGAGTTATGGGGGTCCTTGAAAAGAGAACGTTTGGGAACCACTGTCTTAGTGGACTCTAATGTGCCCTACAAAGTGTCATAGGACATCAGTGTCATACATATTCTGAAGAAAAGCAGGAGACTGACATTCAGTGATAGTCTCATGATCAAATTAAAAATATTATAATGTTAATTATAAGTTAATTAAAACATATTTTAATACCACTGCCACGCTGCAGAGGGGCCTGTTGAGCAGACGGATGTTCGATCCCGGGCTCCCCCAGAGTTAGTGTCGAAGTGTCCTTTAGCACAGTGGTTCTCAACCTGTGGGTCGGGACCCCCAGGGGGGTCCCCACATTATTCTGGGGGGTTCCCAGATGATTAACTTAATGTGCAACATTGTTTTCTCACTCAACAGTAAACAAACCAACACAAGGTTTAAGCGTATATTGGACAAATTGTCAAATATTAGAGGCCAAAATTGTGAAAATAGCCGATCTACATGATCACAACGCCATGTTGTGAGCATGTAGATCTGCTATTTTCACAATAGAACCGTGTTATACAAAATGTATTTCCTCAACCTTTTGTGCTCGTCAGGGTGGTTTAAACCCCTGTTGAAGACCCCTGTTGTAGAGAATAGGCCCACCCTGAATTAGAAAACCAACATATGAACTAAAAATAAATAAAAAAGAATATTAGCACTGATATTACAGCAACATGAAAGTGGCAAGATGATGATGTTGCTGTCATGGAACCTCATTTCTAACAATTACTACTATGACAACATGTTTCTGCCATCTGCAGAATGGTTTGTGGTGTGTGTGTGTGTGTGTGTGTGTGTGTGTGTGTGTGTGTGTGTGTGTGTGCGTGCGTGCGTGCGTGCGTGCGTGCGTGCGTGCGTGAGCGTCTCATATTTCTCATCTGTTCTGTTTCCGACCCCACCTTCCTTAACTCCGTGACGAATCCTTTGTTTCCTCTTTCAATCTCACTTTCTACTCTCTGTTTCTCTCTCTCTCTTTCTCTGTGTGTGTGTGTGTGTCTGTCTGTCTGTCTGTCTGTCTGTCTGTCTGTCTGTCTGTGTGTGTGTGTGTGTGTGTGTGTGTGTGTGTGTGTGTGTGTGTGTGCGTTTGCGTGTGCGTGTGCGTGTGTGCGCGTGCGTGCGTGCGTGTCTCTCTCTCTCTCTCTCTCTCTCTCTCTCTCAGACTTCCTGTGGTTGGGAAATCCCCAGAATGCATTTCTTCAGAGGGCCGTGACATCACAGTGAACACATCTGGCAGGAGGAGGAAAGCCCTTTTCATTCACTTTGAAAACATTACCATTCATTCATTCATTCATTCATTCATTCATATAAATATGCATTATAAAACATTACTATTAATTAATTAATTAATTCATTCATTCATTCATATAAACATACATCATAAAACGTTACAATTCATTAATCAATTAATATTTGATACATTAAGGAATTAATTAAAATGAATATAGAACTCTGGGATCATGTCTTGAAACGTTCAATAAGATGACTGAAAAATATGGTAAAATCATTGAAAGAAAGATGGTATGTGGTGTTAATTGCTTGAATCCTAAAAAGACAAAAAAGAAGAAAAAAAAAGAACTAGAGACTTTGTGGACATAGTTTATGTCTATTTCCTATTATTTCAATATTAGCCATAGTGCTACGTTGATTGATAATATTTTGATATTGAGTGCAAAATAGTATGTGGAATTTATTTACTTTGAGATAAGTTGATGAATACCTCCACCGGCTGTCTGTCAGTCAGTCAGTCAGTCAGTCAGTCAGTCAGTCAGTCAGTCAGTCTGTTAGTCAGTCTGCCACCTTGCCCTGATCCATGCCAAACTTTGCACACACCCTCCTTGGCTACCAAACCACAACCCCCACCCCTCATTTCTCACATGGCCCTCTTCTAGCGCCACCATGATGCCGATTCTTGCCAAACACATTTTTGGACACTGCTATCAAAGTATCTCTAAAGTCATGTCATCAACATGGATCTGTCCCATTTCCCATATTCCCTCCTGATTGGCTACCATTGCCTTCTAAAGTTTGTGTATGCGACCTGACGGTCGCCTATCTCCCGATTAGGGAGTCTTACTGGTGAATAGGTTACATGTGAAATTACTGAACTATCTTATCATTTCAGCTTGATGCCGAGTAGATATTGGCTGACCATAACTATGCCTCCCAGGAGAATCCCCAGGTATACCTGCTCAATAGTTTCAGCATCACTATTTACTTTGAGATATACCGGTATGTGAAATGATTTAACTTAAGCTTGCTTCTATCTAATTGTGGAAAACTATGTTATCTTCATTATTTATTCACCAAGTTCCACCATGGCAGTACAAAGGCAGGGCCCTTAGCCAATGAGGTCCATTTGAGTTGCGGAAAAACATCTGGGAGTGGTGTTAGCTGGAGTATTGGTTGAGCTTCACATGACAGTTATGCAGAATATAGTCACGAGTGAGCCCACACTGTTTCGTAGGAAATAGTATTAGAAATATACTAGAAATATACTAGTATTTCTAGTTTCAGATTGATCCCCTGGTCGTCACTGGCACCAATATTATGGAGGACCACAGTTATGCTACAGTATTAAATAACTATACTTGATTGAGTACTGATTTTATAGCTGAGAAGGTCACTGCTACACTGCCTGCTAATACAGGAGCCAAAGATAAGCAAATGGATGATTGCAATAAGTCATATGTTGTATGACATGGGGAGCGCTTATGGCTAATATTTTAGCATTTTGTTTTTCCAGAACACTGATGCACTGGAGTTTGACTTAAACTCCCCTGAGGGTGTCTTTACAAAACGTGTCCTGGGCCTGCTGAGTGACACGACGCCACCAGTTTTAGGAACAGCTGATGATGGTGTAGTTGTTTACCTGGCTGGGTATGTTGGCAGCAAGGAACAGCTGATGATGGAGTTGTTTACCTGGCTGGGTATGTTGGCAGCAAGGCAGTGAGGAAATGTAATCCCTGTAAAGACTGTGCTATTGTGACCTCAGTTGTCCCTGATGATTCACGATATGCATTCCTCAAAGCCTAACAGGCTACACTGTTTGCATTTTGGTGATAAAAAAGTGCCCACCATTGAACTGGTGAATTTGATCACAGCCCTGGAATGTAACATAAGGACGAAGATTGGAGCTGTTATCCATGCTGTTGATCTGGGGAAATGGATATTCAGAATATGGAGAGTGTTGGTGAGTGCAGTGACTGCAGTGGAGTCTACATGGTGAAACTTTGTATCTGTCTCCGCATTCACCATATGGCCGTTGTCAGGCGGAAACCTCGTATCTCCAAGTTTCAAATTTGTATGTTCTTTCGCAAAGTAAAGCCCTGCTTCATCATACAAGGCTGTCGCACAAAAGTAGGGAAAACAGACGATCTATAAGCACACAACGCCTCGCAACGCGAGGCGTTGTGTGCTTGTAGATCGGCTGTTAGTTTAAATCATTTTTAAAATGAATAAAGCAAAACGAACGGTTTTGGACATACACGGTTTTCACCCGAAAACGACGATATATTGCACACCCAAAATCACAGACTATCACAGCCAAATCAAAAGTGCAATCGCACATTTCTCATCAGTAACCTTCTCTAAGGTTAACCACATGATTACATAATCATGTTATCATTATCTAATTAGCTAGCTTATAATTAGTTTTTATTATTACCACAATGTAATAGGATCACAATGGGAACTACTCCCCAAGACTTTGTGTTGTGCTTATGGCTTTGATTCGCGTCTGGCGTATGCCCAAGGCTGTCCCTGTTCCGGTCTGGTTCCGGTCTCCCCCAAGCCCCCTGTGATTGGCTGAACCGGACATAGGGAGCGCTCAGTTGTAGTCACTTGGACCGCGCGAGGTGCACCAAAACCCAATTATCATTGCGTTTATCGTGCGCTTGCCCAGGCCTTACGGCCTGGGCATAAATATAACGATTGCATTCACCACGGCTTCGTAACGGCCCTGGCCCGCTCTTCGCGGCGCTCGGGGGCGAAGAGCAGGACCAAGGTCCGCTGGCCTTCGCGCCGCTTGCAATGTCGTGGACAATAACTTAATGTCGTGGACAATAACTGTGACATCTAACCATAAAACGAGCGCTCCCTTCATAGACACGCTTGGTAATCTGCTGGACGCCTTTGATTCATGCAGCACCTCATGGCTATTTGATATTCCTTGTTTAGTTTTTTTGTAAAAAAAATGGGAAGAATTCCTTAACATGTGTGATAAAATAAACCTGTTATAATTTGTTCAAGTTGCTGATTCTCTTGTAATGTAATGTAATCAAAGTCAATGTAAGTATCTGCCTGGCAGACTGGTTTATAACATTGTCCAAAAGGGGGAAAACAGCACCCTCTGCTGTTCTGTTGAGAGATAAGCAATGTCAAATATGCAGTCACACATGTAAAATTGTATTTATTTTGTGTCATTGTTCTGAAGTCAAAAGTAATTCAAAATCAACTTGAATGAATATGTTACACATTTCTGCTTTTATCCATTAACAAATATGATAAATAAAATGTTAATAATTATAGTAGTAGCCTATGCATATTTATAATACTTTTTCGCTGTTCAACACACAGTTCTGTAGAAGCATTAACTATGATTTTTTTTCTTTCTTTTTTTTACAGCATGACTTTATAATGTATTTATTTTGTGTAACCACCGGAAGTCGTCATCACTCCAAGATGGCAGAGACAGAGCTCTGCTTCTGGGCGCTGGTTGTTGAAATGGGATGTACTGTATAGGGAGTGTCATCTCTTATTATAGAATATCTTTGGTTGTAACACTGAGCATTGTTCAACCTCCCATTGGTCCGACCAGGTTAACATTCACCAGACTAACATTCACCAGTGTCAGCAGGTTAGCATTTCACCAGGTTAACATTCACCAGCATCGGTAGGTGAGCATTTCATCAGGTTAGCATTCACCAGCGTTAGTTTTACAGAGGTTAAAGGACAACTTAGATCGTCATTAGAGAAAAGAAAAGATGAGTTAAAATGTTTTCATTTACTGCTTTCTATTGTTTTAGCGATTTTTGTATTTTGATTTCAGTGGGTGGGGGCATGCATACAAGTACCTAAAAATGTATTTTTAGACACAATAAGCCTGCAATTTCTTATTACTATTTACACCAGCCCTCATAAGTCACATCTGGCCATGAAAGGTTGCGGTGCATAGGGTATATGCACATAGGCCTACGCCATTTTGTTCTACTTCCGGGTGTCTTTCGACTTCCTTCACAGGTGTTACTGATGATACTAATGAAGGCTCTGTTTGATTTATTGTACAGTGGTTCTTTAATTTAAAGGACCCCCTTGAACTCTGTACAAATGGAATCAACAAATGGATGCAAATGGACCCTTGTGGGTCCATTTGATTCCATTTGTACACTCTCAGAGTTACACACCTGTATGGGGATATTTGGAACCCACTCAAGGACACTTTGAGACCCACTGGTGTAGCAGAGTGTTTCCAGTGAGCCAACATGCACAATATCAGCACCCTGACTCTGCTTGACCAGAATGGAACAGACCCTTCATTAGTATCATTGGTAACACCTGTGAAGGAAGTCGAAAGACACCCGGAAGTAGAACAAAATGGCGTATATGCATATACCCCGGCTTATTGTGTCTAAAAAGACATATTTAGCCACTAAAATTGCCATGTGTTAAACAATGCATTTCTGTCAGATTACCATTCAACATACACACTAAGTCAGCCAAACTGCTCTCGGAATGCATTTCTGTCAGAATACCATTCAACACACTATTTAAGTCAGACAAACAGTTCTTGCAAAGCATTTCTGACAGAATACCTTTAAACACGCTGCATTACAGACCCTGATTACAATGGTTCCCTATGGGGACACAAAGTCACCATGTCTGTTGCTGGGTTTTATGATTGTGGGCCAATACCAAACCAATGCTTAATTTCCAGGTGACTTGGATCTACCTGAGCCTGAGGAGAACAGAGCAGCAGCCATTGCTGCCGTCACCTTGCCTGACCCTCTTGAGCAGGATTCAGGAATGGGCAGTGACGGTGGAATGCAAGGTGCGTGATTGTGTGGTATATTTAGAATGCTACAAAAATGCAAGGGACTTTTTAGTATTATGAAGTCTTGAGTTTCTTTAGTTGCTGATATGCTTTTTAACTGTAGACCTAGATTTTTCTGTCTGTTACTGTTTTAACTGGTCAGGATAATCACTGATCACTTTGTTTCACTTCCCTCCGGTCTGATATTGACATACCAAACAGAATATATGAAGGTTTCTCAGAAATGGTTCTAGCAATGCTCTTCTGACAGAATACCTTTAAACTCCCTGCATTTCTGTCAGAAGACCATTCAACACACAATTTGTGTCAGACAAACTGTTTTTTCTTTCACATTCCTATTAGTTGCCTGGTGTTATGATTGTAGCCAATACCAAACCAATGCTTAATTTCCAGGTCTGTTTCCACCTGTTCCCGTCACCTTACCTGAGCCAGCCCCACCCATTCTGGACTTCTATCCTCCCACGACCACTGCGTCCAGTCTTAACCATGGTGGGCCCAGCGAGCCTGGACTGTCCAACCACAGCAACCCCTCGTGCAACCGTGACGGTGGAATGCAAGGTGAGTGATACTGTGGTATATTTAGAATGCAAAAAAATGCAAGGGACTTTTTAGCAGTGTTATGAAATTCTTGAGTTTCTTTAGTTGCTGAAAGCTTTTTAACTGTAGGTCCTAGATATTTCTGTCTGTTACTGTTTTAACTGGTCAGGTTAATCACTGATCACTTTGTTTCACTTCCCTCCGGTCTGATATTGACATACCAAACAGAATATATGAAGCTTGTGAAATGAAGTGTGGGAATGTGATGGCTTTCATCTAACCAGTAACCACTTATATACTCAAACTCTACTTTGTTGACCGGTGTCCACCAGGGGTCTATACATGTTTCACTTCTTAAAAGTAAAATAATAATAATAATGCCATGCATTTCGGTCAGAATACCATTCAACACACTATTTAAGTCAAACAGTTCTTGCAAAGCATTTCTGACAGAATACCTTTAAACACCCTGCATGTCTGTCAGACATAAAGTTCTCGCAAAGCATTTCTGCCAGAAATAGTTCTAGCAATGCTCTTCTGACAGAATACCTGTAAACTCCCTGCATTTCTGTCAGAAGACCATTCAACACACAATATTTGTGTCAGACAAACTGTTCTCGCAATGCATTTCTGACAGAATACCTTAAAGTTCATGGATTTCCTTCTTTTTTTCCACATTCCTATTTGGTTATAATGGTTCCCTATGGGGGCAAAACGTCTCCTTTGTCTGTTGCCTGGTTTTATGATTGTAGGCCAATACCATGATGACTATTGTTTACTATGTTGTATTTAACATTTCTCTCTCTCTCTCGGAGCAAGGAATGCATGCTTGAAGTGATGGCTCACACACAAAATCACGTATGGGCTTCATGGGTTGTGTAATTGAAATAAATTAAGTCACTTTTTGGGTGAACTATCCCTTTAAATGTAAAACGCCAGAGTACACAGAACACAAATGGGTCCCCTCCTATCACTATGAATAACTGTAAAACCTCTCTACCATCTGATATTGAGGGTGTCTGTGCACTCTGTGGCCAAGAAGAGATGGCTGAAGTGTGGTGGGAGAATTATTGTAATCTCTTGTGTTAGAAGCAAGGCTGTGGTAATTGATAATAACCTTTTCTGCAATTATGGTAATCAAATCTGATATTTCTGCTGCCCTCAAGTTGCTTGACAAAAAACAAGACTTGTAGCTTGAAATGTATAACGGTGTTCAAATACTTTGTTAGACTTCTGGTCTTTTACTATGCCCGTCCAATGGTTAGACTTCTGGTCTTTTACTATGCCCGTCCAATGGTTAGACTTCTGGTCTTTTACTATGCCCGTCCAATGTTTCAAGTAAAATTATCACTATGGAAGTCAAATAAAAATATGAAAACAAAAATATGAAAATGTAACAGAATGAATTCTTTTATATAATCTCTTTACTGTTTAATGCAGAGACCTCAAATGACATGTGCAAAGTATAGGCCTATGTTACACGCCCAAGGGGTGTGGCTAGTGTATACAGATAAGATTTTTAAAACTGCTCTGCAGCGTTCACCTGAATAAACAGGACAAAAGGTAGACAGAGTCAGTTTTTAGGTGTCGTTCATTTCTCCTTCCTTGTGCATCTGATTTATTCACAATTATCATGAAATCACTTCACTTTTCTTTCTTTGTTTTCAAAGAGTATCAGTCAATCACTGTATTCAATCATCATACATAACAAAATTACAGTAACCCATTTCTTCTCATTTCTTTCAGTCATCAAAATCACAATAAACATTTCTTCATATTCCCATATGTTGTTTGTTTTATCAGTGTCCATGAACTGTCTTTAATCTGTAGCTTTTTACCAGTAATATCTTTAGAGTGTACTCTTTTTAACTTTTTAATCATATACCAACATGAACTTATATTTATACATGACCATCAAATGGCATTAATAATGAAATATGGAACCAAAAGGTATATACTGTACTGGTATGACTACATTGCATATAGTGCAAAGATATCACAAGGCATCAAGGCATTATCATGGAGAGAACTAACTTAGTAAAAAACGAAAATAAACATTGCCAAATGCAAAGGGTACAGGAGCTTTAAAACAATAGAACTGGAGCTTTTACACACTGCAGGGAGCACAAAATACTGTCAGAGAAACAAACCAAAAAGAACCACGTTGTGAGCAGCAGTAATGGCTGCCATGACTGCTGTTGTTTACAGCTAGATTCACTACACACACTAGAACTAAACAAAACCACGACATTTCTGGTCAAATCTAATGCAATCACAAAACAAGCAGTGCTTTTACACTGTACAGTGCTGATAGAACAGTTTTCATGTTCAAAAACGTAATTACCTGAATAAACAGGACAAAAGGTAGACAGAGTCAGTTTTTAGGTGTCGTTAATTTCTCCTTCCTTGTGCATCTGAAAGAAGACGTCACCTGACCACCTACTACTACCTGTCTCATCAGTGGCTTTTGCCACCTGGTGGCGAGAAGTGGTATAGGTCTTTTCCTCACATATATGTTCTCTGTTCATTCAGATACAATAAGGCTCCATAGAATTACAATCAAATCACACATAATTAAACAAAATGTGACTACACTTTTGTGTATGTCACACGCTCCCCAATCTGGGAACCCATCGTCAAAGAAGAAAGGGCGACACCTATCGGTCGGCCTCTCTTCCTTTGACTCTGGGACCAACATAGAAAGGGGCGGGGATACATGGAATTCCCCGGTTGAGAACGAATTTTAAAACTAGTTCCGCTTTGAAGCCTGGTCCGCCCCTTGGTTTGGTTCCCTCCCGAAACTACTATAGCGGAACTGCTACTCTACACACGGAACACAAGTTACACAACAGACAACCACAACAACGACGACGCAACATAGATGCTACTGTGGACGAGGAACTGTTTTCTAGCGTGCTTACAAGTGTTTCTCAGTTACACAATATTGAACAATTAAAACCTCTTCAGCCCATTTGTTTTAAGTACTTGATAGATCGGCGACGACGGCGAGATGTTTGGCATGTTTGGCCGCCTGGATCCTGTTATCCTGCTTTCCCAGAGAGAAGGAACAAGGACCCCATCGTTTTTACCCCATATGCTGCGCTGAATGAAGCTGGATGATCTGCTGATGATCTGCTGCAGACCAGTGACCAAGACACAACGAATTTACCCACAATAAGCAAACGTTTATATAGCCTCGGATGTCATGGTGTGTTGCAATACAGTGGATTGATGTTTTAAATCAATATGGGATGTTATGATAATGTATAACTGCTTTAACCTCGCCTACCAGGCTTTCTCCCGGCTGGCTAACTGCAGTAAGCTAGCGTGTTAGCATACGGCCGTCATGTTTTCAGCTCGTCTTTTTAAACATTTACAGTTGCCTTATATTACTCTATAAATCTATCTGTGATGTGTGCTTTTACTAATACTAAGTAGTACTCAAAGTACCCATTGTGCAGAATGTAACCAAGGTGTTTAAATAAGTGTAGATTGTACGCTATTTCAATATCTTGTCCTGTCTCACAAAAGATGATGTTATGCTATGAAACAGTTCGTTTTTATTTATAGAATAATCTCTCAATAACAGACTATTTTTTCCCTTTTATTTGATGATGGTTAGCCGTATTGTTTATAGAATAAACCCTAAAGTTATGTTGCATTTATGTAGGCCTACTGTATACTACGTTTACAATGTGTATGATTATCTGTATAATAAACATTTGGTTTGATTAACAAATGTATCGTTCTATGCACAGATAATGTTGCTTAATGTGTATGCCTATGGTACTGTTAATATTTAATGTTAATGTTAGTATGAAGCTAATTATAAAGCTTACATGAATGATGATGGACTGAAAAGCTAATGAGAAGTTGTGACTCTATTAGCATACAAGCAATCTGCATTTAAATAAGCTGTGTTGGAATGTGTCAAACTGTCAACAATGGCTTGTGAAATCAAAGAATGCCACTTTCAATATGAAACCCATTTAGATTGAAATGGTTCACTTATTTATATGAATGATGGATCTGCTGCAGACCAGTGACCAAGACACAACGAATTTACCCACAATAAGCAAACGTTTATATAGCCTCGGATGTCATGGTGTGTTGCAATACAGTGGATTGATGTTTTAAATCAATATGGGATGTTATGATAATGTATAACTGCTTTAACCTCGCCTACCAGGCTTTCTCCCGGCTGGCTAACTGCAGTAAGCTAGCGTGTTAGCATACGGCCGTCAGGTTTTCACTTTTCAGGTCGTCTTTTTAAACATTTACAGTTGCCTTATATTACTCTATAAATCTATCTGTGATGTGTGCTTTTACTAATACTGGCGTGCTTAGGCAATGTAGTGGGAAAAGTACTCGCATTCTTTACTTAAGTATCATGCACAAGTCTTGTATTAAAAATGTAGCCCTTGAGTAAAAGTATAAAAGTATTGCAAAAGCAGAAAGTAGTACTCAAAGTACCCAGGCCATTGTGCAGAATGTAACCACAATGCGACGTTGTTGTGAGCTTGTAGATCAGCTATTTTTAAATAGCCTGTCTAGGAATAAAATAGGGCTAGTTGATTAATGTATGTTTTATAATATAATAATTTAATACATGAGTCTTTTAGACTAGAAGTTGCAACGTTTACATTTACTCTATACTAATAATAATACACTAAAATCTAAATTCATATAGGCATATTGCTGCACTTTACTGTGTAGACTAACAAATGTAGTTCGTTATTGTAATGTAGGCCATTCTTCCTTCCATTTAAATCTATTGTTATGCACAACGATTTCCAAAAGCATTCTTTGATTGTGCAAATAGTGGCAATGTGAAACCCATACATTGTGTGGAAAACCGGGTGGGTCAATGAATATTTAAATGGAGCAATTCGCTTGTCTATATAGACTACAGAGGGATTTATTTAGCTGCACAAAGAATATGTACAGTTGAAAGATGGTTTGTTTCCACCCGTGAGGGGGAATGCATAGTCAACGCACACATTAGATACCGCCCACTATGTTTGATTGGTCAAAAGCGCTGCCTGTCACCAGACTTGGGTACCGCCCAAAATCCCTTCCGTGAGTTTGGTGTGTGACAGACTCAGTAGCGTAGCGTTCTCTGAGGCTGTTCTTGAGAGACTACACGCTCCCTGACAAAAGAAAATTGGCTCCAGACATTCAAATCTTAAACTCTTAAATTCAAATATCAAAAATACCCAAAGTCAGTGCGAGGTAGGTATCAAAAACAAAAAAATACTCCAAGGTAAGTATGTATGTTGTGTGTGTGCGTGTATTCCCTCATAGGTCCAAGGTAAGTAGTCATAAATCAGTAAACAAAGTGTGGTACACTGTATGGCATGGTTGAGGTATAAGGTAGCATTTGGTACGGTATAGGATATGGAAATGTCTTGAAAGGTGTGTGATATGTCATTGGATGTGGCCCCATCTCCCAGAATGGCATGGATGGTGTGTCATAGGCTCCCACTGTGTTGACCATGGGACGGGGTTGGTATGAGGGTTGGCCCAGCGAGCCGTAGGTGAACATCTGGGTAGGTCTTCTGTCACGAGTGGACCTCCGTGGTTGTGGGCTGCTGGGTTGCTCACAGGTGGGTTGTACAGGGATTGTCTGTGGGTCTACTGGTCCTTCTCTTTGCTGGTTTGCATCTTCCTGCTCATCGTCTGACGATATTGTATCAGCAGGTAACTGCTCCTCTTCTGTCGGTATCATACCAACGGCATCTCTGTTATCTCCCACAGGCATTTCCACTCTCCTTCCCTGGACAGGATATCCTCTGGTTTCTCTTTCAGGTAGGAGTGGTCTGGTTTGCTCAAGTCTCTGAGTGTTTATTACACGATCAGTGTGTCTCTGAGGTTCATAACAAGGCTGTGCTTGTGGATTCTCAGGTTCTCTCCTTACTGGTACTCTCAGCCAGTATCTTGGTCTGTCATCATCTGAATCCGAGGACTCACTGCTGAGGCTCCCTTCATTCTGTCTCCTAGAATTCGACTGCCTGTTCCTTGTCCTCTGCCGGGTTTGGGGTTCAGGTAGGTCTCTAGGTGAGTCTTTCTTCCTTCCAGGTTGTGGCTGCGGGGGTATGTCTACAGGTAAGTCATTGACCACGTGGAGCAGGTTGCGGTGCAGTGTTCGAACCCTGTTTCCACCGGTTTCCGGTGTAACCCTGTAAACAGGTCCATCAGCAATTCTCTCCTTCACAACATGGACAGTGTTTTCCCAGTATGCTCTCAATTTACCGGGTCCCCCTCTCTCACTCAGATTCCGCACCAGGACACGGTCACCTGGTTCAAGGACAACACCTTTCATGTGGCGGTCATAGTATTTCTTTCCTCGCAAACTTGACTGTTGACTATTCTCAGAGGCCAGTCGGTAAGCTTCCTTCATCCTCTTAGCCCACTTCTCAGCATAGCCTCTTGGAGAAGTGGCTTCCTCTTCATCTGCCAGGCCAAATATCATGTCCACGGGCAGACGTGGGTGACGTCCAAACATCAGATAGAAAGGTGAAAAGCCTGTTGCCTCATGCCTGGTACAATTATAGGCGTGGACGACTTGTGGTAAGTGATCCCTCCATCTTTCCTTCTCCTTTTCTCCTAGGGTTCTGAGCATTTGGAGCAAGGTTCGGTTGAACCTTTCCGCAGGATTACCCTGAGGATGGTAGGGTGTGGTCCTGGAATGACCAACTCCACTGAGTTGTTGCAGGGTCTTGAAGAGTTCATTTTCAAATTCCCTACCAAGGTCATGGTGCAATTTCCATGGGTACGAGAACCTTGGGATGAAATCCTCGAAGAGCTTCTCTGCAGCAGTCTTTCCGGATATCTGGTGGCATAGGCTTGGGCGTACCTTGTAAAATGGTCAATTACAACCAGAATGTATTCGAAGCCTCCCTTGCTTGGCTCCAAGTGGAGGTAGTCGATGGAGACTAACTCTAGGGGTGAGGTAGAGGTGATGCTTCCCATCGGAGCTCTGATGTGTGAGACCGGCTTCTTCTGCTTGATGCAGGGACATTTCCTTGTTACATAAGCTTCAACATCTCGCTTCATGTATGGCCAGTAGAACCGGTCTCTGGCTAGGCCCAAGACCCTTTCTGTCCCCATGTGGCCCATGTCATCATGGAGATGTCTCAACACTAGAGGTCGGTACTGATCAGGCAAGACTAGCTGACTCCTCTGGCTTGTTCTCCGGTACAGCAGACCATCTTCCAGATGGAGTTTCTCCCATTGGTGTAGCAGCTTCTTTGCAAGACCACTAACTCCTTTTCTCATGTCACTTGTCAGTGCATTGGTGGTCTCTTTCAGCTGGATGACTTGACTGATGGCAGGATCATCTCGTTGAGACTTAACAAGCTCATCATGGGGAATGGTTGGAAGCAGCTCTGACTGTGGGGCTGAGCTATCTTGTGACAGGTTCAGGACCGCGACGTAAGCAACATCCTTTTGCTTGGCAGCTTGACTGCCTTCCCACGTTGCCAGTATGGTGTCTCTGGACAGCTCCTCTGTACATGAGTCAACGTAGTTGTCGATGTCTAATGGCAGCCTTGACAAGGTGTCGGCATCCACATTAACCTTCCCCGGTCGATACTTCACTTCGAACCGGAAGTCTGCTAGCTCGCCGACCCATCGGTGGCCGACCGCGTTAAGCTTAGCAGTGCTCAACACGTAGGTCAATGGGTTGTTATCTGTGTACACCAGGAAGTGGGGTGCATAGAAGAGGTAGTCTCTGAACTTTTCGCATATGGCCCACTTCAAAGCCAGGAATTCAAGTTTGCCTGAATGCAAGTTGTAATTCCGCTCTGCAGGCGTCAGCGTCCTGGATCCGTACGCAATGACCCTGAGCTTTCCTCCCTGGCGCTGGTATAGTACTGCACCAAGACCTTGTTGTGACGCGTCTGTGTGCAGCACATAAGGGAGATCAAAATCGGGGTACGCTAGTACTGGTGGATTGGACAGAATGTGTATGAGCCGGTCAAGGGTTCTTTGGTGCTCCTCAGTCCACTGTATTGGGGTTCTGGATGACAGCTGGGCTCCTTTTCCCTTTTTCTTACTGGGCTGAGGCACGGTGGTGACAGGGTTCTTGGACTGCAAGAGGTCATACATTGGCTTGGCAATTCTAGAGAAGTCTTGAATGTACGTTCTGTAGTAGCTTAAGAATCCAAGCAGCTTACGGACCTCTCCGACGGTGTTGGGGGTTCTACTCCTCAAGGCCTGGATGGCTTCTAGATCCTTGGGGTCTAGCCGCACTCCGTCAGCAGAGACCAGCTTCCCCACATAACGGACCTCTTTTCTGAAGAGCTCGCACTTGGTTGGTCTGAGCTTTACACCGTGGCGTTGGAGAGCCCTCAGTACCCGTCTCAGTGACTCAACGTGATCTTCAAATGTCTTACTGTAACAGAGGACATCATCCAAGTATGGGATGCAACATTCGTCTCGCAAGGAGTGCAACATTTCCTCCATGCTTCTTTGAAAAGCAGCTGGGGCGTTTGAAAGCCCAAAGGGGATGCGTACCCACTCGTACAAGCCCCATGGAGTGATGAAGGCTGTCATATGTCGAGATCCCTCTGCGATGAAGCCTTGATGATAAGCCTTTCCTTGATCCAATATTGAAAACAGGCTGTACCCACCCAGCGTGTCAATGAGATCTTGAATACGGGGAAGTGGGTGTCTATCTGGGAAATGTCTTTTGGTTCAGGAGCCTGTAATCAATACATAGCCGCAAGCTTCCATCCTTCTTGCGGACACAAACTACTGGAGCAGAGTATGGAGATTTGGACTTTACAATCCACTTCTTTGCCAGTAAGTCTTGGATGTACTCCTTAACTTCCTTGTACAGTGGCTTAGGAACCGCTGCATAGGTTCTCTGTACTGGGATGTCATCCTTCAGGGTGATGCCCATTTGGAGGCTGGGAATGCACCCCATGTCATTTTCATCCTGAGCAAATGCACTTGACTCCTCGTAGAGCATTTGTTTCGCTACTGCTTGTTGTTCGTCGCTTAGATGGCTTAGATCTACAGGGGGAGACCACCGCTTGGATGGTTGCTCTTTTTGATCACAGCTGTCCTCACCGACAGGGACAGGTGAGTCCACATTGTTGATCTCGATGCTATCCATTTGATCTGTCTCCACTATCTTGTCGATCGACTGGATACTGCCCAACATTGTGGAGTTGTTCAGTGTCACATTGTGTTGGGTGTGGTTACCCACAGGAATCTCAACATAGGGCTGCCTGACTTGGTGGACCTCAACCAAGCCATCACCAATGTCAAGCTCCTCCAGTCTCAGGTCTGGATGGTTGACCTCGAACAGTGCCACAGAGGGGGTGAAGTCTGCAGGCACTTTGCACTTGATGCGGGCAACCTGTCCTGGGCGGACAATGATGTCTTGACGACCAACTCTCACCACTGCATGGTGTTGGTTGTCCGGGGTCTGTATCAAGTTCACAATTGTCTCAGCTTGGTCGTTCTTAATCTGCATGGCCTCTCTCAGCAACTTGCCAATCACCGCAATAACTTCAACTTCACCCTCCTGTCCTAGGATGAGCTCTTGAATGACATTGAAGCCCAATATTGGTCTCGCAAGGCTCACATGGCTGACCAGGAAGGGTACTCTGATGGCGAGATTTGGATCATCGTTGCCAGGTAAGTTAAAGGTGAGTTCCACCCATCCATCATATGGGATCTGTCCCCCATTGGCTGCAGTGAGATCCAATCCCCTGTTTCCTATGAGTTCACTGAGAGGGCGCACTTCCTGTTGGGGTAGGTATTTGCTTTTCCATGACTTGTCAATAATACTGACTTGAGCCCCAGAGTCTAGCAGAACATTCACAGCATATCCATTCAGACTACATTTCAAGAGGCATTTCTTCCCAATTAGCTTAGCCACTCGCTGTGAGGGGGTCTTGTCATCGGTCGATGAGTGAGAAGGGGTTGCAAGATGGTGATTGACCTGTACTGGTACAGTGCTGTCTGGTTGGGACTTAAGGCTGGTGCCGGTCACAGGTGGTCCCTCTGCTGTGACCGGGGGAAGTTTCCCGACTGCTTAGGTCTCTTCAGGCACCCGACCGCACGGTGTCCCTCTTCTCCACAGGCGAAACAGTGGTTGCAGTTGGGACGGCCATTTTCAACACAGTTGGGGCAACCATAAGGTCTCTGATTCTTTACTTGTCGACTCTGACTCTGTTTAGTGGCACAATCGCAGGTGGACTGGGGCTGAGGCTTAGGTGTTGACGCCTTTGCTTCAGCTTTTGACTGTAGAGAGTTTACGACTTCAGTCAGAGCCTGCACTTGAGCGCTTAGCTGGTGGATGAGCTCATCTTTGGCGTTTGTGTCAGGGGCAGGCTTTGCTTTGTCCACCTCACTGGTGATGACTTCACCACTGTGAGCTTGAGCTGTCTTGGGGCGAGTGCTGCGTCCCAAGCGCCGTTTCCTCTCACTTTCTTCACTTGTTGTTTTGTTAACTTGTCTGAGAAGTGCATCATCTGGGGTTGTAGGATCTGAGAGGAGGGGCTTTAACTCCCGTCTGATATCATCATGCTTCTCATTCAGGCCCTGATAGACTGTGCGAAGGAAGACATTCTGTGCTGTTTGTGCTTCGTACTTGATATCAGAGTCTGTTTGTTTTGACATGAAGATCACTTTTTGCTTGAGCCCCATCATCCTGTAGAGAAACTGCTGTGGTGTTTCATGCTCATGCTGTTTGGCATGAGCAACAGCTCAGTGCTGCTTTTCTCTCCCAAGTGGGATTGTAGGAAGCTCTTCAGCTCGGCTACGGTCATGTCATCCTTGCTGGAGAGCATATCCTTGAAGTTTCCAGGCTTTATAATGCGAAACACTGCTCGTATGATTTCACCCTCGGTGTGCATTTCTCTCAGTCCTTGATCAATCTGCTTGCTGACATTGCTGTAGGTTACATCGGATGCATTGTCGCCAATCTGCCCACCATGTACTTTGAATTCCTTCTTCTGGAGGAAGGGGAGGTCTTTTAGGGCAATCATGCTTTCAGTGCGGCGAGTGGGATCTTGGTTAAGGTTGGTATGGGGGAATGCAATGACAGGTGAACTGTGGGATCGGTGAGTGTGTTGTGCGTCAGTTGTGGTGTGTGAACTGCGAGACTGGTGAGAATCAGTGGGTTGAGTGTTGGTGGTGTCACTGATGTATGGACTGTTGTGTGTGAACTGGTGTGAATCTGTTGGGTGAGTGTTAGTTAAGGTGTGACGGTGGTGTGTAGGCTGGTGAGAAGTAGAGGGTTGGGTGTGGGGTATGGTGTGTGGAGTAAGTGGAGCCCCACCCTGTTTAACCTTTTGGCGCAAAGCATCATAAGTGGACATTAGCGTACTTATTTGCAATTCAAGGGCCTCCGTTTGAGCAACCAAATCAACTGATGCGTCAGAGTGTGCATCTGGAACATGTGTGGTAACATGTGTGTTAGTGTGAACACCCTCAGTAACGTTTGTGTTAGTGTGAACACCCTCAGGTAAGTGTGATGAAACATTAGCATCAGAAACAGCATCAAATACAACATCTGCACAAGCCCCTGTAGTAACATCACTCTTATTACGTTTAGCAATGATTTCTTCAATAATCTTCAGCAAATCAATTAACTTTGACATGCCACAATCATCCAATAATAGCATATCGCTGCTCTCCATGTATGAACACAAATAATCAATACAGCTCTCTTCATCCTGGTTGACCAACTTAGCTTGAGCAGGCTCTTGTGAGATGACCGTGGCAAGCTGTAGCAGTTCATCTGAAGAAAGGTGGAACAGCTTCTTCTTGACGGTCCAAATCAGCTTCTTCCTCTCGTTGTCTGCCATCGTGAACACCAATCAGACGCCCTCAGCTCGTGCAGTCCTTGCTCTGGCAACAGTCAGACGCTCTCGACTCCCACAGCTCCTCGCTCTGATGATGAAGCACCCTGGCCCACAGGTTCAGAAATCACTGGATCGACGTCCTACTCCGACCACCAGGTGGCGCCGATCCCGGACGAGCCCCCACAAATCTGTTACACGCCCAAGGGGTGTGGCTAGTGTATACAGATAAGATTTTTAAAACTGCTCTGCAGCGTTCACCTGAATAAACAGGACAAAAGGTAGACAGAGTCAGTTTTTAGGTGTCGTTCATTTCTCCTTCCTTGTGCATCTGATTTATTCACAATTATCATGAAATCACTTCACTTTTCTTTCTTTGTTTTCAAAGAGTATCAGTCAATCACTGTATTCAATCATCATACATAACAAAATTACAGTAACCCATTTCTTCTCATTTCTTTCAGTCATCAAAATCACAATAAACATTTCTTCATATTCCCATATGTTGTTTGTTTTATCAGTGTCCATGAACTGTCTTTAATCTGTAGCTTTTTACCAGTAATATCTTTAGAGTGTACTCTTTTTAACTTTTTAATCATATACCAACATGAACTTATATTTATACATGACCATCAAATGGCATTAATAATGAAATATGGAACCAAAAGGTATATACTGTACTGGTATGACTACATTGCATATAGTGCAAAGATATCACAAGGCATCAAGGCATTATCATGGAGAGAACTAACTTAGTAAAAAACGAAAATAAACATTGCCAAATGCAAAGGGTACAGGAGCTTTAAAACAATAGAACTGGAGCTTTTACACACTGCAGGGAGCACAAAATACTGTCAGAGAAACAAACCAAAAAGAACCACGTTGTGAGCAGCAGTAATGGCTGCCATGACTGCTGTTGTTGCCAGACCCAGGGGGTCGGCCTACAAAAGGCTTTGTCGGTCTGTCGGTCTGTCGGTCGGTCGGTCGGTCCCTCTTTTCCTCAGTGTGCCTGTGTTTGCCTCTGACTGCTCATCTGCCCCTCCCTTCCCTTGCTCGGCTGATTGCCTTGAGTGCCGTCACCTGTACAGGACCAGCTGAGTTGAGTTGGCTGACGAGCTGCTGACACTATAAATTCCTCAGCCCATCTACAAGCTCACAAACATTTCCAGCTGCTCAGCCTATACAATCCTGTGTGTTCATGTGTTAGTTCAGTGCCATACTAGTCAAAACAGCCGATCTACAAGTTTTCATTGCGGGTCTGGCAGAACCAGGTGACCTGGTCTAGTTTACAGCTAGATTCACTACACACACTAGAACTAAACAAAACCACGACATTTCTGGTCAAATCTAATGCAATCACAAAACAAGCAGTGCTTTTACACTGTACAGTGCTGATAGAACAGTTTTCATGTTCAAAAACGTAATTACCTGAATAAACAGGACAAAAGGTAGACAGAGTCAGTTTTTAGGTGTCGTTCATTTCTCCTTCCTTGTGAATCTGAAAGAAGACGTCACCTGACCACCTACTACTACCTGTCTCATCAGTGGCTTTTGCCACCTGGTGGCGAGAAGTGGTATAGGTCTTTTCCTCACATATATGTTCTCTGTTCATTCAGATACAATAAGGCTCCATAGAATTACAATCAAATCACACATAATTAAACAAAATGTGACTACACTTTTGTGTATGTCACACCTACGTTAGACTCGACTGAGTTCCTTGCCCCAAGTTTATCCACATACTGTAGGCCTACTTGTCTGTATGTGGAGTGCAGTTTCTCACAGCCATATGTTCATTACAGATCTTCACTGAGGACCGCGTTTGAGGCCCTGAAGAGCCGCATGGACAACGTGGACCTGGCCTCCCATGGCTTTATGGGAAAAATGATGGACTTAACGTTGGCCATTATGGAGCATGCCATAAAAAAACAAAAGGATAGTCTGAACTAATTGGCATAGATTAAATGGGGATCAAATTGGCAAAGAAATTGGGAAGGGATGAAATTGGCAAGTAAATTGGGGATCAAATTGATAGATAAATTGGGGATAAGGGTGTTTTATTTTATTTTATAATTTTTTATGGCATGCTCCATAATGGTCAATGGTTGCCACCACTTGCCTTTATTAAAATATATAATCGACCAAGGTTACGTTTCCTGACTTTTTTTGTGTGTGGTGGGGTCCCACTAAGCACGCCGTCTAAAAGTGGTCTAATAGACGTATAGATTTGGAAGTTTTTTAGTGGTCTAAACTTAGACTAGACGACTAATAGACTTCTAATAGTCGTCTAAATGTAGACGGTCTATATTTAGACGACTATTAGAAGTCTATTAGTCGTCTAGTCTAAGTTTAGACCACTAAAAAACTTCCAAATCTATACGTCTATTAGACCATTTTTAGACGGCGTGCTTAGTGGGGTGGGGTGGGGTAAAACAAGTGTCATGAGGCTAGTGTTTTCTTGTTAATATGCAGTACATTAGCTTTCATAAATGAAACTATCAATCCCACTTTCCACATGCAGTTTAGTATCCCGATTTATATTGGAGCTGAATCACATCCAGTTGGCTAAAACCTTTTATATCCTAAGCGTATTCACCATATGTCCATGACATTTTGAATAGACCAGCATTATGAGGAAGGGTTGATCACAGGGTTAAGGGAATGCATGCTGTGCTTTCACTGAAGTTTTCGGCAGCCTAACCAAAACGATATAACTTTCATTTGCTACTGCAAAATGCATTTTGTCCTTTTAGTAACCGTTGCTATAAATGGGTCTCTACATCTCTTAGCAAACAGAAAATCCATTCACTATCAGGAGAAAGCCATTGATCAGCTTCATTAAAATGACCAAACTAAATCTGCCCATTTAGAGTTTCATCACTGCTGATTTCATAGTTATCCTGTATGTGATTTTCTTTGCTCTTGGCTGGATGAATTTCTGACCTGATACATACAGTACCGCTTGGGTCCTCAACAGGGGTTTCAGGACCCCTGGGGAAGAGTGGACCACCAAAGGAAGGGGGACCACCAAATATTTCATTTTCTCTCACTTGAACTTGAATTCAGCCGTCTTAAGGCCACTTTTAACCGCACAGATTCGGCGACGATTCGGCGGCGGAAGGCGGCGGAAAGCGTCTGTTGCCGAACGGGAGCTCATCGTCAGGTTTTCGGCAGCGGGTCGGGAACCTTATCGACCGAAAACTGGAAAACTGGACTTGCTCAGTTTTGTTCAGTCGCCCCTCGCCGTCGGTAAGATTGAGGGAGTTGTAGAATAGTTTACTACTGCTCCAAAACCAAGCCAAAACAAGCCAGAGACATTTTCCCGTCGCATATTTTTACTAAATACCATATTCTCAATCTCAACTCTCAATTCCTATTCCAATCGGATCCAAAGCAAAGCTAGTAGTAGGCTAGTAATAGTCCATCAAGTGCCCGTGTTGTTGTTTTCTTTTTTTTTCCTCCTCTGCACGGAGAACAGAGCTGCCTCCGGCCGGGTTAGGGTTGCCAGATTCTGTGAGTGAAATACGCGACCAGGTCTATGAAAATAAGCCCAAAAGCGCGACCAGTTTCACCTCTGAACTCTATTACATTAGTTATTTTATAAAATAATGTTGAAAGCAAGGCCAAATAAGCAACTACACTTCAGAAACAAGCCCAAACAAAAGCAACCCCCACAACTAGCAACATTATAGGAAAACAGGATCAACGTTGCTTATAAGGAGCAGACCTGGAACCACTGCCATACAGTAACTACAGTCGGCGTCGTCTGAAAAAAATAAAATAAAAAATAAGTGCTTAGTTTTTTGCAGTTCTTTGCAGTCTGTGTACAGTCAGAAGGAGTCTCCTGTAGGCTGTTTGGTGTGTAGACACCTTTAGCCGTATATATGATGAGCAGGTGCTTAAAGCATCAAAAAGCCGATAGCTGTCGTTCCCTTTATTCTTTATATGATATTGCCTTCTGGCCAATGGTTAAAGTCCCCTGTAACCAAAAGGAGGAGGTAGCTGTTTAGACTCATGGATGGTGGTTGTGCTGTCTATGTTCTTGTTTATTTATGTTCACTGTGTTTTTATAGTCTTATCATTTGCTGGAACATGAATTGCCTAGTTTGGGACATAAACTTGACTTGACGAATAGCGTGTGTTGAATGGTATTCTGACAGAAATGCATGGTGTTTAAAGGTATTCTCTCAAAAATGCATTGCGAGAACTGTCTCTGCCAATAAATGGTGCAATGGTATTCTGGAACAAACACATGAAGATATGATCATACGGTGTGACACTAAATCATTTGGTGTGACATTCCAAATAGTGAAAAATCATACCTTTATTAATGATGAAACCAAAAAAATGTTTATGGATTACATAGAAAATAGTATCAGGAAGAGTCACAAATATTTGTGTAATTTTAGAGAAAGTTTTGTCAGAATAAATGTAAAATATGTTGAAAGATTGACAACATGGGCCTCACACAGAGTGTTGATTATGAAAGAAATATACAGATTTAATTAATTTTCACAAAACTATAGTGGATCACAGGTTAGTTATGATAAAGGACTTTGATAAAGCGAGTAACTTAAGAAAGGTGTACTCCATTTTCATTTTATGAACAATTATTGTCATGTCACACCATATGACGATTTTAGGCACAAGTACAACAATCTGCTGAATAAAGTCTGATTCCAATACAATATCTAAAAACAAAATGTGTTTCCATAAGGTTGAGAGTGAGTAGAACAAAAGTAAATAATTTTTATGCCTGCTATTTAAAGTTATTTTAAAAACACATTTTTTGGGGCGTCACGTCACTGACCCATATACCGTATGGCAGTTTACAAAAGGAACGCTTTAGGCTTTTAAAATGTATAAAAAATAAAGTGCATTCTACAGTCAAGGCCTGTCCATAGTCTCTCCAAAACCCAACTTTGTCACTAAGTAAGCGTTAAAGGTAGACTATGAGAGTTCGCTTTTGGAGAGACTACGGACAGGCCTGGCACAAAATGTAAACATTGGGCTTCAACAAAACATAAAAAAAGAAAATAAAGTGCATTCCTGAGTAAGGGCCTGTCGATAGTCTCTCCAAAACCTAACTTTGTAGCTAAACTAAGCATTAAAGAGGTAGAAATCTTCACTATTAAAAGCTGGGTTTTGGAGAGACTATGGACAGGCCTTAAGGGGAAGACCACCCACTTTCAATATTGAACTATGTCATTAATATACTTCCCCTTCTGTGTTAACTGGAGGATTGATTTGGGGGTTTGTATTGTGAAGTACAACGGTGTCTCATCATGTTGTACTTCAATACAAACCCCAAAATCAATCCTCCGGTTCTAGGCAACCCATAAGGGGGTGGATTATTTTTTTTAATTTCCACACAACTCCTCTAAGGTATATTAATGACATATTGTCTTCCCCCTTGAAGTCACAAAATGTAACCCATGTACTGCCTTTAAAGGGACAAAGGGCATCACAAGAGGGGGGTGGGACTGAGTTACAAGGTCCCCTGTAAACAAAAAATGACTATACAGTCTACCATTGTCTACCATTGCTTTAGAGTCCCTAAACAAAAAACACTCCCTAAATAAAATGAAACAAGTGTGCACATTTTTACAAACATTCTGTAACAAAAATGTTACTTTTGTTCCTATTGATTACTCATGCCTTGGAGACTTGAGCTCAATATATAAAATATTATTGAACTCAAGTCTCCATGGCGTGAGTAATCAATAGAAATAAAGGCTTTCAAGTTGAACTTGAACCTTTAAGGACAACTTTGTTTCTTACTACAAGAGTTCATATTTTAGATGGTCATTATAGGAAAATAAGTGTTACATTTTTCATTTACTTATTTCTAAGATTTTAGTATTAACAATGTTGATGTACAGGCATGCAAGTGGCTAAATATGTATGCTGCAAGTGGCTAAATATGTATTATTTAGACACAATAACCCCATTCCCAAGATGAACCGCAATCTTTCATGGTCAGATTTACGGGGCTGGTGTAAATAGTAACAAAGAAATAGGCTGGCTTATTGTGTCTAAAAAATACATATTTAGCCACTTGTATGCAAAAGAACGCAGTAAATGAAACATTTTAACGCTCACATTTTCTTTTCTTCAATTACAATCTGAAATATGAACCCTTGTTGTAAAAAAAAAGAAATTTCCTTACGGTTCAAGTTTTTTTTCTCAAAAAAATGCCAAGAAGGAAATGAGATGATAAATCATTTTAGTCCACATTCTTTTTTTCCAAAAGGCAACAGCTTCCCGTCCTTCTTAATTTTTTTTACTTCATCTTTGATTTCATCACTTTCATCAATTTCTTCTTGACATTTTTTTTGCAAATTCAGCGATTGTAGACCCGTCAGGACGGCTACTCAACAGTCGCTTGTAGGCCTCGGGATCACCAATGGCCAGTTCGGCAATGGATGCTGTTCCGACGATGGTGTTGCGGTCCAACCCAACCACGTGGAGGGCCGCAGCCATGGACCCCTTCTTTTTGAAGGCCTTCATAACCCTCTCGTATCTGGCCACCACTTCGTCCGGGTCACGGACTAAGGATATTGAAGAAAAACTTGATATTAGACTCTGTGACAAGCTCTAAATTGCTCAACAGTATCAGCAGCCACACAATATATTACCAGTGACACCTTTAGGGCTGATCAATTAACTCAATAGATTGTGAGATTGTATTTCAGTTAGGAGAATACGGCCAACAAACATACTAGGGAACATTTAGGGCTCGCGCTCACTACAGGCCATTTATTATTTTACTATTGACCATAAAATCAGAATGTTATTTTCTAGAAGCTTTAGAATTAATTACCTCTGGTGCGTGCTGTGGCCTTTGCCTCCTTCTTGTCCTTTCCTTTCTTGCTCTTGCCTTTCTTGCCTTTCTTGCTTTTCATGCTTTTCTTGCTTTTCTTTCTGTAACCTGCTGGTGGTCGAGCTGGAGTCGCTTTCGCTGTCGCTAGAGTCGCTGTCAGTCGCGTAGCTGCTGCTTGACCTGCTGGATGCAGCGTAGTCCTCGTCAGAGGAGGACAAAATGCAATATGAACCACAGAAGGTGAGTGGTTCAAACCCTGCCTAAGCCGACGTCAGCAAGGAGGGAAGATGACAGCCAGCCCCATGGCCTCCCCTAAGTAGCAAGAAATCTTGTGAAATACAATGTTGTCAACCAATCATCAAGGACGATGATACACGAAAGAAGAAGAAGCACACATTTAGAAGAAACCCAAATTATTATTTGACATTGTTGACCTCTACCACCTCCAAGTAATTCACTAAACTAGAAGCAGTGCTCTTCCGAGCACAGGTCTCCGCCAGGTCAGGTAGGTTATTGTGGCCACCTGGTGATACAATAATAGCCAAATGTGAAAAGAGTGCCTTGTCATCTGTAGCCTGTCAATTTGAAGAGGATCAGTCGTGTGGCAGAGATTAGCTGTCCACAAGCAGAAGGGTGCAGATTTATTTTTATTTTTTGCTAGTCGGCGACATTCGGGGTCGCCACAGCGGCTAAATCAAGTTGGACCCCCTTTGACTTTCTATACAGCAGAAATGGCCCCAGAAAACGATGGTTAATGAAGAAGTGATCATCACTAAACTATAGTTTTCTGGGAAAAAATGTTTTTAGTATTTTCCTCCTGTATACAAAGTCAATGGGAGGCCAATCTGGGAACCCATCGTCAAAGAAGAAAGGGCGACACCTATCGGTCGGCCTCTCTTCCTTTGACTCTGGGACCAACATAGAAAGGGGCAGGGATACATGGAATTCCCCGGTTGAGAACGAATTTTAAAACTAGTTCCGCTTTGAAGCCTGGTCCGCCCCTTGGTTTGGTTTCCTCCCGAAACTACTATAGCGGAACTGCTACTCTACACACGGAACACAAGTTACACAACAGACAACCACAACAACGACGACGCAACATGGATGCTACTGTAGACGAGGAACTGTTTTCTAGCGTGCTTACAAGTGTTTCTCAGTTACACAATATTGAACAATTAAAACCTCTTCAGCCCATTTGTTTTAAGTACTTGATAGATCGGCGACGACGGCGAGATGTTTGGCATGTTTGGCCGCCTGGATCCTGTTATCCTGCTTTCCCAGAGAGAAGGAACAAGGACCCCATCGTTTTTACCCCATATGCTGCGCTGAATGAAGCTGGATGATCTGCTGATGATCTGCTGCAGACCAGTGACCAAGACACAACGAATTTACCCACAATAAGCAAACGTTTATATAGCCTCGGATGTCATGGTGTGTTGCAATACAGTGGATTGATGTTTTAAATCAATATGGGATGTTATGATAATGTATAACTGCTTTAACCTCGCCTACCAGGCTTTCTCCCGGCTGGCTAACTGCAGTAAGCTAGCGTGTTAGCATACGGCCGTCATGTGTTCAGCTCGTCTTTTTAAACATTTACAGTTGCCTTATATTACTCTATAAATCTATCTGTGATGTGTGCTTTTACTAATACTGGCGTGCTTAGGCAATGTAGTGGGAAAAGTACTCGCATTCTTTACTTAAGTATCATGCAATACGGGCACAAGTCTTGTATTCAAAATGTAGCCCTTGAGTAAAAAAGTATAAAAGCATTGGTATCAAAATGTACCAAAAGTAGAAAGTAGTACTCAAAGTACCCATTGTGCAGAATGTAACCAAGGTGTTTAAATAAGTGTAGATTGTACGCTATTTCAATATCTTGTCCTGTCTCACAAAAGATGATGTTATGCTATGAAACAGTTCGTTTTTATTTATAGAATACTCTCTCAATAACAGACTATTTTTTCCCTTTTATTTGATGATGGTTAGCCGTATTGTTTATAGAATAAACCCTAAAGTTATGTTGCATTTATGTAGGCCTACTGTATACTACGTTTTCAATGTGTATGATTATCTGTATAATAAACATTTGGTTTGATTAACAAATGTATCGTTCTATGCACAGATAATGTTGCTTAATGTGTATGCCTATGGTACTGTTAATATTTAATGTTAATGTTAGTATGAAGCTAATTATAAAGCTTACATGAATGATGATGGACTGAAAAGCTAATGAGAAGTTGTGACTGTATTAGCATACAAGCGATCTGCATTTAAATAAGCTGTGTTGGGATGTGTCAAACTGTCAACAATGGTTTGTGAAATCAAAGAATGCCACTTTCAATATGAAACCCATTTAGATTGAAATGGTTCACTTATTTATATGAATGATGGATCTGCTGCAGACCAGTGACCAAGACACAACGAATTTACCCACAATAAGCAAACGTTTATATAGCCTCGGATGTCATGGTGTGTTGCAATACAGTGGATTGATGTTTTAAATCAATATGGGATGTTATGATAATGTATAACTGCTTTAACCTCGCCTACCAGGCTTTCTCCCGGCTGGCTAACTGCAGTAAGCTAGCGTGTTAGCATACGGCAGTCAGGTTTTCACTTTTCAGGTCGTCTTTTTAAACATTTACAGTTGCCTTATATTACTCTATAAATCTATCTGTGATGTGTGATTTTACTAATACTGGCGTGCTTAGGCAATGTAGTGGGAAAAGTACTTGCATTCTTTACTTAAGTATCATGCACAAGTCTTGTATTCAAAATGTAGCCCTTGAGTAAAAGTATAAAAGTATTGCAAAAGCAGAAAGTAGTACTCAAAGTACCCATTGTGCAGAATGTAACCACAATGCGACGTTGTTGTGAGCTTGTAGATCAGCTATTTTTAAATAGCCTGTCTAGGAATAAAATAGGGCTAGTTGATTAATGTATGTTTTATAATATAATAATTTAATACATGAGTCTTTTAGACTAGAAGTTGCAACGTTTACATTTACTCTATACTAATAATAATACACTAAAATCTAAATTCATATAGGCATATTGCTGCACTTTACTGTGTAGACTAACAAATGTAGTTCGTTATTGTAGGCCATTCTTCCTTCCATTTAATTCTATTGTTATGCACAACGATTGTGCAAATAGTGGCAATGTGAAACCCATACATTGTGTGGAAAACCGGGTGGGTCAATGAATATTTAAATGGAGCAATTCGCTTGTCTATATAGACTACAGAGGGATTTATTTAGCTGCACAAAGAATATGTACAGTTGAAAGATGGTTTGTTTCCACCCGTGAGGGGGAATGCATAGTCGACGCACACATTAGATACCGCCCACTATGTTTGATTGGTCAAAAGCGCTGCCTGTCACCAGACTTGGGTACCGCCCAAAATCCCTTCCGTGAGTTTGGTGTGTGACAGACTCAGTAGCGTAGCGTTCTCTGAGGCTGTTCTTGAGAGACTAATGGGAGGCCAACTTGATTTGGCCGCTGTGGCGACCCCAAAGTTTGCCGACTCGGGCACCCTAACTAAAAGGGCCTACACCATGCTTTTAAAATTCTATTTTTTGAATAAATATATGCTCAAAATTGAGTCTTAGACAGGTCTTAACCCTCAACAAACACTCTGACCATTCCTTTTGTTTCTACTAGCTGTGCTATAATTAGGCTCTCCAGCTGCAATACCAAAACGGCCTTTGTTTGCTCAGGGGCGCATCTAGTGGGGTTTTTCCACCCCTCCCCCCACCCCTCCTCTCCACTCCTCCAACGTTGACAACACATAATGTTAATATTGGGCCAATACAAAAATAGGATAATGTTGCAGCTCTGATTATAGCCTACTGTAGGCCTATGTTGTATGATATAAGCCTACTGTCAAATGACACAGGGCGACCGTTGCTAGACCAGACATTAGAGAACGTTAATCTACATTAGACAATCAACCCCACCCGCATTGTATTTATGTATAAGGTATAAAATTTATGAAATATAACAGCCCATAAACCATAAAACTGTCTCCGCGACTCACAAATGGGTCCCGACCCAGTGTTTGGGAAACAGAGGGAAGCATCCATTTCATATAATAGTAAAGTACGTTCAGAATCGGCGATCACTGTTTGGGGACAGTGAGGGGAGAGGCGGGGTGTTTTTAGCCCACTCTAGCCGGGGACAGCGAAGCACCCACCCGGCCACCGCGGCGAGCTCGGCGGTGAGCTCCCACCCAGCCACCACAGCCGGCCACCGCGGCTTGCTCCCACTCGGCCACCGCGGCTCGCTCCGCGGCGAGCACCCACCCGGCCACCGCGGCGAGCTCCGCGGCGAGCTCCCACCCGGCCACCGCGGCGAGCTCCGCGGCGAGCTCCAACCCGGCCACCGCGCCGTCACTGGATTGAAAATTTAGGCCCAGGCTTCAGAAGGCCTCGGATCATTAAAAATAGTCTTTTGTTTCCTTGTTAGAAGGGACGAAGCTTGGGTCCTCGCAGTCTATAACGTCACGTATATAGTGCAATCCAGGAACGTTAAGACTTCTCCTTGGACATGTTGATAGCAAAAATGTTAATAGAATAAAAGAAGGAAATGACTCTGTCTACGATACAGGGAGGCAGAGTGAGAGAGCACTGAGTGAGCAGCCCCAGAACAGTAAGCCAGCTGCAGATGGCGGCTAAGCAAATTAGAAACAAATGAGGGGCTGGGTACAACAGTAGCTCTGGTTTTTACCCGAAGGGCGGGGGGAGGGGGGGGGGGAATCCGTGTGACGTCACACGGACCAACTCTCAGAACAGCACTGTTCTGAGAACCCGTGGAAAGCTTTTCAACTCTGCCTTCCCAAAAACAGAGAAAGACACAATGGTCAGAAATAGGACTTTGTGAGGATAGAAGGTGCCAGTGGGACCCCAAAAAAAGGTTTTAAAATAGAAAAAGTGAAAATTCATGGTGTAGGTCCTTTAAATAAATGTGAATCATGTGGTGTGGACTGAAATAGTCAGGAGTAAAGACAACTTACAAAGCATGTCATCAATAACCCTGTCATCATCATCTCCAAGGATCGTAGAAAGGCCAGGGAGGACTGCAGTTCACCTCCCAATAATCTGAAAAATAGTTTCAAACACACACAAAACACCTAATAAGTGGTTTTGGACAGAAAACAAGTTACTACACAATGTTTACATTGTGTACTGCAATCTCTAACCTCAGCGGTACACTGCCCTCTTTAGGAGTAATTAAAACTTGATTACATTATTACACTAAATGAACTCAATATTGCACCTCTACAATCAATCAATTCATTGTCTATTGAGAGAAAGTTTGTTGCTCATGAGAACATTGTTTTTCTCACGGACCGCCAGAGAAAACTTTCAACAGGGTGCTAAACTGCTGAAAGTTGATTCTAACAGAGAAGTGATTAACACATCAAACATTTGTACTCATTAATAATTCAGGCTGCTTCTCCCTTTAATGCACACGAAACATGGCCCTGAAACTCACTTGATCGACAGATGCCAGAGGACAACAAGAACAATAAGAAGTGAACAAGTGTGGAAAAAGGTAATTGGTTTGTGATCTGATTGACTGCTTAGGCAGAATTAAATAAGCCAAGATTAAAGCAAATCCAGGTTTGACAAATCCTGCTCCGTACAGCCTGGTTTATTGTGTTACATTAACACCAAGCCAGTCTGAGAAGGAGCAACTTTGTCGTTTTCCTTTGAAAGCCCATTAGGTGGAATGTAAATTCCTTGATCGTAACCGATCATGTCGTCCAGTTCCGCGGCCAACTGTCTTCTTCTTCTTCGTGGAATTTTATGGCGGTTTGCATTTATAGTTGCATTACCGCCCTCTTTTGATCCGCAAACAAAAGTCTTAGAATTTACACTGTTCTGTGCTCACCCATGATCCCATACTCCCAAATTCCCCATACATAGTCCAGACAAATCTACGTTGATTCATTTGTCAGACCCATTGGTCTGAGACTGAGTTGCCGCAAACCCTTCCCTCGTAGTCTCGTACCCAACTGTCTCCGAGGTCCGAGCATCTCCGAGGACTTGCGTAAGAAGACGGATACGGAAACGGTGGGTGCAAATCCTATGTGCAAATCACCGATACAGTAAACGGAACACGCCCTCACAGCGATCTTGAGTGACAGCCGCTGAAAGCGCTGTTACAGATCGTGCTAGGGCTAGGCGATCATTATATTTGTTATTAAGGCTATATTGCACAAACGCTATCTCAATGGCTGTTATCTTTAACTTTTAGGTAACATTTACCCGTTACCTAAGCTGTCCCCAATGTAATGTCATTAACCAGAGGAGAAAAATACTATTGAGAACACACACACACACACACACACACACACACACACACACACACACACACACACACACACACACACACACACACACACACACACATATAATTTGTATTTCAATATAAAAATAAACATTATTCTGTCTCTTTTGAATAGCTTGTATAGGCTACATGATTATTGTGCTATTGACAGATTGTTAGTCATAGAAGTGGATGTGTAATCTGTAATTATATTGAAAAAAAAAAAAAGGTCAGAACGGTATTTGATGAGTTATGGGCCTAAACTTACAGGGCATGAATATTTTGTTCATGAGAATGTTTACAGCATTGGTACTCACCGCTTTGATCCTTGTATTGAACAGTGACGTCGCTGTTGCTGGTGGAGCCGTCGGTCAGTTCGTCCTCCTCCTGTTGCCCCACAGGATTTGGCAGAGGTGCCGCCACCTCTGCCACCTCCTCCTGCGGCACCTCTGCCAACTCCTCCTCAGCAGAGGACTTGTTTTCCGCAATCTTCTTTAGGACGTTCTCCAGCCTTGAAAATTCAGTCGCTGTTAGTTTGGACAGTTCTTTGAAACGTGCCACCGTTTTGGCACGTTCAACAAAGGATCCAAAGTCCGAGATGTATGCTCTGACTGTGAATGGCCTGCAGGTTTTTCGCAGTTCACTGAAGTAGCTGTGAAAAGAAAAGTGCATATGAGTTAAATAATACCTAAGGACTTAAGTCTTTAGTGGAAACTCTGTTTAATCTACCTACTTTCTCAACTTATCCAGGTCCAGCAGGGGTCGGAGGTGGCTTACACAGCCCATGGCCCTGCATACCTTTTCGGCGTGGCTGGCCTTCTGTCTCTGGTATTCTGAATGCCTGGGATTTTTGGGGCCTTTTTTGGGCCTAGATTTCAGGTGGGTGACCAGGTCTTTAGCTATGAGGACTGTAAACATAAACATAAACATAAACATATTCTTGAGTGAAGACAGGATTAGTCACAAACACATTCAATTAAAACACATTCAATTAAACAATGGTAAACATGAAAGAGATACTTACAATAGAGGGTCTCAGTCTCGTCCCGAGTTGTCTCGTCCCGAGTTGACTTTGACCTCGCCTTTCTGCCCATCTGCTGATGATGACCCCTCTTAGGGGTCAATGCCTTTTTGAAGGCCTCCAGCTCGAAGAGCTTATGCTTAAGGGCCACGTTCTCATTGTAGAGGTGCGTTGCATAGGCCCTCATGCCAACGCAGCGCTTTCGGGAGCAGTCTGGAGTTGAATTTAAACAAACTTAATTAATACAGATAGATATCCTTGCTGTCAGGGTTAGCCCACATAGTTATTATTCAAGGTTGATTTGGTTAGGCACAATTTCATATCAATCCCTATGTTAAAAGACCCAATAAATGCAATATAACCTATATTGAAGGGTAATTGTTCTCACCGTTTGGATCTACAGGGCCGGGTCTCCATGGTGATGGTGTGCGCCTGACGAGGAGGGGACCTCGCCATCATCTGCCTGTTGGTTAGCTATGGCCCAGAGGTCAGCTATTGCTGTTGAAACAAACATCATTAATGTAGTTGTCCTTAAAGAACAAAAGTATTTGTATAATTGGAAAGGCAATCATTCTTACTCTGCTGTTCTGGGTCGGCATCAAGCTGTGGAGATTTGGGGGTCTGAGGAGCCGGAGGGGATGGGGGAGGCTGTATTGCCTGAGCCGGGGGGGGTCAAGGGCTGCTGCAGCGCCTGAGCCTGAGGGGTGGCTGGCTGTGGGGGAGCCAGAGAGGCAGGGGCGGCCGGTTGAGGGGGAGCTGGTTGAGGGGCGGCTGGTTGAGGGGTTAAAACAAACATTATTAAAGTAGTTGACCTTAAACAACACAAGTAAACGTACAAATGGAACGGTAATTGGACCTACCGTGTTCATCCAGGTCCAGGCTGCTGATGAGCCTCACCCCTGAGGCACGTAGTGCACCCAATTTTGCCACAGTCAGCATTCTTTTTGAGCCAATCAAGAATCTCTGTTTCTCTTCCCCCTTTTGAAAAGCAATGTACAGCCAGGTCAATCACAGGATGTTGGGTCAATGAGATTCCTATAAACTTGAATTCTACTTTGATCCCTTGCAGGATTATTAACTTACTTCTAGGTGGTGGTTATCAGATAAATGCCTATCCATCCTGTCCACCTCCCTCCTGCCACAAATAAGGCAGACCAATTGGTCTCCTTTGTGGACTCTAGAGTTGCAAAACAAGTGTAGACAAGGTATGTCAAATCAGTGTGTGTTAGGGTTATTATCGAGTATTGACATTCTCTGGCAGGGCTATGGCCACTTGTATGCATGTTTAATATAAAATCATGAATATAAATGAGAAGGCTATAGTATTGATTGAATGGACAATAACATGGTTTATACACATGCAGAGATGTAGGCTAGAATATATGTTGGACCTATACTGATTTATTTTATTTTATTATACCAACCTGTTGCACATATAGATCGCACTGTGAAGTACAGTAGCTACTATGGGAAAATAATGCCATTGGTGTATACAATGTGAACTTTATGCATATGTAGGCAACAGCTGAGGATGTTTTTTTTTGTCATTATTATTATTATTATTTACGTGACTGAACTAAGGTACACTACATCCGGAACGAATGGGGGTACATTTATTGTTATCACATTTTTGTCTTAGGAATGCGACAAAAAACTAAAAATATTATTGAACTCTAGTCTCCATGGCGTGACTCCACGCCTACTCTGGTTGGTTCCAAAATGATGTGTGTTTTGACACACTGGACTGGCGGTCATCTTGAATTTGACCTCTCCCGGGCCTCAGGGGTCAAATCTGACTTACCTCCACATCTGAAAATAAACCTTGTGGTATGTACTAACTATGGTAGACATGTCATGCTTTCTTCAAAAAGTGCACAATCTCTCATAATATGCGAGCTACGCCGCTGTACTATTCCCCTGTATGAGTCTTGTGTGCTTTTAGATTACCCATTTGATTAAAGCAATGGCAACAGAACAATGTATTTTACATTTCAACACCATTATCCTCTATATATGCTATCTCATTCCCACAACTGGTCTGAAATGCTTTCAAAACAGCACACATAACAAGGCACTGTCAGAAGCTCTGAGAGGCTTTGACTTTGACCACAAGGGAAGAAGTAATATAAATCAACTAAAACTAATCCCCACAAAACTCCATCATGGATATTTAAACCACAATAGTCTCACAAATTGAACAAAGACTATGAAACAAATGTTCTTACATGACAAAAGTGTGTTATTGTACCAACCTGCTCTGTATAATTTGATGTAGGGTTTTAAAACCAGGTCCAGTAGTCTGCTTTTGTGGTCGATTTCTTGCTTCAAGCTGAAAGCTTCATCCTCATACTCTGTTACAATTTGTCCAACTGCCCCAAATATCTCTTCAGCAGCTGCAGATAGTCTCTCATTGACCAAGGACTTCAGTGTTTGTAGTAAAGCCATTTCTCAAAGCTAGCTCTCTGAGTTTCTGTGTCACCACAAAGTGTCACCAAATGTAAACAGAGCCCTGCTAAATACTCACAGAGAGTCTGATGGCCCAATCAGAGAATGGGTGGGTGGGGCAACAATAGACAGAAACTGGCCAATAGTTGAACACTTCAAGTCTCTGAACTCCCCCTACAGTACAAAATACACATTTTGAGAATTGTGAAAACCCCTTTATGTTGTTATGTTTTACTAGTTACATTAATAATAATATACCTAATTACACATTTTAAAAACATGTTTAATTTTGGTTGGATTTAGAAGGCTAAAATGTGTTATGGTTGAGACACACCAGGGATTCACAATATTTGGTGCATTTATACAAGAGAAACGTGTTTTAATTTGGGAATCCTTGTCTGGGACAAGTATTATTGCCTGTGCATGCATTAAGCTATTATATGTTTTAAGAGCAAATACAATTGCAGAGGGTGGTAATGTTCACATTTGAAGATCAGCAAAGTCATTTCACCAAGTCTTGGTGAAAGTCTACAGCTGTGCCTATTAATGCATTAACATACATTGTCTGCATTGGCCCTCACAGCATGTTTCGAATAGGCCTGTGTAGCTTGGTCACAACAGCCTACAGCATTTGCATTGCAATTGATCTCAGGTGGTGCATGTGAAGTGGTGTGTGCAAGTGAGATCTGCATTACCATTGATGGAATGTGGCCCTTAATTCTGACATACTTACTATAGTTGATTTACTTACAAGAGATATAGGATCATATCCCTACTCCCTGTCTCTTCAATAAAACCATGAGGACAAATGACTGGACCTTACATTTGTATGCGAGGGCAGAGCACCTCACATACATGACAACAACATCCACTGTACCACTGTACTGTGTGTTGGTAAAACAATAGCAGGTTATGCATAAAGGCCTTCACATTAAGTCCACAACTACATCCTTACACTCAGTATTAAAAATGACAACAGGGAGAGAGCCGAGCAGAAAGTGTCTGTTGGTCCAAAGAAAACTTTGTGGTATTGTGTTATTCCTATCATCACATCAACCTTCATCGGGTCACCTGGACAACCCCAGTGGCATCTGGATCATCCCACTTCTCTGCTGAAGACAAGAGAAAGAGACCTGCAGGGCATGAATCTCATGAAGTGCTTATCTATGACAGAGGCCTTTGAATGTGAATGACGTTTGTAATATTGCACAATAGCAATGCTTCCACCCTGTTAATTTGGTATGCTTTCACTCACACGCTCACAACTAGGGGGAGAAACTGTGTCTATTTACAAATTATGTAAATGCATATAGGCCTACATACCATATTGCATTGACTCACTGGTGACATGGCTGTCACCGGGGTAGCCTGGACATAACAAAGGGGTTCAACACGACTGAATCCAAATTCAGGCTGGACACTCCAGCAAACTCTGACAATTAAAGCCGTTTTCGGTAGCACTTTACAATAATGACCTGTTATAAATAATTTATAAGCAGTTTGTAGATGATTAATAAACATGAACAAACTGTTTATTGACATTTGTAAATGTTTACCTAAACATTTATAACTGTTTTAAACATCATTTACATGTTATTAGTAAGGTATTAGTAAGTAGTAAACTAATCATGAATAAACCATTGATATACATTAATTGTTTCTTGGATTGGGTTTTGCTTTGCTTGCTCCAGAAAGGTAGAACCGTGTTTGTCCACATTTGTCATATTAATTAGATTTCATGCAATAATTATGTTCATTGATATGCATGCCATAATGTAGTAGGTGTAGGTGTAGTGCTGACAAGCTGCTGGGTTTGTGTAGCTGTTCACTGTGTTGACATGTGTGTTGTTTGGATTGTTAAATTGTCAGAGTATATATTTGATGGAAGCCAGAGTCTGTTGAAATCATCACTTAGTTTTGATTGATTGAATACTTTATTAACAGTTTGCAAAGACATATACAGAGTACTATTTAATTACTTGTTTGCATTCTACAGTGTTTTGTGTCTTTATAATGTTTGTTTGATTAATAAAAGTTCTACCACTACATGCTCCTCTGTCAGAATTATGTACCACTACTGGTTGTACTGCTCTGCACGTTTCTTCACCATACTGTCCATGCCAAACAGAAACAAACTTCACAGTATTACCCGTATTGCTTCCAAGATCATTGGACTTCCCACACCCACACTGTCTGATATGAATGATAAGGCCATTACACGTTTAGCACTCTCAATAACAAGTGACACTTACTTATTTGAACGTTGAAAATGGGGAACATAATATATGGAGGGGGTACAGCATTGTGTAAACAGAGCTATGTGACATTGTGTCATTACATATACATAGAGACAAAATACAAAATATATAAAATGCTTCCCATGAAAACGTTGAATCTCTGTTGGATCTCGACCTGAAAAGTGTGGGAACCACTGCTGCAGGCTCTGTGTTGCTCATTTACACTTTGTCCTGCAGATAAAACTGAACATTGTATATTTTCCTTCCATTTACAATATTCACCTCACCCACATACAATAAACCTACTCAGTCACAGAAACTGAGGTCCACAGACTTGGACCTCGTCTCTGTGCCCAAGTTATGCAACAGGTGGTGGAGCAGTATGCTAATTAGGGACATTACTGTAATGATTGGTATCGACAAAACACCAGACCAAGCAATTGCAAATGACCTTCCACCATTCCACATTCCATCAATGGTAATGCAGATCACACCTGAACACACCTTTCACACAGACACACCCTGTCCAGGTAGAGAATTGCAATGCAAATGGTATAGGTTGTTATGTCCAGGCTACACCGGTGACAGCCCTGTCACCAGTGAGTCAATGCAACAATGTATGTATATGTATGCATTTACATTATTTCTAAATAGACAAAGGGGGAGAAACACAACTAGTTGTGAGTGAAAGATTGCAGCATACCAAATGGACAGGGTGGAATAGCATTGCTATTGTGGTGTGTAATATTCCCCAAACGTCACTCACATTCAAAGTGTGATTCAAAGGCCTCTGTCATAGATATGCACTTTGCGAGATTCATGCCCTGCGGGGGCATCAGTCTTTTAAGGTTTCTCCGAAACCAGGCAGTCTAACTTGACCTGTCAGCCTGTTGGGCCGTCGTACTGTGTTTTGTCATTGTAAAACATTGTCTTAATGTACGGTAGCAGCCACCCTTGATGGTAACGGTAAAGTCGCTGGAAAGAAACTCAGAGACAGAGATTTTTTTTTGACTGAGAATACGATTAGAAATAACTTTAGGATTATGCATATATTTCTGAGGTTAAGATTAGGCATAGAATCAATGAAGTGTACTGTCATGAAACTACCTACTTTCCTATCCAAAACTTATAATAAAAACCTAAATCAATCAATCAAAAGGCATAAAGTATCAGCCCCGGTCAGTTTCTTTCCAGCAACTCTTCTGGTATTCCCCTTGACGCTCTTAATCCAGAGTGTCAAGAGCTTACAATAAGCACACACACACACACACACACACACACACACACACACACACACACACACACACACACACACACACACACACACACACACACACACACACAATGCAGATATAAAACTGAATTGTGCATGTTTTCCTGCAATTTACAATATTCACCTCACCCACATACAACTAAACCTTCTTCACAAACACTCTGTCACAGAAACTGAGGTATTTTGTACTGTATGGGGGGGTTCAGATGTTCAGGTTCAACTATTGGCCAGTTCATGTCTATTGTTGCCCAACCCACCCATTCTCTGATTGGGCCATCAGACTCTCTGTGAGTATTTAACAGGGCTCTGTTTATGTTTGGTGACACTTTAGTCTTTGAGAGTTGTTAAGGGCTGAACTTGCTTCTCTTGGTTGGTGTATTTGTCACAGAAACTCAGAGAACTACCTTTGAGAAATGGCTTTACTACAAACACTGAAGTCCTTGGTCAATGAGAGACTATCTGCAGCTGCTGAAGAGATATTTGGGGCCATTGGACAAATTGTAACAGAGTATGAGGACAAAGCTTTCAGCTTGAAGCAAGAAATCAACCACAAAAGCAGACTACTGGACCTGGTTTTAAAACCCTATATCAAATTGTACAGATCAGGTTGGTACAATAACTTTAAAACGAATTTGTTTCAAGTAAGAAATGTATGTTATAAGAGTCAATAATATGTGGTTTATCTGGTGTTCAATTAGTTAGAACATTGTGGTTTTAATATACATGATGGAGTTTTGTGGGGATTAGTTCTAGTTAATTTATAATACTTCTTCCCTTGTAGTTTTCTATTTACAAGTCAACAACTCAGATTCTCCACTTGCTCCCATGTAAAATGTTGTGCGAAAGTTCATTTATCTGTTTCCTGATCCTGCCCACCATTTCCTTTGAAAACAATGCAAGCTAGTTCGCTAGTAGGTTTGGGATGCTTCATCACTTAAACATGCAATATTTTGTGTAGGGACATCCCAGCATGAAAGCAATCAATGAGTTCATATTACACCATAGTCCTTGTTATTCATGTCACAAAGTCCTTATTCAAGTTTTCATGCTTTAATTCCTTCATTCCAGATCAGTGTGTGGAGTCCAGTCTGCAGGTGAAGATCAGTTCTCCAGCCAGGACTGTTTCTATTAAACAGGAACCTGAAGACCACCTTAAACAGGAACCTAAAGACCAACTGGATCTCAGTAAGTTTCAAGCACCCTGTCTTTAATTATGTTATTAGAGAAGGTGGACCAATACTGAGGGTGTAAAGATGAACCAATTTTTTTAAGCGAGTGCAGAATTTATTTTATTTTGATTTTGTTGTTTGTGTGTTGTCTGCACCTGGGCATTGAAGGATGTGTGCTCCAATGTTTCAGTGAACTGAGGGAACACTGCAGTAAAGTCTCATTGTATCTTTTCCCTAGACTTCCTGCACGCCCCTCTGTGTAGAGAGGAGTGGAGCTCCAGTCTGGTTCAGGAGGAACAACAACCTCCAAAGATTAAAGAAAAACAGGAGGAAGAGGCTGGTGGGTCAACATTGACATTACTAGCAGTGAAAAGTGAAGGTGATGATGAAAACAGAGAGACAGTGCCTGTAGCCAGCATCTCAACTGAAGACATGAAAACACAAGCTGATGTAGAGGACTGTGGAACATCACAACCACCTAGTGTTGACCATCTTCTCTCTTCACACTGTTCTGAATCAGAAACTGAAGACAGTGATGAGTGGGAGGAGACCAGGGGAGATCAGTCAGCTTTAAACACACTGAAATCCCACAAGACACAACATGTGGGAGGACAGTGCAAGCTGTCCCAGGACCTGAAATCCTCAAAACAAGCTCAATCCATGAGGAGTCACACAGGGAAGAACAGTTTTAGTTGTACAGAGTGTGGCAAAATGTTTAATCGTAAGGGACATCTGAAGAATCACACAATGATTCATACAGGGGAATGGCCCTTATCTTGTACAGTTTGTGGTAAAGGTTGTCTTAACACAAGTAATCTAAAAATACACATGATGACTCATACAGGCGAAAAGCCCTTTTCTTGTACTGTATGTGGTAAACAATTTAGTCACAACGGTGATCTAAAAACACACATGAGGACGCATACAGGAGAAAAGCCCTTTACTTGTACAGTATGTGATAAAGGTTGGCCTACCGCTAGCACTCTAAAAAGACACATGAAGAGTCATACAGGCGAAAAGCCTTACCCCTGTACAGTATGCGGTAAAGGCTGTCTTCACATGGGTGATCTAAAAAGACACATGAGGACCCATACAGGCGAAAAGCCATTTTCTTGTGCAGTTTGTGGTAAAAGCTTTGCTCTATTTAGTAGTCAAAAAACACACATGATGACTCATACCGACAAAATGCCTTTTTCTTGTGCAGTTTGTGGAAAAGGCTGTGTTAGCGTAGGTGATCTAAAAACACACATGAGGACGCATACAGGGGAAAAGCCCTTTTCTTGTACAGTATGTGATAAAGGCTTTACTCAAATTAGTAATCTAAAAAGACACATGAAGACTCATACAGAAAAGCCTTTAGTTTAATGTGTTGACACAGACACATAAATGATGATTCCATCTAAGCCAGGATGACAATAAAGGACACTAAAGCACAATATCAACATGACTGAATACAATGAACATTAATAGTTTCTTTTGATGGATTTAGCTGTGCTTGCTCCAGAACAGTAGAACAGAGTCTGTCCACATTTGTCAGAATTTAACAAGTCATATTTGTGTAATAATGGTAGCTGTTCACTGTTGACAGGTGTGTTGTTTGGATTGTTAGATTATCAGAGCATTTGGTAGATAACAGAGTCAGTTGAAATCGTCCCTTTTTGATTGATTGAATACTTCATTAACAATTTGCAAAGACATGTACAGGGAAGTACAGTACAATATAAGGTCTGCTATTTTTTTCTTCCAAGAAAGCCTATGACTTGTTTCCATTTTCATTGGGGTTCCTATAGTTCGATTACTTGTTAACATTCTACATTGTTACATTGTTTTTTGTCTTTATAAAGTTGCTTTGTGAACTCAAATAACTATGTATGCATGGTTGGAAAATAATGATAATGTTTGTTTGATTTAATAAAGGTTTCATCACTACATGTTCTCTGTGTGTGCTTTATCATTACATAATGTTATCGGGATATACAATAATACAATACAATCACTACTTCATTTTACAGCGTGCACATCTTGTGCTTAAATTATTATGTAAGCATTTATTTTACAGTCTGCATACATACCTCTCTTTAAAAATGAATGATGCGTCAACCGTGCTCTGTCTCAAAGGCGCTTTAGAGTGTAGGGTTAGGCACTCTACAGACGGGCAGCAGTTACCGCAGGGGCTCCCGCTAGGATAAGCGACACATACAAAATCGTTCCACGAATAAACGCTGCGTGGTATTTCATAAAGAATTAACACAATCCATCTCTCACCGCCAGGGATGGGTATCGTTCACCTTTGAATCGATACAATACCTTTTTCGATACCTGGAAATCGATACGATACCCCTTTCGTTACCATTTTCGATACTTTTTATTTAAGTTTAACTGCTCTACCGCTGCTGCAGTAGAGCAGAGGTGATGATGATGATCACACAGTGTGGCGGAGCGGAGAGTATAGACGTTGGATAATCATCATAATAATAAACATTTTAGGCTATTGTCGGCTATTTTCCACAGTAACAAGTGTAGCCTACTAAAGCAGTAATTAAACTCTCAGTAGCCCAACTGTTACAGATGCGACCGGCCAGGGGTGCGTTCCAGAGTATCGAAACAAGGTATCGTTCGTTTTTACGTGAACCGATACCCGATAGTATCGACGTCATGCAATCGATACCATTAAAAGTATTGCAGACGATACCCATCCCTACTCACCGCTCGCGTGCGCATGCACAAACAAGGGGATTTCACGGGACTGCGCCCGCCCGTGTCAACCTATAATAAAAACAATTTGAACGTTGAAAATGGGGAACATATATGGAGGGGGTACAGCATTGTGTAAACAGAGCTATGTCACATTGTGTCATTACATATACATAGAGGCAAAAATACAAAATAATATATAAAATGCTTCCCATGAAAACATTGAATCTCTGTTTGATCTCGACCTGAAAAGTGTGGGAACCACTGCTGCAGTGCAGTCTCTGTGTTGATTTGTCCTGCAGATAAAACTGAACATTGTATGTTTTCCTTCCATTTACAATATTCACCTCACCCACATACAACTAAACCTCCTCCATAAACCTACTCAGTCACAGAAACTGAGGTCCACAGCCTTGGACCTCCTCTCTGTGCCCAAGTTATGCAACAGGTTTGAAGAAATAGACTCCTCAATGTCAATTATCAGTTTTTAATGACAAAGATGAAGAAGCCCTGCAGTAAAAACAAAAACACAAAAAGCATAGGCTGATTTACACATGTAAATATAAAGACTAACAGTGAGGAGTGAGTAGTAAACAAAATACAGTAACAAGAACTGCATAGTTTAAATTATAACCAAAAAGAAAGCACACTTACAATAATGAAGTGAACAACTCCCAAACAACATGGCATAAACGTCTGACTGGAAGAACTGACATAAACAACAATGGCTGACTCTTCCTCTTACATCCTAATTCAGCCACACAGTAAACCAAGTGAAATACTGCCACCTAGTGGCCGGTGGATTACCCTTCATCCCCCCCAGTCCGGCAAGCTATAAAACAAAATAGATTAAAGGACTCAGTCCAGCGTCCAACGGCCGGACTCAGGCTCGTAGTGCTTGGGCGGCTTCCTAGTGCGGCACGGCCGCGCAGACAGGGGCGGAGACGACGGCGACTGTGTGACCCGAGGTGACGCAGCCGGGACGACGCCGGAGGGAATAGGGTCACCCTGGGACCCGAGGTCGGGGGCCGCCTCATCAGACGGCAGCGGAGGGGAGGAGCCCAATCCTGCATCACGGGGCCCATCCCCTGACAGCAGAATGAGCCCTTGGGGCGTCACCGGGTCCGGGTGGACAGGCAGCGGCTGGCATACCGGGGCCACAGGTTGCGGCACCAGTGCCATGGGTTGCGGCAGGGCAAGGGCATAGGGGGTAGCCGGTGTATAGCCACGGAGGAACCGCCGGTTGCGTAAAGTCAGGCGTCCTGACTTTACGCTGTCTGAGAACTTCTCAAGCTTGTTGACGAAGGGAAGCGAACCTCGAAGGGGGCGACCATAGATAATCTGCGCTGGTGAGAGGTTGCAGTCAGGGTCAGGTGTGTTGCGCAACTGTATCATGGCACGCAGAAAGCGGTCATGATCGAGACTGCCAGTCGGGCCAGTGTTGGACATCAGGAGGCGCTTCGCAGTCTTCACCGCGACCTCCGCCCTACCGTTCGATTGCGGGAAAGCGACAGAGGAGACACGATGCTTGACGTCCCACAAGCGGAGGAAGTCTTGCGTCTGGCCCGCCATGAACTCCGGCCCACCATCGCTAGAAAGTTCCTCCGGGACGCCAAAGGAGCCGAAGAACGAGCGGAGGTGGCGAACTAGGCCAGCCGAGCCTCCCATATCAGTGCCCGCCGTGGAGCACAGGACCTCTACCCAGCCTGAAAGACGATCCCCGACCACTAGATAGTGGCGGCCCCCATAGTCGAAGAAGTCAGCAAACACAGCCTCAAATGGGGTGGACGGTGGTGAAGACGGCACAGGGGGCGTGGCTGCCTGAGACGGTGCATTGCGGTTACAGTCCGCACACCCGTACCTGGTGGCTCGGATGCCCTCTGACATCCCAGGCCAGTAGACTATGGCACGGGCGCATTGCTCCATTGCTGAAATCCCCTGGTGGGCCGCATGGAGATTCCGAAGGACTCTGTCACGAAGGGACGGAGGGACCACGACGCGGTCACAATATAGCAGGACACCATCCTGTGCGTAGATAGAGTCACAGACCGGCGCCAGACTGGCCAGGGCGGGGTCGTTCGGGTCGATTCCATCCTCGTGCTCAATCAAGTACAGAAGGCGGCCGAGGCATGCGTCGGCCGCCGTCTCCCGTGCAAGGAGGGACCAGGAGATGGCACCGAGCTCTTGTGCATCATTGCGGATGGAAGCCATGTGCGCGGACTCCACGTCGTCAGGCATACCTGGCCGTCCCAGGGAGAGGCTGTCCGCTGAGCCAGAGGGAGAAGGATGTCTGGAGGTTGCATCAGCAGCATGGTTGCTCTTGCCTGGGAGGTGCACAATGTCGAAGCGCCATGGGAGGGTGCGCTGCTTGAGCCTAAACAGTCGTGAGTTCGTAATCTCATCCAGAGTGCGGTCGCCGAAAATCTTCACCAAAGGCTTATGGTCGGTGACCACAACGAGGTTGTCACAACCCTGTGTAAAGTATCGTGTCTGCTCCAGACCCCAGGCCACGGCCAGGGCTTCACCCTCAACGGCCGCATAACGTTGCTCCGCTGGGGACAGGAAGCGTGACCCGGCGAGGGTGATCCTCCATCCTCCCGGGCAGCAGTCTGGCACGCCCGAGGTGCAGCTACAATGCTGCTGGAGCAGAAAGTAGCCGATACCACGCCTGGACCAGTCGGGACGGAGGCAGGTGCGCCTCTGCATGTCGTAGATCTCCACGCCCTCACGGATGGCCTCAATAATGGCATGCTTGGACGACTGGAAGGCTTCCTCCATTTCAGGCGACCAGGAGAACTTACAGCGTGGGCTGAGGAACGGCTTGAACGGAGCCATCGTGTCGCGCAACTGGGCATAGTTAGCCACCTGGTTGACAAGGCCGAACCAGCTCCTGATATCCGTGGTAGATTCTGGGGCAGGGAAGTCCCGGATGGCATCTAAGTACTTGGGGAGAGGTTCGATGGTGGCGTCCGACACCCTGAAGCCAGCAAAATCAACATCTCTCTCTGCAAACTGGAACTTATCCGGGTTCAACACAATGCCCGAGCGACCGACACGTGTCAGAAAGTCAATCGTCCGCCACCAGTGCTGCTCCAGGTCGGTGTCGTAGTGGATAGTATCATCCACACAGCGTTCTTTGCGCTCATAATCCGAGAGTACAGCATCAAAACGGCGGTTGTAGCCATCCCCAGATGACAGGAAACCCTGTGGCGCCCTTGTGTAACGCCAGCGGCCAAAGGGTGTGATAAAGGTGGTCAGATGACGATCTGACTCACGCAGGGGCACACTATGGTAGCCGTTCCAGGCGTCGGTGACAGTCTTCCAGGTGCCCTTTGGGATACGACGCGCAAGGTGGAATGGAGACTCAGAGGCGAAAGTCTCACGCTGGCAGAACTTGTTGAGGGGCGAGAGGTCCACAGTCCTGCGAGGGGAACCGTCATGCTTCCGAGTGACCACCATACGGTGGCACCATGTCACTGGTTCTCCGTATGGCACACGTTCAATGACACCAAGGGCCTCGTCGCGGAGAAGGTCATCGTGGACTCTCTGCTGCCAGTGTAGAGGCACCACGGCTGCGGTGTGGCATGCTTTCGGCGTGGCCGCAGGGTCTACGTGCATTTCGATGGGCGGCCCTTCCATGCACGGCAACGCTCGATGCGGGCAAGTGTTGAAAGTGGAAGAAGCGTACCTCTGGAGTAGCCAATCCTTCATCCGGCTGTTGTTCTCCGGTGTGCAGGGGAACGGTAGGGCCGCAGGGCGTGCCGGAGGGACCGCACGCTGGGGACACGAACACTTGGAACCATGAGGGTCATTCTGGTCGGTGCAGCCGCCGTTGGTGGACCTCATGGCAGCAATGGATAATGGATGGCTGGGCGTGTGTGGAATGTCGGGCCCATCCTCACCTTCAGGACCCCCGTCGATGTCACCCGATGGGAAGTTCTTAGGCAAGAGACCAAGGTTGAGCAACGAATCGTAGGAGAGGTACATGGCCTGGACCGAGCTGCTCACGTACACCATGGAACGGCAGGAAGAGACTTCACCGCTGCCGGAGGTAGTAGAGAGCCTAGCGAAGAAAGCACCCTCGACAGCTATAGGGGAGCGGTTGGCAGCCGACATGCTGAGGCGGACAGGACGCAGGTCCTCGCGTGAGAAGCCGCAGGCAAGGAACTCCTCAAGAGACCAGAGGTCTGACTGCGCACCAGTGTCCGCAATGGCAGATACCCTCGCCACGGTGCCTGAGCCCTGGCCATCAGGGCCACATAGTCCGACTGGCCTGTCAACAGAGATGGTGATCGGTGCGCGAGGATGGTCCCTCGTCCTCGCTCGCCGCCATTCGCCCTTTGAGAAAATGTGGTGCTCGAGAATGACAGGCGACTCGACATGGCCCCTGCGACGTCGGCCAGGGTGGGAACTAGACTGAAAAGATGCATTCTGGGAGAACGGCTCTAACTCCAAGGTGGCCTGTTGACTGCCGGCGGACGGCTGTGGTCGCCTCCCCCTCCGTCGGCGGGCCCTATAACAGTCAATACAAAGCTGGTGAGGCTTGGTGTTCCATCCGCGAGGCCCTTCCGTGAAGACATTAAAGGTACCCTTGCACTCCGGGCACGAGGCTACCCTAGCCTTGTCCGCTGGGCCTAGGGTCGGGGTAGGGCTCACCTGTGAGCCTGTCTTTAAGCGCTGGAACGACGACACGGCCGACAGGGCCGACGATGGGAGGGCATTACGAGCCATCTCTTTGTTTTCGACAAGTGCAACTACGTCGTTAACTGGCATTTTCAGAATGTCAAGTGTTCCCAGCGCCTCGCGGCGTATGTCAGAGTCATAAATCCCATTAATGAGAACATCGCGGATAATGTGGTCGGTGTAGTCCACGGCCGTGCCACACCCACATACCGCAACGTAGGCACATGTCTCTGCTCTCCCCCGCACCCTGGCAGTGAAGGCACGGAAGGTCTCGTCGCGTTCCTGGCGTAACTGAAGCAGTTCGGTGCGCAGTACACATGTGGCGACTGGAATGACTGCCAGAGAACGTATGGCGGCGATGAGATCCTGCAGAGACCCTGACATGGCGGTGGGATTGGCTTTAAGCAGGCTGTCACCAAGTTCAGGCCCAGTGCACTGGAATAGCTGGAAAGGGGCCTGGGCGGCTCCTATGCCCGAGCCGGTGCGGAAGACGTCCCAACGACGGATGAACACGTTCCATTCCTCGATGGACACACCAACGTCGATCTTCGGCCGGTCCAGTTTTGGGCCCTGAGGGATTGGGGCCTGGGCCGGGGCGACCATGACAGGCGGTGCTCTCTGATGGGCAAGTCCATGATTTGTCAACAGAGCAATGGCGAGAGCTTCTGACACGTCGGCAGTCTGGAAACCGCAGTCAGGCACGGAGCATCCAACGACAACCATGGCTTCTTCATGAAGAAATAGACTCCTCAATGTCAATTATCAGTTTTTAATGACAAAGATGAAGAAGCCCTGCAGTAAAAACAAAAACACAAAAAGCATAGGCTGATTTACACATGTAGGGTTGCCAACTCCCAGAGTTTCAAATACGGGACACTTTCTAAGGAGACATGCGCCGCCAAAGGCGGCGCCGAAAAATCGGATATCTTCGGTTATAAAGTTGGCTAAAACGGGTATTTTCCTATATTAAATCATATTTTTCCTTTCACAATATTAATTCGGGTGTCTTTGGGGCGAAAAATCGGATATTTTTGGTTATAAATTGGCTAAAACGGGTATTTTCCTCTATTAAATCATATTTTTCCTTTCACAATATTAATTCGGGTGTCTTTGGGCCAGCTAACCTATTACCTTAAAATCATGTAGTGTAGTCCTATATTGTATTTCTCTCAATTTTCCAAAACATATCGCCTAGGTCTACCTGGTCCTAATGTGCCCACTCTCTGGTTAGCCAACACTAGTTTAATCATATTGGCATACAGCAATAACCATTAGGTTTTAAAAACAAAATCAACGCATGCTTATTTCACATACCAGCCTGTCTGGGGTCGCTTTAGTTGGCAGACAAGATTACTGTAGTGTTCCCAGGAATACCAATATCCATGGCTTATTTTCTGTTGCTTGCCTGCTTTTTCACCTTTTTGTTTAGCCTATCACCTATCATAGATTCATGTCTAATATGTTTGTACACAATCTTCTGGCACACGTTTTTTTTAAGACATTAAACAATGTTCTGAGCCGAGCACTGTCGTATGGTCGCTCGCACGCACTCGTATCGTCTCTCGCAGGCAACTTGTGGAGTGAACCTACAGCCCATGCTTGGGAAGGGAGTGTGTAGGGGCGGAGACTGTGTCTTAGCAACACTGTGTTAATAAGCCAATCAGCTGCTTACAAACAGCGCAGCGCCTCTCACAGCAATGGGATGCAGCACTTGTCGTCTCAGAGGAGAGCAGAGTGGAAGTGGAAGCTCTCTGACAGGCAGAATCGCTGTCATTTCTCAATTAAATCATCCCGTCATTCATATTTATCCCCCAACCTTAAAATACGGGACAAAGAGCGTCCCATTTCAGTTCAATACGGGACACGTCTTTTAGTTTCCAAAAAAGGGACGATCCCGTATTTTACGGGACGGTTGGTAACCCTATACACATGTAAATATAAAGACTAACAGTGAGGAGTGAGTAGTAAACAAAATACAGTAACAAGAACTGCATAGTTTAAATTATAACCAAAAAGAAAGCACACTTACAATAATGAAGTGAACAACTCCCAAACAACATGGCATAAACGTCTGACTGGAAGAACTGACATAAACAACAATGGCTGACTCTTCCTCTTACATCCTAATTCAGCCACACAGTAAACCAAATGAAATACTGCCACCTAGTGGCCGGTGGATTACCCTTCAAGGTTGTGGAGCAGTATGCTAATTAGGGACATTACTGCAATGATTGGTGTCGACAACACACCAGACCAAGCAATTGCAAATGACCTTCCATCATTCCACATTCCATCAATGGTAATGCAGATCACACCTGAACACACCATTCACACATACACACCCTGTCCAGGTAGAGAATTGCAATGCAAATGGTATAGGCTGTTATGTCCAGGCTACACCGTTGACAGCCCTGTCACCAGTGAATGGGAACGGCCCCCTATTCCGAAACACCGCTATTCCGACGGACCCCTATTCCGAAACACGGCTATAAACACCGCTATTCCGACGATCCATTCGCCCGCACCCCTGTAATTTGTTAAAATACAGGGGAAATCATGATTGAAAGCCATGACCAGTTGGCCACTATAAACAGACACTTGTCTATCTGCGGTGGAACCCTGCAGCACAAAACACCACTTCACCCACTTCCGTCACTTTCTCTGATGGTCCGTGCAGTTACGTAATCTCTACTCCTGTGAAGTTCCAATTGGCCACTTAGGTACATTGTGTAGCTTAATTGATGGGCCATCATCAACTCTTTTTGATCTATCTACCAGCTGGGAGTTGAACAACTCAGACGCAGGGCGCACGGAGCGCCCCGTTTAGGTCTATACAATGCGCCTGGCGCCTGGCGTTTTGCACGCACAAGTAGGCCTATTTTCACGACAGCAGATTTAGAAAATATGCTTTACATTTCAAGTAGGCTAGGCTATATATAGGCCTACAGTATATGCCCATAAACATAGCCAGACCGTTTTTGGAGTCAATATAGGCCTACGTGCGCATATGGGCATGCAGGCACGGGCGTCTGACAAAATAGAACCAACCAATTTGACATTGTGTGACAGTCTGTGATGCGTTGAGAGCTTTTGTTTTCGATGACTGATCAGCTATAAAAGGGACTTTGTACGATTTAAACTGCTTGAGTTCTGGGACTGTGTAAAAACTGATTCCAAATGTGCAGAAGTATTGGAGACATAAAAAAAGAAGGCGGTGCTGTTTGGTTTCATGACAGAACATCACATATAGGCCTACATATCATATGACAGAGAGAGAGAGAGAGAGAGAGAGAGAGAGAGAGGAGAGAGAGAGAGAGAGAGAGAGAGAGAGCGATGATCAAATTGATTAGAGAGAGAGAGAGAGAGAGAGAGAGAGAGAGAGAGAGAGAGAGAGAGAGCTATGATCAAATTGATTTGACAAATATCTCTCCCCCACTCCCTCTCTCCCCAACTTGCTCGGCCGTCAGTCAGTCAGTCAGTCAGTCAGTCAGTCAGTCAGTCAGTCAGTCGTTTCGTTCGTTTTCTTTTCTATTTTTTTTATACCAACTCTGATCCATTCCGTACCGAGAGAGTTGTGGTTGAGAGAGAGAGAAAGAGAGAGATATTGAAAGGACATCACATATAGGCCTACATATGACACAGAGAGAGAGAGAGAGAGAGAGAGAGAGAGAGAGAGAGAGAGAGAGAGAGAGACTTCAAAAGCAGAACGGACTGCGCCTAAACACTGTTCGAACGGTGTGAACGGACTAGGGACTCGTCACTCGTGGACTAAATATTAAATAATAGCCTAAATAGGCCTTTCGGAATAGCGGGGTCTTATATAAAAATTATAACCACCGCTACTCCGAACAATGGAAGTCAACGGTCGGAAAAGCGGTGCGAAGGAATAGGGGTGCGTAACCCAATGCAACATGGTATGTAGGCTATATGCATTTACATTATTTCTAAATAGACACAGGGGGAGAAACACAACTAGTAGTTGTGAGTGAAAGAGTGCAGCATACCAAATGGACAGGGTGGAATAGCATTGTGGTGTGTAATATTCCAAACGTCACTCACATTCAAAGTGTGATTCAAAGGCCTCTGTCATAGATATGCACTTTGCTAGATTCAGGCCCCAGTCTTTTAAAAAGGTTTCCCCTAAACCAGGCAGTCTAATTTGGCCTGTCAGCCTGTTGGGCCATCGTACTGTGTTTTGTAATTCAAAAACATTGTCTTAACACTTTGAGTGCCAGGGCGTCATATGACGTCAGACACGCACTTGGCAATGATGCCAGAAAATAATATTGGCGTCATATGACGCCAGATGCTTTTTTTTCATATTACAGTAGTACAGTGTTGGATCTATGCGGTAACCAAGATACAGCCCTTTTGGACGATGGGACGGTCGTCATGCATGACAATTCAGTGGCGTCAGTTCAGAACAAGCTAAGGTATGGCAACATGACTGGTGTCTGGTGAAGACACCAGTCATGTTGCCATACCTTAGCAACAGGCACGATGAAAAGTACATTTTTATTATTTCCCCCTGTCAAGGTATGGCAGCTGCATACCCCTGCCATACCCAATTGACGCCCCTGCATGACATCACACGCTTATGTGACCAAATTCAAGCATGCTGATTGGCCGGTTCCCCCCAGAAACAAGGGTCTCAAAGTGTTCAGTGACTTTTACCGTCCGGACACACAGCAATCAGAGGGAGAGAGAGATATATTGAGAGAATGAGCTAGAATTAGTTATAAAATCATTAGATGTAGTATTATTTAGAGAGATAGAGATAGAGAGAGAGATCGGAAGGTTTTACCTAGGAGGAGTGGGGGAGTGGGGGAAGGGAAGGGCTAGTTTCTTTGTAGGTTGGGGGCGTCCATTTTGACCGTTGCTCCGCTGATCAGAGAGCAAGTCATGGCCGCACATGGAGACCAAGCAGGCAGCCGAACCATGCCCCGTGGCCATGGACACCAAGCCCGCAGCCTGCTGCTGCCCAGCGCCGCCACCGACCATAATCAAAACCCGAAGCACCAGTTGGACTTTCGTTTGTTGCTGCGCGGCTGCGTTTGGGACTTGACTGAGGCGACGCGTGAGGATGAACGGTGATGCCGTTGAACGCTGATGCCGGCGATTTGAAGAGAATTCTGTGTTTTTGCTGCTGTGTCGGGGGAGCCAAGGAACGTCGCCAGCCATCCACAGTGGACGGAGGAGCTACGGCGGTGATCCGGACCGGAGGCAGGCTGTTTGGAGCAGTGTATCATCTTACGGCGCCCACCGGCTGCACCGATAGGTATGGCCCCGGAGAGCGGAGTTGCAGCGGGCGCTAATACACCCAAATGAGGCCGTGCGTGGACTTAGCCAAGGAGGACGACCCGGTCGCTGCGGTGCTCTGTCTCCCCCTGCCCTGAAGGAACCACTGCTGAGGTGTGCTGCGATCAGCGAACCGGGTAAGCATTATAAAGCTATGCTTTTTACGTTTCAATATGTTCTATACGTCTGTCTGTCTTTCAATGTTATATGAGATCAGTGCTGTGTTCTGGGGACTCACCGGGGACTACCCTCCACACCTCGCCCGACTTGGGACACCCTCGCAGGCACGGCGCCGCCAGGCGCCGGCCTCTATACCTCCGTGATGGAGGAACAATAAAATATGAACGGCGTCTGCCCTCGTGAACCTTTCAAAGTAGCGTATTTGATAGGGATTATGTACTATAGCGTCTGCCCTGGCCAAACGAATAGTAGCTGATCGTATGCCCTAAAAAAAAGTCTAGAACACACCACTGTATGATATGCATAAAGTGTGTTCCTGTGGAAATGAGCCATGAATCTGTAGGTCTACTCTAATGCAAGCTTGTAATACATTCTTCAATCAATCAATAACCGATGTCAATAAGCCTGACCTGCTATTGTTTTTTTTCCACGTAGGGTGCATTTGGTAATATACAATTCAATTCAAAGGAGCGTTATTGGCATGAGAAAACATACGTTTACATTGCCAAAGCAAGTATCACACATACAATAAAAAAAACAGTTGAAAATATACAGTTGGAGGGGGTACAGCATTGTTCAAACAGAGCTATGTCGCATTGTCATTGCCAGACCCATGAAATGGGTAGGCCTACATAAGCAAATGTCGGTCCGGGTTTTCTATATAAAGGGTATATATGATGATGACATGATGATGACATGCCTACAAAAGGCATGATGTCATAAATGATGATGACAGACAGGGGGTCTGGCACAACCAGGTTGACCTGGTCTAGTTTTATATATATACAGGGTACAAATAGCAGCATTATTTTCCTCATAGTACATAAAGGTATCAGCTCTGTTTCATACTGTATGTGCAGTAGGTCTAGATGTCAATCCATGGTTTGTAGTAGGTGTATGAAGTTCCTCCAACTTCTTCCAGTAAGAATACATTTCTTTATAGTTTAGTTTTTTATTGTGTGTGTATACCTAGATAGATAGTTTAGTAATACAATCAGTGTGTGTGTGTGTGTGTGTGTGTGTGTGTGTGTGTGTGTGTGTGTGTGTGTGTGTGTGTGTGTGTGTGTGTGTGTGTGTGTGTGTGTGTGTGTGTGTGACATAATAATCTATCAAATCGATCTCAAATCTGTATCAAATTTGTATCAAAGCAGAGCCTATAGAATTCAGTGGCCACGTATATATACATATATACATTTGAAATTATTTAGACTAGTGAAAACAGCCGATCTACAAGCACACAACGCCTCGCTTGTAGATCTGCTGTTTTCACTACTTTTGTGCGACAGCCTTTGCTAAAGAACATACAAATTATACAGAAGCACGTTCATTTAGTATTTTGTATTTATTTCTATCATATACAGGGCCCGTGGAGTCTGACTGGATGGAGGAAGGATGGGAGCCCGATCTGCAACCAGACCAATGACAACGCAGAGGACAGTATGATGGCGGAGATAGCGAGAGCGGAGGAGTCAGGCATAGGTCATACACACTGTAGGTTCGCTGCCTGGACCAATGTCACTCTAGGGGAGCTGAAGAACTTTCTGGGACTTCTCTTCCTCACAGCTATCGTTCACAAGCCGGAGATTGCCATGCAGTGGTCAAAAAAACATTGCCATGCCGTACTTTCCCAGAACAATGGCAAGGAACAGGTACCAGGCCATTTTGAGGCACCTGAGGTACACACACACGCACGCGCACACACACACACACACACACACACACACACACACACACACACACACACACACACACACACACACACACACACACACACACACACACGGTGAACAGTACCATCTTTGACCTTTATTTGTGGTGCCTTTGACTCCTGAATGTTGGCTTGTTGAATGCCTTTTTTTGAGAATACAGTACAGTACAGTACTGACTTTTATATTATTTTATTTATTCTTTACTTGCTGCACATTTATTTTATTTTACTTTTATCCAGTTATATTTTATTTTTGTGAAGTCATATTTGTGATTTCTTTTTTTTTTTGGAAATATTTGTAAATATTGTTGAACATAAATATGTTCATGCTGGATGTGTGAGGTACTCACCAGGGTTAGGGTTCGATGTTGCCATAAAATAAAAGGTTGACATCGCTTTTCTGACTTTTTGTCTTCCTGACCTTCTAGACCAGGTAAAAACACAGTGAATTCACAGTGCATAGTTCTATCAAAATGTAAGGCAATTTCTACCTTCTGAGTCATTTCATACTTTTTCACTTTGCCCCCTTGAAACTAGACGATGGTACAATATTTTTTTAACTTTTTTTGCACATAATGAAAGTAGGCATGTCATTCTTTCTGTCAAGGGTACTTGTGTTCCGTTACCATTTACCAATTTGTTGCTATGGCTTCCTAAAGTTTTTTTTCTTTGAACTCAAATATCTCAGAATCTAGATTTCTGAGGTTATTGACTGGTTTGCGCAGTGCGCACTCTCGAGCACCTATCTCCAAAACCGCTCACCGAAATCACTCCAAAATTTTTTGGGTAAAAAAAAAAATCCTCTTTTACCAAACCTCCCATTTTTGTTCCGATGTGAATATCGGATCATTTCCAATTTATTCCCTGGAATTGGGGCAGAAATGAATGGGACCTAATGGTGGCACTGGTAAGGGACGGGGGGCAGGGGGGGCTGGCACTCAAAGTGTTAATGTACGGTAGCAGCCACCCTTGATGGTAACCGGTAAAGTCGCTGGAAAGAAACTCAAGAGACAGAGATTGTTATTCGTGTATGTGTTTTACTAAGAATAAGGTTCGAAATAATTTTAGGATTACGAATATCTTTCTGAGGTTAAGATTAGGTATAGGGTTAGGCTTTGGCACTGTTTTACTGAGGTTAAGGTTAGGAATAAGGTTAGGTTTAACCGTTTACAGAGGTAAGGATATTAAGGATCTCAATGGAAAATAAGCCTTGTACCCGAGTTTCCTTATAGTTGACATTGTATCAATGTAGTGTACTGTCATGAAACTGTACATTTTTCTATCCAAGACTTCTAATAAATACCTCAATCAATCAATCAATCAAAAGGCATAAACCATCAGCCCAGGCCAGTTTCTTTCCGGTGACTCTGTTTTGTGTCATTATAATAATCCATTCTTGAGAATTTGGACAAATCATGTCCTACCAAACCATTTCAAATTATCATTATTTATTGACACACTAATCAATCTAAACATGCAACCTGACAGAAATCACCCTTGTCCCAGACAATAATTCACAACTTAAAACATATGCCTTGTATTTTATAAATGCACCAAATATTGTTAATCCCTATTCCCTGGTGTGTCCCAACCATAACAAATCAACTCTGCCAGGCCATCTAAATCCAAACAAAAAACATATTTGAAAAAAGTGTAATGTGTAAATGTGTACAAGATATATAAAGGTGTTGTCACAAGTTAATAATGGGTGCTATATATGTGCAAGGTTCAACTATTGGCCAGTTCATGCCTATTGTTGCCCCACCCACCCACTCTCTGATTGGGCCATCTGACTCTCTGTGAGTATTTAGCAGGCCTCTGTTCATGATTGTTGACACTTTAGTCACTGCAAGTTGTTAAGGACTGAACGTGCTTCTCTTGGTTGGTGTATTTCTCACAGAAACTCAGAGAGCTAACTTTGAGAAATGGCTTTACTACAAACACTGAAGTCCTTGGTCAATGAGAGACTATCTGCAGCTGCTGAAGAGATATTTGGGGCTGTTGGACAAATTGTAACAGCGTATGAGGACGAAGCTTTCAGCTTGAAGCAAGAAATCGACCACAAAAGCAGACTACTGGACATGATTTTAAAATTAAAAAGAGCAGGTTGGTACAATAACACTTTTTTCATGTAAGAAAATGTGTTTCAGAGGACAATAATATGTGGTTTAACTGTTCAATTTGTGAGACCATTGTGGTTTTATTATCTGTGATGGAGTTTTGTGGGGATTAGTTCTAGTTAATTTGTATTACTTCTTTCCTTTTCTTTGCCATGTTGTGTGTGCTGTTTTGAAAGCATGTCAGACCAGTTGTGGGAATGGGATAGATTATGTTGTTGAAATGTTAAAATACATTGTTACTCCAACTTGTTGCCATTTCTTTAATCAAATGGGTACTCTAAAAAAACACACAAGACACAACACACAACACACAGTCTTTAGTTTTCTTTGGAGCCTTTAGTGAAAAGTCAATGCCTTGCACTGTATGTGCTGTTTTCACAAGGGTCAACTAAAAACACCAACATGAGTAATCTTAAAAAAAAAACAAAAAAAAAACAGATTTATTATTTAAATGGGTGACTACCCAGGGGAAAGCATTTGGTTTAAGCTAGTTCACATAAATGATCATTCAGTCTAAGCCAGAATGACAAAGCAAATGCCACTAAAGATATATATCATCTCGTTTCTTGTGATGGGGCTTTGCATGCTCCAGAACAGCACAGTGACTGTCCACATTTATCAGAATTTAACAAGTCAGATTCTCCATTGGCTCCCATTAAAATGATCCTGCCTCCATCTCCTTTGAAAACAATGCTATACTATACTTCATCACAAAGCATGCAATATTTTCATACATGTATTGTGGCATCATGCACGCCGTGCATGATGGACACACTGAAACCATTTTCTTCATGAAAGCAATCAATGAGTTCAAGTTTATATTCATTTTACACCAATGTCTTTATTATTCAAGTCCTTATTATTAAAGTTTCCATGTTATTCCTTCATTCCAGATCAGTGTGTGGAGTCCAGTCTGCAGGTGAAGATCAGTTCTCCAGCCGGGACTGTTTCTATTAAACAGGAACCTGAAGACCACCTTAAACAGGAACCTGAAGACCACCTTAAACAGGAACCTGAAGACCACCTTAAACAGGAACCTGACGACCACCAGGATCTCAGTAAGTTTCCAGCACCCTGTCTTTGTATTGTATTGGTGAAAGTGGGCCGGTACTGAGGGTGCTCACTAACCTGCTGTTACGTGTTATGCCAAATGATTCCTCCCCAGACACATTTGTGTGTTGTATCCTACTGATTCACCTGTCAGTGAGGAGCCTCCACCGGGAGGAAGTAGAGACTCCGTCCAGTCCTCTCCGCCCCAACAATCTCTACTGTCTCACTTTCTCCAATAGAACACTGGTTATCTATCGAAACATGCTCTTCCACCACAATTTATAAATGGGAATATTAAAGAGTAAAGAGTAATCTGATACTTTTTGTTGATACTGAGGTTCTGTTTAGGAGGCACAACATTCAAATGCTATGGAGTCTCATGAGTCATTATAAATATTTTTTCCCCCTTAGACTTCCTGTACGCCCCTGTGTGTAAAGAGGTTTCCCCTGAGGAGGAACAACAACCTCCACAGATTAAAGAAAAACAGGAGGAAGAGGCTGGTGGGTCAACATTGACATTACTAGCAGTGAAAAGTGAAGGTGACGATGAAAACAGAGAGACATCGCCTGTAGCCAGCACCTCAACTGAAGACATGAAAACACAATCTGATGTAGAGGACTGTGGAACATCACAACCACCTAGTGATGACCATCTGCTATCTTCACACTGTTCTGAATCAGAAACTGAAGACAGTGATGAGTGGGAGGAGACCAGGGGAGATCAGTCAGCTTTAAACACACTGAAATCACACAAGACACAACATGTGCGAGGACAGTGCAAGCTGTCCCAGGACCTGAAATCATCAAAACAAACTCAATCCATTAGGAGTCACACAGGGAAGAAAAGTTTTAGTTGTACAGATTGTGGCAAAATGTTTAATCATAAGGGACATCTGAAGAGTCACACAATATTCCATACAGGAGAAAAGCCCTTTACTTGTACCATTTGTGGTAGAGGCTGTGTTAGCACAGGTAATCTAAAAACACACATGATGATTCATACAGGCGAAAGGCCCTTTTCTTGTATAGTATGTGGTAAAGGCTGTCTTCACATGGGGGGTCTAAAAAGACACATGAGGACTCATACGGACGAAAAGCCATTTTCTTGTGCAGTTTGTGGTAAAGGCTTTGCTCAAAGAGGTAATCTAAAAATACACATGATGACTCATAACAGGGAAATGCCCTTTACTTGTACAGTCTGTGGTAAAGGCTGTGTTAGCGCAAGTAATCTAAAAACACACATGATGACTCATACAGGTGAAATGCCCTTTTCTTGTACAGTCTGTGGTAAAGGCTGTGTTAGCGCAGTTAATCTAAAAACACACACGATGACTCATACAGGCGAAAAGCCCTTTTCTTGTACAGTATGTGGTAAAGGCTGTCTTCTCATGGGTAATCTAAAAAGACACATGAGGACTCATACAGGCGAAAAGCCATTTTCTTGTGCAGTTTGTGGTAAACACTTTGCTCAAATGAGTCATCTAAAAAAACACATGAAGTCTCATACAGGGAAAAGCCTTTAGTTTAAGTTAGTTCACACAGACACATAGAGGATCATCATGACTCAATATAATAAACATTAATTGTTTCTTGGATTGGGTTTTGCTTTGCTTGCTCCGGAACAGTAGAACTGTGTTTGCCCACATTTGTCATATTAATTGTGGTAAAGGCTGTGTTAGCGCAAGTAATCTAAAAACACACATGAGGACTCATACAAGCCCTGGTCTTGCACAGTATGTGGTAAAAGCTGTCTTCACATGGGTGATCTAAACAAAACACATGAGGACATACAGTATAGGTGAAAAGCCTTTTACTTGTACAGTGATAAAAGCTTCAATCAAATGGGTAGGCTTCTCTAAAAAACACAGCCTTTGGTTTAAGTTAGTTCACACAGACAAATACATGATCATTAAGTCTAAGCCAGGATGACAATGAAAAGGACACTAAAGCAGAGGAATCATATAATCTCAACATGGCAAAATAAACATTGATAGTTTATTTTGATGGATTTAGCTTTGCTTGCTCCACAACAACAGAACAGTGTGTGTCCACATTTGTCAGAGTTAAATAACTCATATTCATTAAGGTTAATGCAATAATTATTTCATTGTAGCTTGTTTCCATTTCCATTGGGGGTCCTATAATTGGATTACTTGTTGACATCCTACAGTGTTTTGTGTCTTTATAAAGTTGTTTTGTAAACTCAAGGAACCCTCTTTATACCTGGGGGAAACATATGATAATGTGTGTTTGATTTAATAAAGGTTTTACCACTACAGGTCCTCTGTGTGCTTTATCATTACATAATGTTATCAGAACATGTACCATAACTACTGTGAACAATACAAGAATAATCACTGCTTCATTGTATGTACGTGCACAAGATCAGGCAGATTTTTTCAGACCGAATGCGAGACGTGAGCACTGCACGTCTGACTGCTTTGACTCTCGGATGCGAGCTGCTGTGAGCTTGTAGATCGACCACTTTTGGCGTGCAACGCGTGTGATGACGAAGGGTTTACCATCGAACGGCCAAGCGGGTGAACGGATGTGTTACCCATTTACCATCTAGAACAGAAGAACGGTGTCTGTCCACATTTGTCAGAATTTAACAAGTCATATTCATTAATATTAATGCAATAATTATTATGTTCATTGATATGCATGTAATGATGGAGTGTACTGTTCACTTTGTTGACATGTGTGTTGTTTGCGTTGTTAAATTATCAGAGTATATATTTAGTGCCAGAGTCAGTTGAAATCATCACTTAGTTGTGATTGACTGGATACTTTTTTAACAGTTTGGAAAGACAATAATTTGGAAGTACAATACCAGGTCTGCTAAAATGATGTGTTCAATAAAGCCTATGGCTTGTTTCAATTTCCATTGGGGGTCCTATAGTTGGATTATTATTTTATTTTTATTTAATTTTTTTGTAAACTCAAATAACCCTCTTGGCGGGATTTAATAAAGGTTACTACATGTACTCTGTGTGTGCTTTATCATTACATAATGTTATCAGAATATGTACCATAATTACTGCAATTCGCAAACCACCAATATTTACAGTCGACTTTACAGAAAAACAAGGCCAAAGTGGCTTATACTAAGTGGACATGGCAACACTGCTTCTGAGGCTCTGAGCAGGACCAGTGTGTTGATGTAGGAGTATAAAAAGTAACACCTCCTCCCACCTCCTCACAGCTCTCCTCCAGTATAAACAACACCTCCCTTTTGTCTTGGAGTGGAGAAACACCTCCTCCCAGCTCTCCTCCAGTTAACTGCAGTCAGGTGTCATTTCAATGTGAAAGGCTCGTAACACCTTGATAATGTTGATGGGCCATCATCAGAGAAACATTTACATAGACACAAGTTTTGTCTTCATCAACACGCAGACTATTTTGTCTTTGCAAACGAAAGAAAACCCAGAGATGTTAATAGTTTATAAAGAGATCAAATTAAAAGGTGAGTCTACTGGAATGAGAATACAACAAAGCAATGATTTCCATTTTCCATTTCCCCCTTTTATTTAGCTGATCTTCCAGTTCACAATGCACCACACTATTTTAATAGGATTTCAAATGCGTATAAAACAGGTTAACATAGTGATGCTACATGAACTACTTTGTTCACTGTTCCCCCTTTTCCTCTACACCAAATGACCAAATGAGCTGATGTAAACTGATGTTCAACTATTGGCCAGTTTCTGTCTATTGTTGCCCCACCCACCCATTCTCTGATTGGACCATCAGACTCTCTGTGAGTATTTAGCAGGGCTCTGTTTATTTCTGGTGACACTTAGTCTCTGCAAGTTGTTGAGGGCTGAACTTGCTTCTCTTGGTTGGTGTATTTGTTACAGAAACTCAGAGAGCTACCTTTGAGAAATGGCTTTACTACAAACACTGAAGTCCTTGGTCAATGAGAGACTATCTGCAGCTGCTGAAGAGATATTTGGGGCCGTTGGACACATTGTAAGAGAGTATGAGGACGAGGCTTTCAGCTTGAAGCAAGAAATCGACCACAAAAGCAGACTTCTGGACATGGTTTTAAAACCATACATCAAATTATACAGAGCAGGTTGGTACAATAACTACAACACACTTGTTTTCATGTAAGTAAGTAAGTGTTCAATTTGTGAGACTGTTGTGGATTTTATATCCATGATGGAATTTTGTGGGGATTGGTTTTAGTTAATTTATATTAAACCTTCCCCTGTGGTCTCTGGTATGGGCACAACAACCTTTCAATAGTTTTCTGTTTGAAAGTAAACGCCTCTCAGAGCTTCTGACAGGGCCATGTGTGTGCTGTTTTGAAAGCATGTCAGACCAGTTGTGGGAATTGGGATAGAGGAGGATATGTTGTTGAAATGTTAAAACAATTGTTACTCCAACTCTGTGTGAATTTGTTGCCATTTCTTTATTCAAATGGGTACTGAAACCACTTCTTTATGAAAACAATCAATGAGTTCAAGTTTGTTTTCCTATTACACCAATGTCCTTATTATTCAAGTCCTTATTATTAAAGCTTTCATGCTATTCCTTCATTTCAGATCAGTGTGTGGAGTCCAGTCTGCAGGTGAAGATCAGTTCTCCAACCAGGACTGTTTCTATTAAACAGGAACCTGTAGACCACCTTAAACAGGAACCTGAAGACCACCTTAAACAGGAACCTGAAGACCACCCGCACCTAAGTAAGTTTCAAGCAGTCTGTCTTTGTATTGTATCGGTGAAAGTGGGCCGGTACTGAGGTTGCTCACTAACCTGCTGTTAGTTGTTATGCCAAACGATTCCTCCCCACACACATTTGTGACACTGGTTATTATATAAGAATGGATACCTGCTTCCACCACAATGTAAAATGTAAAATTGTAATCTGTTTTCAAGACACAACTGAACTGAGTTTCTGCTTTGGAGACACAACATTCAAATGTTATGGAGTCTGATGAGTCATTATATATTTTTTTCTTAGACTTCCTGCACGTCCCTGTGTGTAAAGAGGAGGTTTCCCCTGAAGAAGAGTGGAGTTGCAGTCTGGTCCAGGAGGAACCACGACCTCCACAGATGAAGGAGGAACAGCAGAAGCTACTGGAAATACCAGAGAAATCTGGTTTGTCAACGTTGACTTTACTAGCAGTGAAAAGTGAAGATGATGCTGAAAACAGAGACATAGCACCTGCAGCCAGCACCTTAACTGAACACATGAAAACACATTCTGATGTAGAGGACTGTGGAACATCACAACCAACTAGTGATGACCATCTTCTCCGTTCTGAATCAGAAACTGAAGACAGTGATGAATGGGAGGAGAACAGGGGAGATCAGTCAGCTTTAAACACACTGAAATCACACAAGACACAACATGTGGGAGGACAGTGTAAGCTGTCCCAGGATCTGAAATCATCAAAACAAACTTGATCCATGAGGAGTCACACAGGGAATAAACGGTTAAGTTGTACAGAGTGTGGCAAAATGTTTAATTATAAGGGAAATCTCAAGACTCACACAATGATCCATACAGGAGAAAATCCCTTTTCTTGTACCATTTGTGGTAAACAATTTAGTCACAAGTGTGATCTAAAAAAACACATGATGACTCATACAGGGGAAAAGCCCTATACTTGTACAGTCTGTGGTAAAGGCTGTGTTAGCGCAGGTAATCTAAAAACACACATGATGATGCATACAGGCGAAAAGCCCTTTTCTTGTACAGTATGTGGTAAAGGCTGTCTTCACAAAGGTAATCTAAAAACACACATGAGGACGCATACTGGCGAAAAGCCCTTTTCGTGTACAGTCTGTGGTAAAGGCTGTGTTAGCGCAGGTAATCTAAAAACACACATGATGACTCATACAGGCGAAAAGCCCTATTCTTGTACAGTATGTGGTAAAGGCTGTCTTCACATGGGTGATCTAAAAACACACATGAGGACTCATACAGGCGAAAGGCCCTATTCTTGTACAGTATGTGGTAAAGGCTGTCTTCACATGGGTGATCTAAAAACACACATGAGGACGCATACAGGCGAAAGGCCATTTTCTTGTGCAGTTTGTGGTAAAAGCTTTGCTCAAACGAGTACTCTAAAAACACACATGAAGACGCATACAGGGGAAAGCCTTTAGTATAAGTTAGTTCACACAGACACACAAGTTCACAAGTAGAACAGTGTTTGTCCACATTTGTCATATTAATTGTGGTAAAGGCTGTGTTAGCTGAAGTAATCTAAAAACACACATGAGGACTCATACAGGCGAAAAGCCCCTTTCTTGTACAGTATGTGATAAAAGCTTCAATCAAATGGGTAGGCTACTCTAAAAACACACATGAAGACTCACACGGGGGAAAGCCTTTAGTTTAAGTTAGTTAACAGACACATAAAGGATCATTCAGCCAGGATGACAATGAAAAGGACACTAAAGCAGAGGAATCATATAATCTCAACATGACTGAATAAAATAAACATTGATAGTTTATTTTGATGGATTTAGCTTTGCTTGCTCCACAACAACAGAACAGTGTTTGTCCACATTTGTCAGAGTTTAACAGGTTAATGCAATAATTATTTCATTGTGGCTTGTTTCCATTTCCATTGGGGGTCCTATAATTGGATTACTTGTTAATATCCTACAGTGTTTTGTGTTCTTTATAAAGTTGTCTTGTAAACTCAAGGAACCCTCTTTATACCTGAGGGAAACATATTGATAATGTGTGTTTGATTTAATAAAGGTTTCACCACTACAGGTCCTCTGTGTGTGCTTTATCATTACATAATGTTATCAGAACATGTACCATAACTACTGTGAACAATACAAGAATAATCACTGCTTCGTTTTATGTACGTGCACGGGATCAGGCCGATTTTTTTTCAGACCGAATGTGAGACGTGAGCACTGCACGTCTGACTGCTTTGACTCTCGGATGCAAGCTGCTGTGAGCTTGTAGATCGGCCACTTTTGGCGTGCAACACGGTGTGATGACGAAGGGTTTGCCAGCGAACGGCCAAGCGGGTGAACGGATCTGTTACCAATTTAACAAGTCCAGGTTGTTTAGTGGCCACTGTGTCAAGACATGGTTACTGGTTTTCACAAAACACTGGATAGGTCTATGTGGTTTACTGGTTTTCACTAAATACTGGATACATGTGGTTTACCTATGATGACTTGGTAGAGGCGGAGCTTTTCGAAGGAGAGCTTTGGCTTTTCTCCCTTCGCCATCCCCTTCATGTTACATTGGGCCATGACGTCATTTGTCATCAATCTGTGGATACAAACAGTGATGTAATCTATCTATAAATGCGAGAAGTCTCTGTCTGTTTGTAATCCGCGTATCTCGAGAACCGTTCGTCCCACCGGCTTCAGATTCGGCACGCGCGTTCCCCGCCGCTGTGCGGAGTGCAGTGCCGGGCCTCGACCCGACCCGACTCGCGGTTTTCCGAAACCGGCGCGAAACGTTCGGAATCTCCTTATGCGGAGCTGATTGTTGACATCAGGCTGTTCCGGGGGAAATCGGCGCAAGCGCTGACTCATTGTGACATCACTTCATAAAAGGCTCTGAGATCACGTAAGGCCTCGACCCGAACTCGCGGTTTTCCGAAACCGGCGCAAAACGTTCGGAATCTCCTTATGCGGAGCTGATTGTTGACATCAGGCTGTTCCGGAGGAAATCGGCGCAAGCGCTGACTCATTGTGACATCACTTCATAAAAGGCTCTGAGATCACGTACACCACATGAGTAAAAAATGCCATGGTTACTTATTCTGATGTTCCTATATGGGCATAAAAGGACACAGGCAAACATATGGTCAAAACGGCTCTTATGACAGCACAAAAGGTTCGGATTCTGATGTCTGACATCAGGATTTTCCGGAACTGGCACTGTGTCTGCATATATCTCCATATATGGGCATAACATGGATGCAGACAGACATATACAGACATCTCCATATATGGACATAAATGGACACAGGCAAACAGATGGTCAAAGATCTCCATATATGGGCATAAAGTGGACGCAGACAGCAAATACAGATATCTCCATATATGGGCATAAATGGACACAGGCAAACAGATGGTCAAAACGGGTCCTATGACAACAGGTATAATGGGCAGTGTTGGGACTAACGCATTACAAAGTAATCTGTTACTGTAACACCGTTCTTTTTTTCAGTAACGAGTATGCTAACGCGTTCTTTTTTTCAATTCTGTAACTCAGTTACCGTTACTACAGCTGCGTTCTTTCGTTCTTTTAGCGTTACTTGGTCTTTTTTTTATGCAGACAAAATGAGCTGCAGCCTGCAGACAGTGTTGTTGTAGGCTACTGAATTTTCCTGCTGCAGACAGAGTGCAGAGCAGACACCCGACACCCACCCACCGCTGGCCGAGTGAGCCACGCTCTCACAAGGCAGAGAGGAGGGGGAAGACACCGACACAAAATGCCAGACAGAGCCAAGACGCGCACTGGGCATGTTTGCTTACCAACAGACTAGTGCAGACATACAGACTGCAAACATGACTAAAGATAGGGGTAGAATATGATAGAATGCAATCACTTACAGTAGATGACTTTTCCTGTCCACTGCGTGGAGTGCACAGCTGTGAGTTATTGATGAGATGATTGACAAAGTCTTGTAAATCCATGCATGTGTCCTGTCGACCTACAGTATTATAATTATATAAATCTAGTCGTCCCTAGACTCCCTACTCCCGGTCAAATCTGTTGTCAGGCTCATCAAACCGTGATTTTGTTGTTAGAGAAAGAAAGCCACAGTCCCACAGAAAGAAAACTTCCTGTGGTCTTAAGGTAATTAATTTTGCCTTAAGTCTTTTGCTTGTAAGGCATTGTATTTCCTAAATGGAAAATTATTTACTGATTTTTTGTAGACTACATTACTTGCAAATTAAAACATAAATGTCAACGTTATTTTGTAAGTAATTCTTTGAATACATTATAAATAAAATCAAAGAAATTCCATAAATTAGAACACAAATATTTAAGAAATAGTGAAAATAGCTGATCTACAAGCTCACAACGCATCGCAAAGCAATGCATTGTGAGCTTGTAGATCTGCTGTTTTCACTAGTTTGGGTCACAGGCAAATGTCTAATTTCTCTTTTGGATTACAAGCTATAAAGTTTAAGGTCATTACTAAAAATTACTATACTAAAAAATAAAAAAATAACGAAAAAGTTACTTTTCACAGTAACACATTACCTTTTGGTGTGAGTAATCAGTAAAGTAACATAATTACTTTTTCAATGAAGTAACTAGTAACGGTAACGAGTTACTATTTTTCAGTAACGCGCCCAACACTGATAATGGGGTTTGCATTAAAGGGGGAACCGGCATTGTGTCTGCAACACAGTCGGAGGCACAGACACATACTCCATATATGGGCATAAATGGACACAGGCAAACATATGGTCAAAACGGGTCCTATGACAACAGATATAATGGGGTTTGCATTAAAGGGGGAACCAGCACGGTGTATGCAACACAGTCGGAGGCACAGACAGTTACAGAGATATCCATAATGGGCATAAAGGGACACAGACAAACAGATGGAGGAGGAGACAAACATAAGACAAGCAACAAAGAGTGTGACTGGGAGGACATCGATGATGCAGATTTAAATTACTTTACAGCTTTTGCTGAAGATAACAAGGATCAGTAGTGGAGATCTTGGTTGGCTGAGGTGCAGACGGAGGAGACAAACATAAGACAAGCTAAATCAACAGCACAAGACTGAAAAGAATAAACAAGTTCTCCAAAAAAACTCAAGCTGAATTCACTCTCCCGCTCCAAAAAATAAAAATAAAATAAAAGAGACAAAGACTAACATAAGACAAGCAACAAAGCGTGGGACTGGGAGGATGACTTGAATGATGCAGATTTAAGCAGGCTGCTTACAGGCTTACACAGCTGTTAACACAATGTTTACACCATGCGGTACCCCCTCCAACTGTACATGGGTGGGTGACGTGACGTAACGTTTTCGCTGTCCTCGGTGTCAAACATGTATAAATAAAAAATATATTTGTCAAAAACCTTCTGAATATTGTGCAGGACATTAAGCTTTATGTGAACTTACTCAAGATTAAAACATTTCATTCCTCATTTCTTCAGAATTTTCAACCAAACATGGCAAAACTCATATGGTGTGACTGTCCTGACCTTGTTTCTCAAAGTGGGAACTTGAATAAAACTAAGAAAAAGAATTGCAAAAAATCATTTGAAAATGAATTTAGGCTAAAAAAATGTCTATTTGTGAGCCGATATCTTTTCAAAGTCAAAGCATAATGTTTTCAGTCATTTCTGATCAAAAACATTTTGTCCCCCAAACCAAAATCATTTGGTGTGACACTAGTTTGGACAAATTAAACAGGCAATTATTTGGACACCTATTGGCTAGAGAGGTCCTTCTTCTGTAAGGCTATTCAGCACTCCCAGCACAACTGCAAGACAGGTGTCTGAGGTGAGTTATGATTTTAACATTTTCATGAAATGCCATCTTGTTGAAACTTTGACAAACTCACCACTTTGGATGTCTGTTGGTGTGACACCTTTTCATTAAAAAAGGTTATTTGAAGTTTTGGTCATATTTCCATGTAGATCTAGGTTGCTTTGTTATAGCTAGCATGCTGTTAGCATGCTAATGTGTACATAGTAGCCTCAAGGTAAACCTAAATGCAGAAAACGTAATATGGTGTGACACTTAATCATAATGGTGTGACATGTCTGCTTGTCACGCCATATGACTTGATTGTCACACCATATGATTTATACTGTATTTAACTACAGATATAACAATAAATAACAAAGTTCCATGTTTCTTTTGTACATTTAAACATTTGTTTTAAACATTTTTACATAAAATATAATTTAGCTTAATTCAGTGATACTTCAAATTCATCAGACAGAGCAGAAACCCCTTCACAGAAACCTTAACATATTGTTTCAATCTAAACAATATTTTCTCTTTGTCTTAAACTATATATTCCATTTTCTTTTGTCAGCTGGAAAATGACAAGTGCTGAGAGAACGAGAAAGTACAGGGAGAAACAATGACAATGACCCAGCAAGGAGAGAGGAGCCAAAGGGGCGAGACTGCATTTTCTACGAAGAGCAGGAGGCTGTCTGTGGCATAGCAGAACCGCAACAAGGCAGCCGGTTTGCTACCCTCACCAAATACGACTGGCTGATGTACAATACAGTCTAAATGTATAATCTAATCTGATCTAATACTTTTGTACTTTCACTCACTGGACTGGACAGTGGACAGTGTTAAGGTAGGACCCGAGACAAAACTAGCGAAAATAGCTGATCTACAAGCTATTTTCGGAGTTGCGCAACCCAGCACTCTTTAGCTAGTGGAGATGTGGTGTAATGTCATGATTCCTAATTACATTTGTTCAACACAAAATGCTGTGTTCAAGTTCAGGAGACTTCGGAAAAAAGCAATTTACCTGAATGCTGAGTTCTGTTTCCACTAATTGGTGTTAATAAAATGTTGCCTTGGCTCCAAGTGTGGCTATGCGCCTTATTGTCTCTTTAGGATCCTTCTGCCGTGGGCCGGCAGAAGACTTAGGTGTGCGTAGCATTCCTGTGCACATCCTCATCATCCATCTACTACTACAATTCTTACTTATCCCATGTTAAAGCCCTACAATAATATCCTGTTCAGAAATATTAAGGCCATGTTATCCTGGGTAATTGTTTAATCAATCAGTAAAGTTCAGTACTCACTAATAGGTAGGTTAAAACACAGTTTGCTTTGACACATGAAGATATGATCATACGGTGTGACACTAAATCATTTGGTGTGACATTCCAAATAGTGAGAAATCATACCTTTATTAATGATTAAACCCAAAAAATGTGTATGGATTACATAGAGAATATTATCAGGAAGAGTCACAAATATTTGTGTAATTTTAGAGAAAGTTTTGACAGAATACATTTAAAATATGTTGTAAGATCATGAACATGGGCCTCACACAGAGTGTCGATTATGAAAAAAATATACAGATATAATTAATTTTCAAAAAACTATAGTGGATCACTGGTTAGTTATGATAAAGGACTTTGATAAAGTGAGTAACTTAAGAAAGATGTACTCCATTTTCATTTTATGAACAATTATTTTCATGTCACACCATATGACGATTTTAGGCGCAAGTACAACAAACTGCTGAATAAAGTCTGATTCCAATAAAATATCTAAAAACAAAATGTATTTCCATAAGGTTGAGAGTGAGTTAGGGCTGCAAGCGAACCTTCGGGGATTCGAATGTTCGTTCGTTACGTTGGCAATCGAAGTTCGAAATTAATGGGTTCAGGTTTTTTTCTTTTTTTTTCTTCTTTTTTTTACACGAAAAATAATTATCAGAATGTGATAGGCCTATTCAGAACATCACAGTAGTAGAGATAGCCAAATACTAAATAAGTTAGGCCTACCGGTAAACACTAACAGTTAATGGTGACCGTTAAAGTAGTTATAAAATGCACGAGAACAGCTTGGAGCGATCAAGGACCGTCCTCCGCTCCAATTCCGCTCCTGTTTGGGGCCGCGAACCACGCTGTGTGAACCGCTGACACACGCTTGATGACAGACAGTAGAGTGAGAGGCAGCCGGGCAGAGAGAGACTTGTGTGTGCTCTGAACAGCGAACACCCATCCACGCACCCAAAGATTAATCTCCTAAGCATGAGCAAAGATGGATTTCATTGCAACCACCAAAAGGATCTATAATGCGATTTCTGGGGTTGTTACATCGAGACCAGTTCAGCCCGAACGCGACGCGCTCCGACGCAATCACCAAGTCTAATCATCATCCGTGCAACTCCGCTATACATTGAGCCTGTTCGTCAACAAACTGCAACATTTTCTCCGATTGGGTTGGATTTTCCAAGTGTTAGACTACGTGTTAATGCGGCCACGCATCCACGCGTTTTCAATGGTTAAAACAGCGCATTTAAAACATTTCCTACACTGTTTTAGGTGGTTAAAGGTACAGTACGTTCGATGGTTCGGTGAACCAAACGAACCATCGAAGGTTTGATGGTTCGTTCGGAAAATCCCCCCGAAGTTCGAATCCCTAAAACAGGGCTAGATTACAGCCCTAGAGTGAGTAGAACAAAAGTAAATAACTTTTATGCCTGCAATTTAAAGTTTTTTTAAAAACACATTTTTTGGGGCGTCACGTCACTGACCCACATAATTATGTTCTCCATTTTCAACTGTTTTTACTTTATTTGTGACACTGCTTTGGCAATGTAACAAATGAAGGCTCAATTTGAATTGAAAATTGACTCATTTTGAAAATGTAAAACTCACAATGTGCCACAGTGCGACACTATATATTTTGTGTTTTTGTAGTTCCACTTCCTAGGGAAAACATAACTGGTCAAAACTGTCCACACAAGTCAGAAATCAAACTATGCTATTCATACAGTGAAGGCCTTCACTGTATGAAAAGCATAGTTTGATTGCTGACTGATGAGATGTGAAACATCTCATCTAGATGTGTACACTAGGACAAATGTAAAACATCCACAGCTCATCAGCTTGATCAGCTTCAAGCCTAGAATCAAGCAAAGACAAGAATAACAACAAGCACAGACAGAAATATAGTTGTACTGTCATTAGGCAGCCACTTTTATTTACAAAAAAATGTACAAATCTTTTATTTACAAAAAAATGTACAAATCTTTCAGGACAAGGACCCCACTGTGAAGTTATTTACAAAAAGTTAAAGTGCAGTAGCTACTACAGGAAAATAATGCCATTGGTTTTCTGTTGTTCTGCTTTATTTTATATACACCACTGCATTGTTTGTAAGGAAGCCGAACAAGAATATGTTTTACTCTAACGTACCCGTACAAAAGACATAACAATACAAGTACAACCTTGAACCTTGACCTTTGAGAAAGAGATGAATCAGCGACCCCCCACAACATTTTCATAGATTCCATATAGTTTCATCGTTTGACAGCACAATCAGTGTTTCACTCTGTACGTGGTCTGCCCCCCCCCCCCCCATATAAACCAAACCTCTGCCAGAAATAGCAGAGGCATTGTGAGCTTGTAGATCTGCCATTTTTGGCTAAAGTTTTTATTTACATGCTCTTGAACTGTCCATATTCTATCATACAGAGATTTGGAGGACCCCCTGTAGTAACTCTGAGGACCCCTTAGACCCCGTGTTCTAAATCAGGGGTTCCCAAACATTTGTCTCAGGGCATCCCATAAATATTTGTCCAAAACCATTCGTTTTGTATTTACAAAATGTACTAAACTAGTGAAAACAGCCGATCTACAAGCACACAACGTTGTGTGCTTGTAGATCGGCTGTTTTCACTAGTTTTGTGCGACAGTTTTGTATGATGAAGCAGGGCTTTGCGTTACCAAAACGTACACATTTGAAACTTGGTGTTACGAGGTTTCTGCCAGACAGTGACGATATTTTAGTGATTATGATGCGAGGAAAATGTTGAGATAATAGCCATTTTGGTTAGAACTGACTGAAAATAACTTTGTACTTCAAGTTTAAAATGATACTAAATATGTTTTCAAGTGTCCAAATAAATTCCAAATATTATAAAATGATCTTGCGGCACCCCTGGACTGCAGTCACAGCACCCCAGGGTGCCCCGTCACCCACTTTCAAAACCCCTGTTCTAAATCCTTCTAAGATCTTTTGAAAAATGTATGTTTCAATGACAGTCTTGCTCAAACATTTTCACGTGAAACTATATGTATTTGGCCATGGACCCCCATCCGCAGTGTTTACTCCCAGTAGTTTTTTTTTGTATGGTAAACAGCAAAACACTGCGGATGGAGGCCGACATGGCATACCTTGCACCAATAGCGCGCCTCTGACCTTCCCTTTGGGGTGGCTTTGCTCTTGTTACATACCCTGCAGGCCTGGTTGGGTAATCTTTGTTTGCTCCCGGGGCTTTGGGGATCAACTCCAGGCCATGGCCATTTAGGTTGCAGGTCAGCCTGCTGCCGGGGTCCTCCCTTGGGGCCCTAACGTTGCGGCGAGGTGGGCCTTGATGGACGTCGCTTTCCCCCGCCTCGTCCTCTCCATCGGCGTCAGCCGCAGCCTCCTCTCCCTGGTCTCCATCGACGTCAGCCGCAGCCTCCTCTCCCTGGTCTCCATCGACGTCAGCCGCCGCCTCCTCTCCCTGGTCTCCATCGACGTCCGGGACGGGGTTGTCTGGCAGGACGGGGGCCTGCCCATGGAACTCCCGCAGGTTGGTCCAACTGTCTACAATGGCGAGGACGTACTTCATCAGCGAAACCGGTTTCTGTGCCTTGCATCTGTAGAGGATGAAGCTGTTGAAGAGCGCAATCTGGAACAGGTAGAGGCAGTACTTGGACGTCCACTTCATCGTCTTTCTCGTCATTAAATAATATCCCACATTCTGATCCATCTGGTCCACCTATGAAGACATTATGGAGGACATACCAGAACAATGTCAATATACAGTATGTGCTATTGTGTATCTGTCACAAAACACATTTTTGGACACTGCTCCTACAGATTTTGCCCTAAAATCACACAAAGTGGTACACACACAGTATGTCTAGAGTCAAGTCATCAACATGGATCTGTCCTCTTTAGCGCCACCATCAGGCCCATTTTTCAAACACATTTTTGGACACCGCTCCTACACATTCTGCACTAAAATCATGCAAAGCCGTCCACAGTATCTCTAAAGTCATGTCATCAACATGGATCTGTCCCATTTCCCATATTCCCTCCTGATTGGCTACCATTGCCTTCTTTGCCTTCTAAAATTTGTGTATGCGACCAGACGGTCGCTTATCTCTCGATTAGGGAGTCTTACTGGTGTTTAAATATTGTATTTGTATAAATATATGTAATCGATTACTCACCCCCTTCATCCATTTATTGTATGCCAGAACACACTCAGGTTTGCTGATCTTCTCCTTGGTTCCGTCCTTGTCCTTGTCCTTGGGTATTTCCTCCACAGTGGACATCACATCCCGGTGGATGGTGGACACGACCTTTACCAGTCTCTTGTCCCTCCAGACAATGACCATGGCCTTGCCATTGTGCAGCATCATGTGCTCTCCGGGTTTCAGGCCGCGCACGGTCAGTTCGGCGGTCTCTGTGGGTTCCCCCCGCTTCTTGCGCAGTGTGCAGCATGTATGGGTGTTGAGCTCCAGGAGGCGGGCAGACAGAGACAAATGATTATAATAATTGTCCATGTATAAATGATGGCCACGCCCCTTTAGGTCTCCGAGGAGGAACATCACCGTTTCTTCAAGTTTGGATGTCGTCCCGATGTACGGCTTCATAGCATAGCAGTAACCGGTACGGGAGTCTGCCAGGATGTAGGATTTTATGCCATATTTGATGGGCTTCATGGGGTTGTACACCTTGAAATTCAGGGCGCCCCGCCACATCAGCGTGCCCTCGTCAATTGAAATGTTTTGGTCGGGGTAGAACATCATCTTGAACCTATATAAGAGGTACACCAGGACTGGCCTCACCCTTCAGATTCTGTCCACCTTGTCGTCACCACCCTCATTGTAGTGGAGGAACCGGGAGATCAGCTGGAATCTGTTCCTTGACATGGTCCTTGAGAAGTGGGGGGTTGGGATGACTTCCGTTGTGGACCAGTACATCCACCACTGGGGAAGTTTGAGGATACCAGTCAAAAACCAAAGGCCAAGGTAGTTTTTCAACTCCCATCGGCTGACTGGCTTCCAGCTCCAGACCCTGGAACTTGGAGCGTCCTCTCTGCTAACCTGTAGTGACGATATAAACATTTCATGTCACGATCAGTGATCAAAGAAATTACCATAAACAATATCGCAATAATCAAAATATCCCCAACATCCATTATCCTGGGGTGGAACATTTTCCAAAAAAAAAACAAAGTGTGTGTGTGCGTGCAGTGAATTTGAATAAAGCCCCCACTAAGATAGTTAGTTTGAATAGTTTGAATAGTCAATTCAATGCAGCAAGCTCACAGCGCGGCACCGAGTGCCACAAGCTATGTGATACAGTATGAAAGATGCTGCATTTTGACAAAGATGAATGCTGCCCATTTCTCCCAAAATACCTTTTTAGAATCTTAACCTAATGATCTAATCATTAGGCCTACATCCTATGTAGGACCACAATATTGTTATTTGTAGCCTGTCAAAATCAATTGGAAATATTACATTTTGATGTGGTGTTATGGCACACTTTGTCTCTAGTCTTTGAATATGTTTGACCTGATTCTAAAAAAGGTATTTTGGGAGAAATGGCAGCATTCATCTTTGTCAAAATGCAGCATCTTTCATACTGTATCACAGTGATACTCAAACTCCGGCCCGCGGGCCACTTCCGGCCCGCGGGACAATTTGGACTAGCTTAATGTCCTCAAAATTGCGCATCCAACAAGCTTTAAACTGAGCAGATTGGACCTTGCGTTCCAGAGATAATGGCCAAAACATCTTGAAAACGGCCATAGAAATCGCCGATTTTCGCCGTTTTTTTTTTCTCTTTTTTTTTACCAGTGGCTCTGCCTCTGCCCAACTTATTAGCATACCCAATATGTTATTGTAGGCTTAATGCAAATGAAGAGACGTACTGCTCTACTTAACAACTGCATCATTAGCTAAACAGTCTGGGTAATCTATTTTAAGTAGATTGTTTGATTTTATTTTAAGTTTATTTTCTATAAAAAGCCATTTGTGTTGAATGTGGCAACGTCATAAATAGCATTGTGAAGCAATTGAAAGAGAGTTGTGCTCCGCTATCTTTAATGTTATCCAACTCGATAGAAGGCAGACAGATATCAACACAGACAAATAGCAGACACACGTACATTAGTTTGTTTTAGTGTTTTTGTAGAATATGCTAATTTGACAGAATATAAATGTAATTCCAAGCCATAAAATAATGCACATTGCAATTGTCTTGAGTTATGTGGAAATAAAGCAAAAAGTTATCAAGTAATGTCATTTTATCAACTGGCCCTTGGGGGATAGCTTCGCTGTTTCTACATGTCATCTTTTCGACACCCAACTCTAACTCTTATCCTAACCTTAACCTCCGTGGGGTGAGTCACCTTAACCTCCGTGGGGTGAGTCGCTAACCCTCCGGTCGAAATGATGGTCGTTCGAAAGAGCGAGATTTTACCGGCCCGCGGCCCCTTGTCATTTTTGTAATGTGGCCCACCGGTTCAGAAGTTTGAGTATCCCTGCTGTATCACATAGCTTGTGGCACATTAGCAGAATATCTGAGCACAGTAAAAGACCCAAAACTTAGCCTTGACTAGGTACAAACACAGCCTTGAAAAATGACGAAATTTTCTTGTTGACTACGTTTTTGTTCACCGACGAAAAACGAAATAAAAACTAAGCTGTGATGACTAAAACTAGACTAAATATAGTGTCAATTTTGTCAACAAAATAAAAACTAGACTAAAAGGTTAGGGAGGGACTAGTGGAGAAGAGTCATTTTATGTTTGGTTGGTCTCAGGTGTTGCGTGCTGAAAATAGCAGATCTACAAGCTCACAATGCGTCGCGCTGCGACACATTGTGACCTGACGGTCGCAATTATGACACCCCATACATACTTGATCACCGCTCAAAAACAGCAGATCTACAAGCTCAAAGTGCATTGCAAGACTCGCAACACATTGTGAGCTTGTAGATCAGCCATCTTTTGGCAAAGAGATTTGGTAGAGAGTGAAAAAAGACTGTATCAAGTATGTCATTTCCAGGTCTGTTTCACCCATTAGAGGGTAAATGTTACCGACCTGACTGATGCACCAAGCTGCATACACGTTGGTCTCCTCAACGATGTAATCGACCAGGTCATCTGTCATGAGGAGTTCAAAAAACTCCACCGGGTCAGCGTCCTCCGACATGGCAGCAGCAGCTCCTAGTGGACCAGGGGACCCAGTAAAGGGGATGTCCCTTGGCTCCCACCCCTCAGACCGCCACACTTTAGGTTCAGGACAGCTGCCACCTGTAAATTATAGAAATATATCATTACTATTATTGCCTACTTTTGCTATGCTAATACCATGTGTGCATTTTACTTTGTAAACCTCTGATATGACAATAAACATGGTTAATATGATGTGTAGAACGTGTTTTCACCTTTGGCAGTAGAGGCAGGGCGAGACCGACTTGAGCCTCTGGTCGACTGACCACCGGTCGCTGGTTGCTGGCTACTGGTTGCTGGCCCTGAAATAACAAATTCGTTTATTTACATCAATGTGGGCATTGGCATTTTGGGGTTTCCATCACATGAAAATGTTTGAGCAACACTGTCATAGAAATATGGTTTTTCAAAAAATCTTAGAAGGATTTAGAACAGGGGTTTGTGACAGGGCAACAATGTTATGATGTGCAGAACATATTTTCACCTTTGGCAGAGGCAGGGCGAGACCGACCTCTGGTCGACTGACCACTGGTTGCTGGTTGCTGGCTACTGGTTGCTGGCCGCCCTGAAATAACAAATTCATTCATGTACATCAATGTAGGCATTGGCATTTTGGGGGTCCATCACATGAAAATGTTTGAGCAACACTGTCATAGAAATATGATTTTTCAAAAAATCTTAGAAGGATTTAGAACAGGGGTTTTCAAAGTGGGTGACAGGGCACCCTGGGGTGCCGTGACGGCAGTCCAGGGGTGCCGCAAGATAATTTGGTAATATTTGGAATTTATTTGGACACTTGAAAACATATTTAGTATAATTTTAAACTTGAAGTAAAAGGTTATTTTCAGTCAGTTCCAACCAAAATGGCTGTTATCTCAACATTTTCCTCGCCGATCTACAAGCTTGTAGATCTGCTGTTTTCACTAGATTTGTGCTACAGTCTATGATGAAGCAGGGTTTTGCTTTACCAAAAGACGTACACATTTGAAACTTGTTGATACAAGGTTTCTGCCAGACAGTGACGATATTTTAGTGATTATGTTGTGAGGAAAACGTTGAGATAACAGCCATTTTGGTTAGAACTGACTGAAAATAACTTTGTACTTCAAGTTTAAAATTATACTAAATATCAGACATGCAAACAGCCCCAAGGTGAAAAAGGTGACACATTTTTATGGGGATAAAATGTGCGCCGCGCACAGCGCGGCGCGAAATTTTGGACCTTTTTTTACTGAATTTGCACGTTTCTAACTCGGTTAAACAGTGACTTACTCATACATATCATACATACCGGTATGCAGCAAAATTGGACTTGTTGCCTACCACCAATTGTTCTAGATATAATAAAGAAAATTAAATCTACAATAATAGCCTATAGCCTACAGTAGCCGCAAATTGCAACACTATATTTTTTTATACTCGGATGAATCTAGGGTTGCAATACCACCCATAGGGATTCAATGCATGAAAACAGTTTTTTGCTAACTGATTGTATTAAACGACTTCAAACTCACCAATATTGTGGCTCTATGGAAAGCTTGGAATTTACTCTTGCTAACTGCAAAGTGTTTGTTTCTGAAAAATCCACCGAAGAATTGTTATGATTTATTTTCTGTTAATAAAATCCGAGCAGCCATGTTTTTTTTCTAAATCTTGAACTTAGGAAGCGCTCGTCTTCTATAACACCACGTCCCGCTGCCTCCTGCATTAGGCTATGTGACAGAACCAGCTGGTACACAGGACTGCTGAGTGACTTCCCACGAGCGCTTCCAAACTCCAGCACTTAGAAAAAATAATCACCCGAACTGAATTTCTTGACAGAAAATAAAATCATAACAATTCCACGGTGGAATTTTCAGAAACAAACACTTTGCAGTTAGCAAGAGTAAATTCCAAGCTTTCCATAGAGCCACAATATTGGTGAGTTTGAAGTCGTTTAATACAATCATTTAGCAAAAAACTGTTTTCATGCATTGAATCCCTATGGGTGGTATTGCAACCCTAGATTCATCCGAGTATAAAAAAATCTAGTGTTGCAATTTGCGGCTAAGCCTACAGATATACCGGTAGTTATAGGAATATCTTAATATTTAGGGACTTGTCTTTAATAAACAGGCATAGACAGTGACAATGTGCACTGTGAGCTTGTAGATCGGCTATTTTAACTACTTCTTAAATAGGCCTATTTGTTTTCTAAGCTAATTTCTTATATCATTTTGTATTATTTATTCATGAAATTAAAAAAGTAATTTATGTATTATTATTTTTTTTAATCATGAAATGTTTAGCTTTTTTGGGGAGGGAATGTTTTTTGAAAATGTTTTGAAATAATTAAAAACGAAATGTAGGAAACCAAAAATGAAGGGACCCATAAAAATGTGTCCACGACCCACACATGGGTCCCGACCCAGTGTTTGGGAAAAGTTGTAAATCACAGTCACAAATGATTCATTTAGTGGATTCTCCTGGCTGACTTTTTGCAATCTAGCTAGCCATCATCGTCAAATAAAAGGTCGATCCTTTTCACTTGTAACTCGAGCTCAGTTAGTCCGTTCTTAAGTTGAGAGACCAGACTTTTTGTGACTTGTCTCAGCCTCCTCCTTCTGTAGGAAGAAGTCACGGCAACTCTAGCGTTAGCATGTGGCTAAGCTAGCGAATCATCGTAAAATCAACAAGGCTATAACCGATAATATCACATCACGCATCGATGCAGAATAGCGCACGACCGCGATGCAAGCGAATCAAACAGCCAACAGTCCACAGTCACACCACAACTACGGCAACTGTCTTTGCAAGCTTTGAGCGCTCAGCTCTGCCTCTGGCAGGGCTCGCAGTCAGTGCATTGAGTGCAGCCAGTCAGTGTTGTTGACTGAGCGCTGCCAGCTGACGACGACGTCACAAAGAGAAGGGACTCAGGGAGCGCTTGATTTGTTAAAAAACAAAACAACCCACTTCCCCTTCCACCTTCAACACCATTGTCCTGACAAAATGGACGGCGCCGAGAATAAGAAATAAACGCTCCTCTTCTCACTGCTGCTCTGACGACACGACACCCCCCCACCCCCCTAAACATTTTTTTAACGAATCTGCACGATTCACACAAATGACCAATTTGGATTCAAAACGGCAATTTTCGCCGAAAAGCTACACGTTTGCATGCCTGAAATATGTTTTCAAGTGTCCAAATAAATTCCAAATATTATCAAATGATCTTGTGGCATACTTCCCACAGATTACACACCCCAGAAGTGAATTTGAAATCTCGACCAATGATGAAAAACTCCCATACCTACTGGGAGAAATACAACAATGTGTAGATTTGTGATCTGTTGCGACAAGAGAAGGCACAACCACCTCAAGGACTACAAACCATGAATTGACATCTAGACCTACTGCACATACAGTATGAGCTGATACATGCATTTTGAGGAAAATGCTGCTATTTGTACCCTGTATATATATATAAAATGTCACAATGCGACATAGCTCTGTTCACACAATGCCGTACCCCCTCCAACTGTATATGTTACCCATTTTCAACAGTTTTATGGCGGTGACAAAAATTTTCATTTAGGCCCATTTAGGCCCCAATACCTTGCTGACCTCTTGGAGGTCTACAACCCTCCAAGGTCTCTGCGCTCCACGGGCCAGTTGAAACTGGAGCCCCCAAAGGGCAAAACAAAAAAGACCAGAGGCGACCGAGCTTTTTCAGTCGCAGGTCCCACCTTATGGAACGCACTCCCCTCCCAAGTCAGACTGGCCCCCACCATCGAGATCTTTAAATCTCGTCTGAAGACACACCTGTACGCCCTGGCTTTTAATTCCAGTTGAGAGTTCACATGGTCTTGTTTTGCTTATTATTTTCACTGACGCAGCTGCGTCTTTTATTGTCAGTGTTGTTTTCTACTGCTAGTTTTGTTGCTTTTTGTAGCCTTTGTGTATTTAGCCGTGATTCTATGTACAGCACTTTGTAAACTCTGTTTTTAAAAATGTGCTATATAAATAAAGTGGATTGGATTGGATTGGATGTACAACAATGTGTATTGCGTGATCCCACTTAGCTAAAAAAATATACATGATAAAAACACATTCTAATCAGGCATTCTAATCTCCATTCCCATGACATTCATATGTTCCTATATTTTGTATTTGCTGTGGCTCTGCAAAGTTGTGGCACAATGGTCAAAAAAGGCTGGGACATGCTACCCACTCACTGGAGAAGCTGCTGGCACTAAATGAGTTGTATTTACTGCTGTGTTGTGTTCTAATGCAGGAGTTTCCAAACTGTTTTGCCTCTGGGAACCCAATAAATATATTTTTAATCCGAGGCACCCCTACATTATAATTTTCACTCTCATCACCTTATATTTATAGCATATCGTCGTTGTCGGCTGAAAACCTTGTGTCCAAAACCATTCGTTTTGTATTTATCATATAAAATGTACTAAACTAGTGAAAACAGCAGATCTGCAAGCACACAACGCCTTGCAATGCGAGGTGTTGTGTGCTTGTAGATCGGCTGATTTCACTAGTTGTGTGCGACAGTCTATGAGGAAGCAAGGCTTTGCTATACCAAAAGACGTACACATTTGAAATTTGGAGATACAAGGTTCCTGCCAGACAGTGACGATATTTTAGTGATTATGTTGTGAGGAAAACGTTGAGATAACAGCCATTTTTTCACTGAGGACCCACACAGGGAGGACAAAATCAATTCAATGCAGCAAGCTCACAGCGCGGCACCGAGTGCCACAAGCTATGTGATACAGTATGAAAGATGCTGCATTTTGACAAAGATGAATGCTGCCATTTCTCCCAAATAGTCCGGGAAAAAAACTGTGATTTTTGGCTGAACGTGGTTTTGTCGGTTAAAGTTTTTTTCTCAACTGATTCTTGTAGCTTGGGGTCACCTCTTAAGGATTCAAGAGGATGACCAGTGATATCCATTGAGCATTTTTTATTATTAACCCCTTAATGCCTGAAACATGGGCTCCCATTGACTTTCTATACAGGAGGAAAATACCCAGAAAAAGATTATTTTTCGGGGTATTTAAGGAGATTCTGAGGGGTCTAACTAGGGCTTTGTAATGATGCTGAATCCATTGCAGGCATTTGTTTTGCACAAAAAACATTCCGTGGGCTAGAAATAGCCTCAGAAAACAATACACGTATGGGTGAGTATTCATGTTAGTCGAAGGCCTTAGGGTTTTTTTTCTCGTGCTAATCAGTCTAAAAGTGCAAAGTTTTGCACAGATGTAGCTCAGGGCATGCTCTAATGATTTAGCTAGGTCAGCGACCTTCGGGGTCACCACAACACCCACAAAACTCTGAAAAGTGATGACTCATCACTTTTCATCACTAAAGTCGATGGGAGCCCAACTTGATTTGGCCGCTGTGGCGACCCCGAATGTCGCAGACTCGGGCGCCCCAGCTAAATCATTAGAGCAAGCCCTGAGCTACATCTGTGCAAAATATTGCACTTTTAGACTGATTAGCACGAGAAGAAAAACCCTAAGGCCTCCGACTAACATGAATACTCACCCATACGTGTATTGTTTTCTGAGGCTATTTCTAGCCCAAGAAATGTTTTTTGTGCAAAACAAATGCCTTCAATGGATTCAGCATCATGACAAACCCCTAGTTAGACCCCTCAGATCCTCCTTAAATACCCAGAAAAATAATCTTTTTCTGGGTATTTTCCTCAATCAATGGGAGCCCATGTTTCAGGCATTAAGGGGTTAATAATAAAAAATGCTCAATGGATATCACTGGTCATCCTCTTGAATCCTTAAGAGGTGACCCCAAGCTACAAGAATCAGTTGAGAAAAAAACTTTTACAGGCGAATCCACGTTCACCCCCATTTTTCCCGGACTTTTTAGAATCAGGTCAAACATATTCAAAGACTAGGTGTGCCATAACACCACATCAAAATGTAATATTTCCAATTGATTTTGACAGGCTACAAATAACAATATTGTGGTCCTACATAGGATGTAGGCCTAATGATCATTAGGCCTCTACTAGGACCCTGTCTGAGGTCCCACACAGGGAGGACAAAATCAATTCAATGCAGCAAGCTCACAGCGTCCTGACTGAAAATAACTTTTTACTTAAAGTTTAAAATTATACTAAATATTTTTTTCAAGTGTCCAAATAAATTACAAATATTATCAAATGATCTTGTGGCACCCCTGGACTGCCGTCACCCACTTTGAAAACCCCTGTTCTAATACCATGTTCTCAACATATTCAAAGACAAAGCATCACCTTGGCAACTTGGTGTGTGAAATAACAAATGCCCTTTGTGTTCGGAGTGGGAGTAATATAAAGCTAGTTTAGCAACATTATTCAAAGACAACAGACTGTCACCTTGGTGTGAAATGACTCTCATGCCAATAAAGCCCTTTGAATTGAATACCAAATGCCCCCAGCTCCCACCTCCCGCCTTAGCAAAATTATTCAAAGATTATGTCAAATTGCCTTCCTGTACTAGCAGCAGCAGCAGCAGCAGCAGCAGCAGCAGGAGGAGCGCCTCCAGTTGGGGTGGTTGGCTGGACATGAGCACCTGAAACACACACACAATATAAAGATGTTTAGATCCAAAATGGCTGTGTTGCACTGCCACCTGTTGGCTGGGAACTCGATTCATGGCTGTGTTGCACTGCCACCTGTGGGCTGGGAACTCGATTCACATCTATGAAATGCATTTGATAAAACAAAATCTAAAATAAAACTAGGTGTCCGTTGGATCTAGAGATTTTTTTAGGTCATTCCACGGGTTGAACTTTTCTAAACATGACACTTATTTGGGGGTCATGTTTTGGATCCTCTACTTTCTCAAAATGATACACAGTAAACATCAGTCTTAATTTAAACCTGCAAGATTAGACGTGTAGGCTACAGGATTACAACACACCAATTAGCTCTGTTTGAGCAAACACTATAACAGCAAACCCAGTCATACTGCCTACTCATGGTTGAGTTTATAATGTATTGTGTTTTGTTTCATTATAATCGTCCATTCTTGAGAATTTGGACAAATCATGTCCTACCAAACCATTTAAAATTGCTCCAGGATACAAATTCATTAATATTCATGCAATTATTATGTCCATTGATACGCATGCAATAATGGTGTAGTAAAGCTGCTGGGTTTGCTTTTTGTGTGCAGAGTCAGTCATAATCATCACATAGTTTTGCTTGATTGCAAACTTAACAGTTTACATGCACAGTGAAGTACAGTACAATACATGTCTGCTAATTAATGTTTTCAAGAAAAACTATGGCTTGTTTCCATTTCCATTGGGGTTTCTATAGAGGAATCATTTAATCTCATCAATATCAACATGAATGGCTGAATAATGATGGATTTTGCTTTGCTTGCTCCAGAACAGAAGAACACTGTCTGTCCACATTTGTCAGAATTTAACAAGTCATATTCATTAATATTAATGCAATAACTAGAAAAGAAAATTTCTAAGAAATTTTAAGTGTGCCTGCAGCTCGCTAAGTGTGTGCAACCTTGTATAGCAGTTGTTGTTAGCATTAGCATCCTTGTATAGCAGTTGGCGTTAGCATTAGCATTTTGCATTAAAATTAACATCATTATTCAAATTTTTTACATCAGCATTTTTATCATTAGCTTTAAATTTTTATTAGCATTAGCATTAGCATTTGTTAGCATTAGCATTTGTTAGCATTAGCATTTGTTACCATTAGCATGTGTTAGCATTAGCATTTTTTAGCATTAGCATGTGTTAGCATTAGCATTTGTTAGCATTAGCATGTGTTAGCATTAGCATTTGTGTTAGAATTAACATATGTTAGCATTAGCATTAGCATTAGCATGTGTTAGCATTATCATTTATTAGCATTAGCATTTTGTTAGCATTAGCATTTGTTAGCATTAGCATCTGTTAGCATTAGCATTTGTTAGCATTAGCATTAGCATTTTTAGCATTAGCATGTTAGCATTAGCATTTGTTAGCATTAGCATTTTTTAGCATTAGCATATGTTAGCATTAGCATTTGTTAGCATTAGCATGTGTTAGCATTAGCATTTGTTAGCATTAGCATTTGTTAGCATTATCATGTGTTAGCATTAGCATTTGTGTTAGCATTAGCATATGTTAGCATTAGCATTAGCATGTGTTAGCATTAACATTTATTAGCATTAGCATTTTTGTTAGCATTAGCATGTGTTAGCATTAGCATTTGTTAGCATAAGCATTTGTTAGCATTAGCATGTTTTAGCATTAGCATTTGTTAGCATTAGCATGTGTTATCATTAGCATTAGCATGTGTTAGCATTAGCATTAGCATGTGTTAGCATTAGCATTTGTTAGCATTAGCCTTTGTTAGCATTAGCATTAACGGTTAGCCGTTGGGACTGTGGGACCACCCACCGAGTTTGAGACCAGTAACGTTTTGGGAAGTGGAGACATGGCTGTTTAAAGCCCAGCCAATAGGAATGCAGAGGGGGCGGGACTTAAGCAATTACAGATAATTCCTATTTGCCATGTAAGTACACACAGCGAGTTTCGAGACGGTACTATGCTGCAAACTGGAGATAAAGCTGTTTAAAGCTAAGCCAATAGGAAGATAGGGGCGGGGCTTAAGAGGGGGCGGGGCTTAAGTAATAAGTCCCTATTGGCCGTTTAAGTCCAGACACCAAGTTTCAAGACGTTACCATGCTGTGAACTGGAGTAGTGGCTGTTTAAAACCCAGCCAATAGGAATACAGAGGGGGCGGGGCTTAATCAATAACAGCCCATCCCTATTGGCTGGAAAAAGACCAAAGTTGTGTATGCGGACTCTTAATCAAGTCATATGACGCCATCCACACGTCTCTACGACAAACGGTTCATGATAAATAGAGGCACTTCCTGTTTGGCGAAGGGAACTTCCTGTTTGGCGAAGGAAGCTCCAATTAAGGTTAAGGACTCTTAATCAAGTCATATGACGCTACCCACACGTCTGTACGATAAGCGGTTGATAAGGTTTAGAGGAACTTCCTGTTTGGCGAAGGGCACTTCCTGTTACAGAGGGGGCGGGGCTTCAACATTTACAGTTTGTCCCTATTGGCCAGAAACAGTCCAAAGTCATGTGAGCATTTTAAAGTTGAAATCACATTGCTAGGCAAAAGTATGCCAGAGTAATGTGACATTAAAGTTTCAGTAAAATAGAGTAAAAGTACTCTGAAGTATCAAAAGTAAAAGTACTCATTGTGAATTGAAAAAGTACTCATTATGAAGTAAAAACATACTTGAGTAACAGTACTGAAAACTCCAAAGAGTAACTGTTAAAGATGTGATATTTTGTGAGAGCTAAATGTAATCCTCCAACCTGTAGGGGAACAGGTTTCCATTTCGACCCCCCCCCACTTCGAAACCCCCCCACTCCCCCCCCCTCCCACTTCGACCCCCCCCCATTTCGACCTCGCCTCACCCCCCCACTTCGACCCCCTCCCACTTCGACCCCCCCCCATTTCGACCGCGCCCCACCCCCCCACTTCGACCCCCCCCATTTCGACCGCCCCCCCCCCCCCCCCCCCCCCCCCCACTCCGACCTGGGGTGTGCAAGCGACCTCCACGGATCCCGCAGTCTCTCTCATTCTCTCTCTCCATCTCCATCTCTCTCTCCCTCTTCTCTCTCTCCAGACAATTAAAACATGATTTATATACATTGAATGAATACAGACACTTCACAGATATACAGTACTTAAAATTAGAAAAATCCCTTGAGAATTGACCGAGCAATAAGGCTTTGTGCGTCCACCGAGGCGGCGCCAACACCCAGGCAGCATCGGAGCTTCCTCCGGGGGTCCCCGGGCCCCGCGGACCACCGCCTGTCACCCCCGCCGTTCAGTGGGCACTTGGGCCAGCCTGCCAGGCCCACCGGAGCCCCGGGCAGCCCCCTACGCCCTACTGGAGCCACGGACAGCAACGACGCGCCATTCCCCGCATTAATGATTGAATAATATCCTACAGAACAGATGAAATCACGTAGCTGTAATGTAGGCTATATTGCTGGCTTAATTTGTTAATTATCAGGAGCAATAAATATAGTCTATATATGCCTACTTGATTTAACAATAAATAGGCTCAAGAAAGTTGCAAAATTACAATTGGTCACTGTGACATGGCTTATTTATCAAATCTAATCAAAGCTTTATATAGGCTATGGCTTTGCGTCGCTCACCGAAAGATCTGCAAACTCGGCAAGCATGTTGTGTAGAGTCTGTATAGACATACACCTCGTTGTGTGCTTGTAGGCCTAAATCGTCTATTTTTCGCTGTTTGGCGACCAATCCCGACCCTCCGCGGGTTCTGGCTGCACGGGGTCTGTCTTGTTATCAATCTTCGGCCAAAAACTGAAGGACATGGAATATAGGCTACTGACAAGGCGCACCTTCGCACGACGCTAATAGGCTCTTATTAATCAGAGTTTCTGATTAATAAGAGGCTGTAGCGTCGTGCTCTATATCTCCTCTGATTCAGAGGAGATAGAGAAAGGTGTGTGCGTGTGGGGACTGAACTGGACCCTCCTGTCTATAGGCTACTTTCCCTGTGCGTCTTTGACCTACTGTACCAACCACAGAAGCCTACCACACACACAGACACGCTCCCTGGGTAGGTCTGTTATTGAGCTGGCCATATAACAGTAACGCATTGTACTTTTTCTTGGAGTAGGCTATTTGCTTTATTCAATCATACATGCATTTTGCACCAGTGCTTATTACTGCCTATTTTGCTTAGGCCTATTTAATATGCAATGAATTAATTAAACGGGTATAGGGATTAATGGCATCAATGGACTGTTACTGTATATGGACAGCCTTAAGCGGAGGACACATTTCTTTATGACTGCTTTTCAACCAGTGGTCCTTGAGGGGATCCCAGGTGGTCCCCAGCTAAAGAGTTGTGGACCACCTTATATCTGTAACTAAAATGAAACCAAATGGACCCACCCGTTAACTGTAAGCGTAAAATGAATTGACGGTATAGCTGGCACGGAGCGCGACGCGTCTGTCTGTCTGGAGCGCGACGCGTCTGTCTGTCTGTCTGTCTGTCTGTCCGTCCGTCCATCACAGCGGCGCTTGCACCCCCCCCCCCCCCCCCGGTATTTATCTATCCATCCAGAGCGCGCGCGACAGACAGAAAGGCAGGCATGCAGCGCGACAGACGGCCAGCGCCTGTCTGTCTGTCTGTCTGTCTGTCTGTCTGTCTGTCTGTCTGTCTGTCTGTCTGTCTGTCTCTCTCTCTCTCTCTCTCTCTCTCTCTCTCTCTCTCTCTCTCTCTCTCAAACGACTCTCTCTCTCTCTCTCTCTCTCTCTCTCTCTCTCTCTCTCAAACGACAGTTACCATACTACCAGACCAGTAACGACTCATGGAGAGAGGGAGAGGTTCATATATAGAGGATACAGCCAAAAGCGACCTGATCATTTAGTTGACAGCGCCATGCAGCCGTTAACTGCTGCTGCTTATTTATTTAGGAAAAGAAACAAATGACAGAAAGAGAGAGAGGGAGAGAGCGATCGACCCACTCCCAGCCAGTGTGCATAAAGTTCAAGTTCATTTAGGCCTATGTATATTCGTTTTTCCCGAGGGGCGATTTGGTTGCAGCAATAGGCCGACATAACTTAAGAGCGCAAATGTGTGCGTGTGCGTGTGTGTGCGTGCGTGTGTGTGTGTGTTTTGGAAAACGCCACCTTAATTGTCTTCTTGGCTTGCGATCATAAATAGCCTACGAATAACGAAACCACCAGCAAAATATCCTATATCCTTCATCAGATAAATTAAGGGGACTGGGGTAAAGGGATATAAGAAATTGTCCATTTTAGAAGTATTTAAGCATTTTTGTTCGTTAATGCACTTGTATATGGAGCGATTGGAGCCTATAGGCTATCTTATAGGCCTATGGGCCGTCAGGCGCACAAATATGGATTGTTTATGTGATGATGATAATGATATAGGCCTAATGCAACAGCGCGACAATAGGCGCATTTACATGACCAATCTGATCTAAATAAAGACAGACAGACAGACAGACAGACAGACAGACAGACAGACAGACAGACAGCGTTGTGCACAACTGTGCGACTTGTCAGTAGCTATATATTCCATGTCCATCAGTTTTGGGCCGACGATATCATTTGATAACAAGACAGACCCCAGCCAAACTGCGAAAAATTGCCGATCTACAAGCTCACAAAGAGGTGTGTCTACAGACTACACAACATGCATGCTTGCGAGTTTGCAGATCTGGTGAGCTACCCAAAGGCATACTATAAAGCTTTGATTAGATTTGATTAAATAAGCCATGTCACAGTGACCCATTGTAATTTGGCAACTTTTTTGAGCCTATTTATTGTTAAATCAAGTAGGCTTATAGACTATATTTATTGCTCCTAATAATTAACAAATTAAGCCAGCAATATAGCCTACATTACAGCTACGTGATTTCATCTGTTCTGTAGGATATTATTCAATCATTAATGCGGGGAATGGCGCGTCGTTGCTGTCCGTGGCTCCAGTAGGGCGTAGGGGGCTGCCCGGGGCTCCGGTGGGCCTGGCAGGCTGGCCCAGGTGCCCACTGAACGGCGGGGTGACAGGCGGTGGTCCGCGGGGCCCGGGGACCCCCGGAGGAAGCTCCGATGCTGCCTGGGTGTTGGCGCCGCCTCGGTGGACGCACAAAGCCTTATTGCTCGGTCAATTCTCAAGGGATTTTTCTAATTTTAAGTACTGTATATCTGTGAAGTGTCTGTATTCATTCAGTGTATATAAATGTTTTAATTGTCCCTCCATCAAACCATCAAGCTTGAAGTAGGCCTACAGAAATAATACTAGCCCGTTACAAGATTGCGTTGAGAGAGAGAGAGAGAGAGAGAGAGAGAGAGAGAGAGAGAGAGAGAGAGAGAGAGAAAGAGAAAGAGAGAGAAAGAGAGGGAGAGAGAGAAAGAAAGAAAGAAAGAAAGAGAGAGAGATGGGGAGATGCACATAAACTCATTCCTTTTTTTTTCTTCTTCCACCCCTATGAACTGCCGCTCTACGCACAGCTGAATCCTTCGCTTATAGAAGCAGCGGCCGCGCATTGCTTTTGCAAAAATAGAAGGGCTTTCCTAGGGTCGGAGTGGTGATGTCTATAGCAAAACGGGGACACCCTGCCTTTCCGACAGGTTTATTCGAAATGGCGTTGTTTCTAAATCGAGACGTTTAGGGTCGTAAAGGCGATGTGCATAGAAAAGAGGGAGCACCCCGCCATTTCGACCCATAGAAGTCAATGGTCGGAGTGGCAGGGCGTCGGTATGGCGGGGTGTAACCATCCTGTAGGGGGCACTGTATATTCTCCACTGTGTCTGTAGCTTGCAGAGGTGACATTCAATGGGAGCAGCCATTTTCCCTTCACTCTGTTTAACAGCTTGGTGAGTAGTACACATGTCTTTCAGCCTCTCTGATAATCCATTCTTTAAAAGTGATAATATTAGGCATCCATCTTGTGTGATTGATAATTACTGTATATTGGACATATATATTGTGTTGTTGAGGGTATTTGTTAGAAGATGTGTATAATTTAGGAGTTATTTGGAGTTTATTGGCAAAACATGTCTTGACATGTCTTCTGCTAACAGAGCACATGTTGTGTTAGCAATATAGCATGTGGTCTACCAAAAGCTGCTAGCTGTAAGCTAGCTATGTACAGCTGTTGCTTGTTTGTGTGTGTGTGTGTGTGTGTGTGTGTGTGTGTGTGTGTGTGTGTGTGTGTGTGTGTGTGTGTGTGTGTGTGTGTGTGTGTGTGTGTGTGTGTGTGTGTGTGTGTGTGTGTGTGTGTGTGTGTGGGGTGTATTGACATGCCTAGACATGTCTGGTAATAGCTGTTAGTAGCTAATGCTGTTGACATGTGCTCAGCTTGTTGAGCTGGAGACTTGCTGCCATTTCACAATGCAATGTTGGTGTGTGTGTGTGTGTGTGTGTGTGTGTGTGTGTGTGTGTGTGTGTGTGTGTGTGTGTGTGTGTGTGCGTGCTGTTGACATGTGCTCAGCTTGTTCAGCTGGAGGCTTGCTGCCATTTCACAATGCAATGTTGATGTGTGTGTGTGTGTGTGTGTGTGTGTGTGTGTGTGTGTGTGTGTGTGTGTCATCCAGAACAAAGCAGAGGCTAAATATCAGTGTTGGTCTGCTTATTAGGGTGTGTGTGTGTTTGCACGCTCTGTCCTAGTTTAACCACACACACACACACACACACACACACACACACACACACACACACACACACACACACACACACACACACACACACACACACTCTTAACTACTCCACCTCTTAGAAGCAAATATTGTTCTTTTACTCCACAACGATTATTTGAACACTTTAGCTCAGGGGTGTTCAACAGGGGGTCCGGGACCTCTAGGGGGTCCACAGAGTTACTACAGGGGGTCCTTCAAATCTTTGTTTGATATAAACCTTTCTCCTTTTTTATATTAGCCAATTGAACCCTAACTGAGAAATAAGAACTTTAGCCAAAAATAGCAGATCTACAAGTTCACAACGTCTCGCTCTGCTAGTCGTGTGAGCTTGTAGATCGGCTATTTTCAGCAAACGGGTTTGGGTCAAGTTTATTAAAGGACAACTTTAGTTTTTTACAACAAGGGTTCATATTTTAGATTGTAATTAAAGAATATAAAAGATGAGTGTTAAATTGATTTTATTTACTTCTTTCTATCGTTTTAGAGATTCTTATTTCAGTGGTTTGGGGCATGCGTACAAGTGGCTAAATATGTCATTTTACACAGAATAAGCCCATTTCCAAAATACAACGCAACCTTTCATGGTTGGATCTGACTTATGGGGGCTAGAAGTGTTACTGTAAATAGCAATAAAGAAACTGCTGGCTTATTGTGTCTAAAAAGACATATTTAGCCACTTGTATGCATGCCCCCATGCGTACGCATGCCCCACATTTTAGCACGGTAAACACGATAAAACAATAGAACGAAGCAAATGAAAACATTTTAACACTCACCTTTTCTTTTCCCTAATTACACTCTAAAATATGAACCCTTGTTGTAAAAAAACAAAGTTGTCCTTCAAGTATTGACGGTTAAAGTGGTTACAAATTGACATCCGATTGGGGCTGTCAAACGATGAAACTATATGGAATCTGGGGGTCCCTTCATCTCTCTCTCAGCTAAGGTGTCCTTGGCCTGAAAATGTTGAAGACCCCTGCTTTAGAGTATACATAATTTAACCACTTCAGCTAGTTTATGCATAGGCTATTTGAAAATAGCAGATCTACAAGCTCACAATGCATTACAATGTGACACACTACAAGCTTGTAGATCTGCTATTTTCACAACAAAAATGTTACTTTTACTTTTGGTACATTAAGTTCGGCTTTGTATTTGTGTGTCTCCTTAATTTAAGCATGTAGCCCTATTGGGGAACAGCTTTTCAATCTAATACTGTAGAAATGCTAGTCATTTTGACGAGAGTCTAACATCATCATTGTTTATTACTCAGTTGAATTTGCTCTTTGTTGGGGGAATAATTTGTGATGGCTTCTTCTATGCAAACCTCAGACAGCAGTTAAGACCTCATGTCGTCACACTATGGTTGACATTGTCGTATTTGAATTTAGATGGAGTCATAGCTGTGCCATTTGGATTTTATTAGATGAAAGGACAGATTATAGATAGGACACTATTTAGGAGGTGAAAGGTACATTTATTTATCCTCCAATCAAGTTAGAGGATGTGAGTATGTGTTGATTGAAGAGTGTAATGATGCTATGAGTATGCATCAGGGGCCTCTCTCTCCAATTCTTGCATGTAGACGCACGCACGCATGCACACACACACACACACAAACACACACACACACACACACACACACACACACACACACACACACACACACACACACACTTGCACACACACACGCACGCACGCACACACACACACACACACACACACACACACACACACACACACACACACACACACACACACACACACACACACACACACACAGCCAGTCAGCCAGCCAGCCAGGCAGCGATAGTTTCATTGTGTTACTGTTACACTTGTTGTTGTTTTGTTACCATGGAGGGGATTGGAAACCAGTCATTTTCCTTGTGATTTCATCCAGGCTTGTTCCTATTTTAAAGGAGTAGTTCACCTTCAAAATGACTTTTTTCTATTGATTATTCACACCATGGAGACTTGAATTCAATAATATATTTAGTTTTTTGTCAAGACAAAAATGTGATTAGAGTAAATTTACCCCATTGATTCTGGATGGGGACCCGAATCTATTTGGGTCCCCATCCGGAACGAATGGGGTTACATTTATTGTAATCACATTTTTGTCTTAGGAATACGACAAAATGCTAAAAATATTATTGAACTCGCGTCTCCATGGTGTGAATAATCAAATGAAAAAAAGAAAGTCATTTTGGGGGTGAACTACTCCTTTAATGCAAGCTGGTGAGACACTACAGCTTTTGCAAACATTGTTGAGGCTGTGAACTTAAGGATTGTTTTTAATCGATGCATCTGCCTGGAGGTGTGTGATGTGTCAATAACAAGATGAATTCAACAAACCAATACTGCTGATACCATTATTGGGTCTCTCTTCTCATACAGATTGTCTCTTTCTCACATACACACACACAAACGTGTGTATATCATTCTATTATTTAATTTTGTTTTCTTTTTTTTTCTTTTACCTCCAGTGACTCCTAGAGACATACTGCTTCTACAGAGATTTCTTGCTCCCAGCGTCCAACCGACTTTTGCCTGCAATACCTGGTCTACGTATCACAGCATATACTATACTCAGACATATAATACACACACATAGATACACTCACATAGATACACTCACACTCACACTCACACCCTCTCCCTCTCTCCCTCTCCCTCTCCCTCTCCATCTCCCCTCTCCCTCTCCATCTCCCTCCTCTCTCAATTGAATTGAATTGAATTGTCTGTCTGCCTGTCTCCACTCCCACCGACCTTTGCCCGCAGTTGCCTGCAATACTTGGTCTACGTATCACAAACAACACATACTATACTCAAACATATATATATATACACCTAGACACACACACACACGCGCGCGCACACACACACACCCTGCCTTGAGATGACTTGTGACATCTGAGTCTGTATACTCACTTTCGGCAACCACCCTTTCCAGGGCTCGTACAGCTCCAAAAAAAATCAGGTGTCATTAGCAACTATCAGATTTGACAAAAATCTGTTTAAATGATGGAAAATCCACATTTTTAAAGGTATTCTCACTTGTGGCATCCTCTCTTATGCCCCACCCACTTCTCCTCTCTTTTGACTTATGGCAGCCTGTTGCGCAGGCTGCCATAAGTAAGAAAAGAAATACTTTTCTTACACACTTGACTTAGATATAGTCACTTGTGAAATCAACCACGTCTGTCACACTCCAGTGCCCATAATGTCCATATATTGGCATATATGGCATTATCAACATACATAACACAACATACACATCAACACACATAACCTGACATCATCACAACAAAAACATGAACATCTCCGTATATGGACATTATCAACATCTAGCTTTGCTGAGCGTACAAGTAATTTATTTGAATCATCTGTTAGCTCTCAACATGTTTGGCTGGAGCTAAGCAGCTTCCAGAATAATATTCCTACCTTTTGATGTCTTCTTTTTGGTAGCCTATAATGTAGTCCTTTAGAGTCAACCATAGTATCATAGCAAATTGAACGATACCACCTGGTTGTAAGGCCAAAAGCCTTCCACTCACTCCCTGCCTGCTAAGAAGTTCACTATGGATCGATTAGCCTGCCCTGAACCTGTCTTCTTCTTCTTCTTCTTCTTCTTGGGTTTATTGGCGGTTGTCAAACCAACTAGTGGATTACCGCCACCTACTTAACTCTTCATTTACTCATTCCTTTCCCTCCTTATATGAATACCTACAAAAACTCAAATCTCTACTTTTCATATTTTCCCTATCAAGTTTGTTTTTTTAAGATATTCAAATACATACTTATAGCACCTGTCCCCTGGAATTTTCCTTAATATATCGAAATACCATGTATCAAGTGGTTGCTATGGCAACATGGGCTAAAAATGTTCAGTTATTGTATATCCTGCAATATGTCAATCACTGCTAACTGGGCTAGGGATTTCATTCATAAAGTAGCAGCAAGTGCAGCAAGCACTTGAAATAGGGGGGGGGAAGAGATTTCAAGAAAAAAAAAATGAATTTTTAATGGCCTCCAACACATTAACTCTTTCTCAGCCTGAACGCACTATTACGCAATTTTGCGCAAGAGCCTCCCAGCCGACACGCACTTTTACGCACTTTTTTTTTCTTTTCTGTCTTTCAGCCTCTCTGATAATCCATTCTTTAAAAGTGATAATATTAGGCATCCATCTTGTGTGATTGATAATTACTGTATATTGGACATATATATTGTGTTGTTGAGGGTATTTGTTAGAAGATGTGTATAATTTAGGAGTTATTTGGAGTTTATTGGCAAAACATGTCTTGACATGTCTTCTGCTAACAGAGCACATGTTGTGTTAGCAATATAGCATGTGGTCTACCAAAAGCTGCTAGCTGTAAGCTAGCTATGTACAGCTGTTGCTTGTTTGTGTGTGTGTGTGTGTGTGTGTGTGTGTGTGTGTGTGTGTGTGTGTGTGTGTGTGTGTGTGTGTGTGTGTGTGTGTGTGTGTGTGTGTGTGTGTGTGTGTGTGGGGTGTATTGACATGCCTAGACATGTCTGGTAATAGCTGTTAGTAGCTAATGCTGTTGACATGTGCTCAGCTTGTTGAGCTGGAGACTTGCTGCCATTTCACAATGCAATGTTGGTGTGTGTGTGTGTGTGTGTGTGTGTGTGTGTGTGTGTGTGTGTGTGTGTGTGTGTGTGCGTGCTGTTGACATGTGCTCAGCTTGTTCAGCTGGAGGCTTGCTGCCATTTCACAATGCAATGTTGATGTGTGTGTGTGTGTGTGTGTGTGTGTGTGTGTGTGTGTGTGTGTGTGTGTGTCATCCAGAACAAAGCAGAGGCTAAATATCAGTGTTGGTCTGCTTATTAGGGTGTGTGTGTGTTTGCACGCTCTGTCCTAGTTTAACCACACACACACACACACACACACACACACACACACACACACACACACACACACACACACACACACACACACACACACACACACACACTCTTAACTACTCCACCTCTTAGAAGCAAATATTGTTCTTTTACTCCACAACGATTATTTGAACACTTTAGCTCAGGGGTGTTCAACAGGGGGTCCGGGACCTCTAGGGGGTCCACAGAGTTACTACAGGGGGTCCTTCAAATCTTTGTTTGATATAAACCTTTCTCCTTTTTTATATTAGCCAATTGAACCCTAACTGAGAAATAAGAACTTTAGCCAAAAATAGCAGATCTACAAGTTCACAACGTCTCGCTCTGCTAGTCGTTGTGAGCTTGTAGATCGGCTATTTTCAGCAAACGGGTTTGGGTCAAGTTTATTAAAGGACAACTTTAGTTTTTTACAACAAGGGTTCATATTTTAGATTGTAATTAAAGAATATAAAAGATGAGTGTTAAATTGATTTTATTTACTTCTTTCTATCGTTTTAGAGATTCTTATTTCAGTGGTTGGGGCATGCGTACAAGTGGCTAAATATGTCATTTTACACAGAATAAGCCCATTTCCAAAATACAACGCAACCTTTCATGGTTGGATCTGACTTATGGGGGCTAGAAGTGTTACTGTAAATAGCAATAAAGAAACTGCTGGCTTATTGTCTAAAAAGACATATTTAGCCACTTGTATGCATGCCCCCATGCGTACGCATGCCCCACATTTTAGCACGGTAAACACGATAAAACAATAGAACGAAGCAAATGAAAACATTTTAACACTCACCTTTTCTTTTCCCTAATTACACTCTAAAATATGAACCCTTGTTGTAAAAAAACAAAGTTGTCCTTCAAGTATTGACGGTTAAAGTGGTTACAAATTGACATCCGATTGGGGCTGTCAAACGATGAAACTATATGGAATCTGGGGGTCCCTTCATCTCTCTCTCAGCTAAGGTGTCCTTGGCCTGAAAATGTTGAAGACCCCTGCTTTAGAGTATACATAATTTAACCACTTCAGCTAGTTTATGCATAGGCTATTTGAAAATAGCAGATCTACAAGCTCACAATGCATTACAATGTGACACACTACAAGCTTGTAGATCTGCTATTTTCACAACAAAAATGTTACTTTTACTTTTGGTACATTAAGTTCGGCTTTGTATTTGTGTGTCTCCTTAATTTAAGCATGTAGCCCTATTGGGGAACAGCTTTTCAATCTAATACTGTAGAAATGCTAGTCATTTTGACGAGAGTCTAACATCATCATTGTTTATTACTCAGTTGAATTTGCTCTTTGTTGGGGGAATAATTTGTGATGGCTTCTTCTATGCAAACCTCAGACAGCAGTTAAGACCTCATGTCGTCACACTATGGTTGACATTGTCGTATTTGAATTTAGATGGAGTCATAGCTGTGCCATTTGGATTTTATTAGATGAAAGGACAGATTATAGATAGGACACTATTTAGGAGGTGAAAGGTACATTTATTTATCCTCCAATCAAGTTAGAGGATGTGAGTATGTGTTGATTGAAGAGTGTAATGATGCTATGAGTATGCATCAGGGCCTCTCTCTCCAATTCTTGCATGTAGACGCACGCACGCATGCACACACACACACACACAAACACACACACACACACACACACACACACACACACACACACACACACACACACACACACACTTGCACACACACACGCACGCACGCACACACACACACACACACACACACACACACACACACACACACACACACACACACACACACACACACACACACACACACACAGCCAGTCAGCCAGCCAGCCAGGCAGCGATAGTTTCATTGTGTTACTGTTACACTTGTTGTTGTTTTGTTACCATGGAGGGGATTGGAAACCAGTCATTTTCCTTGTGATTTCATCCAGGCTTGTTCCTATTTTAAAGGAGTAGTTCACCTTCAAAATGACTTTTTTCTATTGATTATTCACACCATGGAGACTTGAATTCAATAATATATTTAGTTTTTTGTCAAGACAAAAATGTGATTAGAGTAAATTTACCCCATTGATTCTGGATGGGGACCCGAATCTATTTGGGTCCCCATCCGGAACGAATGGGGTTACATTTATTGTAATCACATTTTTGTCTTAGGAATACGACAAAATGCTAAAAATATTATTGAACTCGCGTCTCCATGGTGTGAATAATCAAATGAAAAAAAGAAAGTCATTTTGGGGGTGAACTACTCCTTTAATGCAAGCTGGTGAGACACTACAGCTTTTGCAAACATTGTTGAGGCTGTGAACTTAAGGATTGTTTTTAATCGATGCATCTGCCTGGAGGTGTGTGATGTGTCAATAACAAGATGAATTCAACAAACCAATACTGCTGATACCATTATTGGGTCTCTCTTCTCATACAGATTGTCTCTTTCTCACATACACACACACAAACGTGTGTATATCATTCTATTATTTAATTTTGTTTTCTTTTTTTTTCTTTTACCTCCAGTGACTCCTAGAGACATACTGCTTCTACAGAGATTTCTTGCTCCCAGCGTCCAACCGACTTTTGCCTGCAATACCTGGTCTACGTATCACAGCATATACTATACTCAGACATATAATACACACACATAGATACACTCACATAGATACACTCACACTCACACTCACACCCTCTCCCTCTCTCCCTCTCCCTCTCCCTCTCCATCTCCCTCTCCCTCTCCATCTCCCTCCTCTCTCAATTGAATTGAATTGAATTGTCTGTCTGCCTGTCTCCACTCCCACCGACCTTTGCCCGCAGTTGCCTGCAATACTTGGTCTACGTATCACAAACAACACATACTATACTCAAACATATATATATATACACCTAGACACACACACACACGCGCGCGCACACACACACACCCTGCCTTGAGATGACTTGTGACATCTGAGTCTGTATACTCACTTTCGGCAACCACCCTTTCCAGGGCTCGTACAGCTCCAAAAAAAATCAGGTGTCATTAGCAACTATCAGATTTGACAAAAATCTGTTTAAATGATGGAAAATCCACATTTTTAAAGGTATTCTCACTTGTGGCATCCTCTCTTATGCCCCACCCACTTCTCCTCTCTTTTGACTTATGGCAGCCTGTTGCGCAGGCTGCCATAAGTAAGAAAAGAAATACTTTTCTTACACACTTGACTTAGATATAGTCACTTGTGAAATCAACCACGTCTGTCACACTCCAGTGCCCATAATGTCCATATATTGGCATATATGGCATTATCAACATACATAACACAACATACACATCAACACACATAACCTGACATCATCACAACAAAAACATGAACATCTCCGTATATGGACATTATCAACATCTAGCTTTGCTGAGCGTACAAGTAATTTATTTGAATCATCTGTTAGCTCTCAACATGTTTGGCTGGAGCTAAGCAGCTTCCAGAATAATATTCCTACCTTTTGATGTCTTCTTTTTGGTAGCCTATAATGTAGTCCTTTAGAGTCAACCATAGTATCATAGCAAATTGAACGATACCACCTGGTTGTAAGGCCAAAAGCCTTCCACTCACTCCCTGCCTGCTAAGAAGTTCACTATGGATCGATTAGCCTGCCCTGAACCTGTCTTCTTCTTCTTCTTCTTCTTATTGGGTTTATTGGCGGTTGTCAAACCAACTAGTGGATTACCGCCACCTACTTAACTCTTCATTTACTCATTCCTTTCCCTCCTTATATGAATACCTACAAAAACTCAAATCTCTACTTTTCATATTTTCCCTATCAAGTTTGTTTTTTTAAGATATTCAAATACATACTTATAGCACCTGTCCCCTGGAATTTTCCTTAATATATCGAAATACCATGTATCAAGTGGTTGCTATGGCAACATGGGCTAAAAATGTTCAGTTATTGTATATCCTGCAATATGTCAATCACTGCTAACTGGGCTAGGGATTTCATTCATAAAGTAGCAGCAAGTGCAGCAAGCACTTGAAATAGGGGGGGGGAAGAGATTTCAAGAAAAAAAAAATGAATTTTTAATGGCCTCCAACACATTAACTCTTTCTCAGCCTGAACGCACTATTACGCAATTTTGCGCAAGAGCCTCCCAGCCGACACGCACTTTTACGCACTTTTTTTTTTTTTTTTTTTTTGAAACTTCAAAGCCTTCCCCAACTTCTGACATTGTTTGGAGTGAACCACAACAAAGGAAAGCCTCAAATCACCAGCCCAAACACAAACCAGCTGTCTCAGATCAGAGAAAATCACATCACATTACCACAACAATCACCAGACACAAGAGCTGTGGGAACCGTCTTGGCATTCTAGCCGAGTGAGAGCAATTGAGATGGCTGATTGATAAAAAGAGAGAGAGAGAGAGAGAGAGACACTGAGAGACACTGTGTGTGTGTGTGTGTGTGTGTGTGTGTGTGTGTGTGTGTGTGTGTGTGTGTGTGTGTGTGTGTGTGTGTTTGAGGAGAGGAAAAAAGAGAAAGAGCTAGTATTTTTTTTTTCAACTTCAAAGCCTTCCCCAACAGCTGACATTGTTTGAGGTGATCATCACAGTAAAGTCTCAAATCACCAGCCCAAACACAACAAACTGTCTCAGATCACAGAAAAACACATCATAATTATATTTACCTTTTGTATAGTCCATCCATAGTTTGTAGTAGTAACAGACAGTAGTAAAAGTAAGAACCATGACGATCCAGTAAAACTTTTTGTAACGGCTGTAGAAGTAGTCCTCAGTAGTATACTAAAGCACTAAACTAAACCCCCCCCCCCAAACACATGGCTGCTCCTTGCCGTGAATGCCGTACATCCAGCTTCCCCAACAGCTGACATTGTTTGAGGTGATCGTCACAGTAAAGTCTCAAATCACCAGCCCAAACACAACAAACTGTCTCAGATCACAGAAAAACACATCATAATTATATTTACCTTTTGTATAGTCCATCCATAGTTTGTAGTAGTAACAGACAGTAGTAAAAGTAAGATCCAGTGTTGTTGTTGGTAGTGTGAGCCAGGTCTCACAAGCCAAGCTAAAAGAGAGGCGTCAATTGGGTATGGCAAGCTATGGCAGCTCACATACCTTGGCTACAGGGAGAATATAATAAAATGTACTGTAATCGTGCCTGTTGGAAAGGTATGGCAACATGACTGGTGTCTTGCACGCCGGGCCTCGCGCGCGTGAAAGACAGCTTTTTTTTTTTTTTTTTTTGCCATACCTTTTTTTTGCCATACCTTTTTTTTCGCTGAGCTAAACGCCCTGCTCGATCGGCCGTGGTCCGCGGACCACCGCCGATCGAGCAGGGCGTTTAGCTCATTGCTGGATGGACGGCATTCACGTAGCAGCAGCCATGTGTATGGTGGGGGGGGTTTAGTTTAGTGCTTTACTATACTACTGAGGACTTGCTGGATGGACGGCAATCACGGCATCAGCAGCCATGTGTTTTGGGGGGGGTTTAGTTTAGTGCTTTACTATACTACTGAGGACTATACTTCTACAGCCGTTACGTGATCTGAAAAGTTTTACTGGATCGTCATGGTTCATCGACCAGGCCACCAGGGACCACCGAGGTTTATTAGAATAAACCTTACAGCCGTGATACAAGAGAGAAAGTTGGGGAGAGAGAGATTGATTGATTGATTGATTGATTGATTGATTGAAGACTTTATTAGAAGTTTGCATAGGAAAAGGTACAGTTTCATTCACTGGTACAAGGTCTACTAAAAGGAGATCCATGAAAATACTAGGCTTATTTCCATAGTAAACCATATATCTTATATAACATTGAATGACAGACAAATAGAACACAGTACTATGCAGTAGATATGTAAAGAAAAACAAAAAAGAAAACAGTAAGAGTGCACGTGTGCGTGCGCATGCCCATGTTCGCGTGCACATGCATGTTGCACGTTGCAGAGGGGGGGGGGAGAGAGAGAGAGAGAGAGAGAGAGAGAGAGAGAGAGAGAGAGAGAGAGAGAGAGAGAGAGAGACAGTGACACAACGTAAACACATGCACGTTGCGTGCTCGTGTGTTTATTGATGTAAACTAAAGACATGCATCAGACTGCATTCTGAGATAGACAGCGCCGCCGTGTGGATGACAGGCGTGCCTGCATCATAGAGTTATAATATTAGGCCTGCATCCACTGCTATGGACCAGAGCCCTTATAGGTCTATTGTCCACATAACTTGAGGGATTGAGCTGAAATGTGCCTTTATACTTGAAAAGTCTGTAAAACACGTATTTGTTTACCCATTTGTTTGAAAACATACTGCCTGATGCATCATTGAAGCCAAAAATAGAAGGCTGAAAAGAGTTATGTTTGATAGCATCCTTTCGAAAACATGTATTCAGAAAGCTGTTTTGGTGATTACATCGCCTACAAACAGCCCTATTTCTAAACAATAGAAAATGATAGCAACTTACTACTTGGCGGATTTGTAAAGAGGGCGAATTGATCTTTCCATACGTATATGGAAGTTGGTATATTCACAGTAGAATGAATAGATATTCTATTTATTATACTAAAAAGTCGTTTATCTCAAAATGTCTATGCAAAAAGGCTGTTTTGATAGCAAAACAATCTTTATAAAGTTGCCATTTACTAGACTATAGAACAAGATACAGATTTTCTAGTTTGATGTATCGGAAAGAGCGCGAGCAGGCCTTTCCAGTCATATGGGTGTGGTGTGCAATACACTCTACAGACGATGCGTAATCGTCCCCCAAAATGAGTGAAAAATCCGGCAGTAGAGACTTAGAGCCAGATTTAAGGGGGCTGAGAAAGAGTTTTTAAAATCCATTAAAAATAATTCGTCCAAATTGCTCGTGCAAGGTCTTGTTTTATTTGTCTCGTCAAGCTGAATCCAATGAACTCTCACCTCAAATTCTGGAACAAAAAATACTGCGCCTACCTTGCTATCTAAACTCTTTGACCCATCTGTATACATTTTTACATAGCTGAAATATTTATCAATATACCCTTGTACATTCTGGTAATTGCACACACACTCCCTATCCTTATTCTTCCTTTCCAATATACTTAAGTCAACATTTGCATCTGTAAGAATCCAGGGTGGAACTGCTGGCATTGGCACTAACAGACTAAACTGTAGGTTCTCAATTCCAATTTCCTTTACTCTTTTAATTACTGTCCATCCAAAGTTTTTAATTTCCCTTTTTTCCTTTTCCCAGTTGGGCTTTAATAAATCCTTTGCTGGATGGTCCTGCTTATGCCCTTTTAAATGTACCCAATAATTGACAGCTAATTGCACTCTTCTTAAGTCTATAGGCATAATAACCCCCATCTCCACCTGTAGGTGTTGATTTAAAAGCTACTGTACATATTCTCAGTGCCTGATATTGAATACCATCTAATTTTTTCAAATGTGTGTCTGCTGCTGCCCCATACCACACTCCCATAGTCTATTATGGCCCTAATTAATCCATATGGTTTCTATCCGCCTCCCACTCCTTTCCAACTAAACACCTCATTATATTTATGACCTTTTTACACTTGTCCACTACTTTCTTAATGTGTATATTCCAGGTTAACCTTTCATCAAACCACATACCTAGCAACTTGAAATGCTTCACTCTTTCCAGTTCTTGATTATCTATTTTTAATTTAACCTCCATATTGTTGTTTACTGTTGTTTTTATGCTGTGACCTTGTAACACTGAGGTTTTCGATGTGCAAAGTGCATTATAAATAAAATGTACTTATGTTGTACTGTAATTCTCCAAGCTGTTAATAAAAACATGTTTTCACTAATTTGATCCAAGTGGAAAATGTCTTCTGTACAGCCTTGACGCCACCTAGAGGGTATTTTAAGTATTGAAGTTGTTAAAGTGCTATGAAAATGCACATGAATGAATCCACGTTATGCCGATCAATGTGCTATATAAGAAATCTACATAGCATCTATTCAATACATAGGGGGGTTCCTTTGACTGAAATAGCTAAAACAGCTCTACAAGCAAGCATCACATATGGTATGCAGACAATGAGAGAATCAGTGGGATATACTGTAACACTAGATTATATTGAGTAAACCAATAGCCGTAAAACAAGTGTCAGTCCTTTAATCTATACTGTATAAAGAGAAACATTATGAATTAGCCAGGCTTAAGAGCATGGCCGTGTACTGTATGTATATACAGTATACGGGTTATCCCTGGATATAGGAGAATATAGGGAAAGTAAAAATGGCTCTCTTGAATGAATCTATTATACCTTGAAAGACCCTAGGCCCTAGAAAGCACTATCCATCCGTCCATCCATCCATTTTCAACCGCTTATCCAGAATCGGGTCAGAGTCAACAGCTCCAGCAGAGATCTCCAGACTTCCCTCTCCTGATAACTGTTACCCTAAGTAGCTTTCAATACCACACTGTGAATGCCCTATTTAGATTTTTTTTTTGTGCCTGCCTCATTTCAAAGAGGATAATTCTTACAAAACAGTGAGGTCTAACCACTGACACTTAATGACTGCAAGTACTTCATAAACATAATACACATGGACTATTAATTGCAAGCAGGTAGCAGATATAAGCAATTACTGAATAGAGTTTGTATGTGATGTGTGCAGTAATCAATCACAGAAAACTAGCATCAGAAAACTGTTTTATTGTTATTTTTTAATCCATGCATAGATGTCATCTAGCAACATTTAACGTTAACTTAAAACTCTATTTTAACCATGATAGATTCATCAAAAACACCCAACCTTTTTTCTGTTGATCGATGTCCTAATACATGAGGGGGCCGTGGAATTTCATTTACTGTTTTCATTTAATTTTATGAATTGCTTTTGATGTTTTAGTCTCCTCCGGCCTGCTCCTGCAGGAGGTTTTTTTCCAAAAATAATTATTAGGGGGGACAATATAATATACCAGAAAAAAAGGTTGTGTGTTTTTGATGAATCTATCATGGTTAAAATGGAGTTTTAAGTTATAATGGGTTGGCATAGGAAGTAGGCGGGGCAGCTAAAATTACTATCAAATATCGAAATAATGAATCAAGTAGAGTAAAAACTGAGTGGGAGCAGGTTACCCTAGATTTTACCCCAGGTAGGCGTAGGCAGACCAGACGCCAAAGGCAGAGGGTCTTCTACCTACTACCCGTGGTAAAATCAAGGTGACCTGCGAGCTCCAGTGGCTTATTGCTTTTCTAAAACTGTTACCCTTCGCTCCTCTATTGCTGGCTGTATCCCGCTACAAATATTGAAACAACCCTGAAACATATTTTTAGATTTGAAGGCAGTCTACCAACACACTGCAGAAAAAACAAAACAAAAATAACACTTTCTCTAATGCTTAAAGTGCTTAAAGTGAAAGTTTAAAGTGATTCTTTTTCAGAAGCATCAAAACAAAACATCAAAACAAAAGGCGTAGGCAGACCAGACGCCAAAGGCAGAGGGTCTTCTACCTACTACCCGTGGTAAAATCAAGGTAACCTGCAAGCTCCAGTGGCTTATTGCTTTTCTAAAACTGTTACCCTTCGCTCCTCTATTGCTGGCTGTATCCCGCTACAAATATTGAAACAACCCTGCAACATATTTTTAGATTTGAAGGCAGTCTACCAACACACTGCAGAAAAAAACAAAACAAAAAGAACACTTTCTCTAATGCTTAAAGTGCTTAAAGTGAAAGTTTAAAGTGATTCTTTTTCAGAAGCATCAAAACAAAACATCAAAACAAAAACACTTTCTCTAAAGTTTAAAGTGAATATGCTGTTTTGGAAACAACATATTTTCAGAAGCACTGAAGATAAAAAAAAAACACAAAATTAATATGCTTTTTTTTTCATGCTTGTGATTTGGTTTTTAATGTAAAATTTCACCGCCCTCCAGTCACGATCTTTTAGCGCTTCTGGTTCTGCATCAATGCAGGCTGTGCACTCGTATTTCTTTGGGACTTGTAATTTCTTGAAGAAGAAACTCATGTTCCGCTGGACGGCTGCACTCTCTTCTTTCGTCCACTGCTTCTTTTTTACTGTTTTACGGCCATCTAGATGAAAAAAAAAAAACACTTTCAATCAATAATGATTTTTAGGCTGGGTTTACACTGGCAGCCTGACTAGCGTGAATCACATCTGTGCCAGATCAGATCTACAAAAAACAATGTGTTGCGATGAGACACATTTGGAGCTTGTACAGTGGAGGAAATAAGTATTTGACCCCTCAACTTATTTCCCAGTACATACATTTCCAATTATGCTATTCACATGATGCAAACCAACATCATCTGGGTTAGTGCACATTGATGGGCTATAAAAAGGCTGTTTTGTTACCATGTATTCAAATGGGAAACATCTCATGATGGGTAAAAAACAAAGACCAGGGAGTCAGAACAGTAATTAATGAGCCAAGGACTACCCAGAAAGGTCTCCAGAAATACCTGGGAGCAGCATGTACAAGTGTTACAGAGACAACTATAGGTAATACACTCTACAACCAAGGCCTCTATGGATGCTCTTTTTTCTCAGTGGGTCCGTCCGAATTCACTCCCTATCCCTCATATAGTGCACTACATTGGGGCTCTGCCATTTTGAAGTAGTGTCCGAACGTGTAGTGAGCGTTTCTGCACCCTAATGTAGTGGACTGAAACATCCCACAATGCATTTGGATTTGTAGGGTACATTCGATGGTCACTTGTTGAGTCCTACTTCCCCACAATGCACTGCTGTGCTCTCCTTTTTCTTAAGCTTCTTCTGTTGGATTTGCGGCAGTGTTGACGCCTTTTTTGTGTCAATTCAATTCAAAGGAGCTTTATTGGCATGAGAAAACACACGTTTACATTGCCAAAGCAAGTGTCAAAATAAAATGAAAACTGTGTAAAAAGGCTGAGCATATAATTGTTGGAGGAGGTACAGCATTGTTTAAACAGAGCTATGCCACAGTTTGTCCTTCTGTACGTGTTCTGTGGATAAGATTGTATGTCTGTAACTTTCTAAATGTCTATTTATAATAACAATGCATGATATAAATGTGGTGCACACATATTTTATTAACTTATTCATTCATCCATGAAACAATGATCAAACTGTGTAATTATGTAGGCATATTTCTCATAATAACTGTAATCATATTGATGTAATAATCCCCCTCCCACCCCCCAGCTCTCTCCCTCCCCCTACTGCGACCTCACCTGTCTTCGAAGCACATTTGCCCCCCTGCGGTTGTTCCCTTTCGCCTGCTGCTATGGAAGATGGCACATCTCCATCTTCTGCTCTCTTCTTAGCACGTTTGGCCCCCTGTGGTGGTCCACTTTTGCCAGCTGCTACATCTGCATCAGTTCCTGAAACATTCAGCAAAAAAGAAAGAAGAAACCTTATTGTATAGAATATGACCCCACGCCTTCGGGACTTGTTTGTCACAGTACATTTGCACATACGTGAAATTTATTCCCTGCATTTTACCCATCCTATAACAACTAGGAGCAGTGAGCAGCCATATACGGCGCTCGGGGAGCAATTATGGGTTAAGGTCTTGCTCAGGGACACATTGACACATTGCTGCCTGACCGGGAATCGAACCAGGGACAACCAACTGGTTCCCCAGGCAGGCTCCCTAACCACTCAGCTATGGTCTAAGGAGTTGGTTGTATAAGTACTTGCCCGGAACATAACCCTTTACAGATATGGAACTCTGTGTGAAAACAAACCAAATGAACCCTTCCTCACCTGTCTTCGAAGCACGTTTGGCTCCCTGTGGTGGTCCACTTTTGCCAGCTGCTACGGGGACATCTGCATCAGTTCCTGAACACTGCGGTTGTTCCCTTTCGCCTGCTGCTATGGAAGATGACACATCTTCATCAGTCCCTGCAACAGAAAGGAAAACACTAAATTTGATCTGGCAGAGATAATATTTAGGCTGCCATTGTAGACCCAGCGTACAATGTAAGTAGGGTAGAAAAACAACAGCTTTGCAACTTCATTTTGGAGATGTTTTGGCAAATGCTATTCCAACGTTGCAACGTTGTGAGCCTGTAGATCTGCTATTGAATTGACTCATTACCCAACATGTCCTCCTCCAATTCTGCTTCCTCTTCCTCGGAATCGTCAACGTCAAACATTGGAACAGTCTCTGTAGAATAAAGAGAATTGTTAACACTTGTGGAACATTAGCCATAGTCACAAATACCTGCTCTACAAGAAAACAATGCATGACCAAACATAGTGAGCTTGTAGACAAGTCTTTAAAAGTTGTAAGCTGTACGAACACATTAGATATATACTATATAATATACTAATCAAGTCTAGATACCTGTGGCCGAGATGTCTATATCATTCAGGCTCATTCCCTGGAATTCTCCTATTTTTCCTTGCTCCATTGCCAGCAACACCTTGCTCACTTTTGCAATCTGCAGGGTCTCCATGTCCAGCCGGTAGAATTCCCTGTGGACATCGATGTTGTGGCCAAGGTACCTAGCCAACTGGTCGAGGTCAGTCTCTTTCAAGTTCAGAACATTTGAGAGTGTCCCCACTTGCTTCCTCAGTCTTGTGGAGGTTATTGAAGCTGGGTCTTTAGCCCCACAGGCATCAGCAAACGTTCTGAGGCATTCGTGTCCCCTAAGATGGCTCTCGAAGCCTGGCCGCGCAAACAGGTGAAGATTATTGTCGAAGACACCACATTTCTCTCGCTTTTGGCAGAGTAACACGAGGGCTGATTCGTTCTTTGGGCTTAGTAGAATTGGAACATTTCTGCCACCCTTTCCTGGAATTTCAACACGAACGAAATGTTTGAACAACACCGCCTCACTCTCAGAAAGGCAATGTTCCAGGTCTTCAGACGGCTGTGACATCCTTCTCTTAAGGAACATACACATCTTCACGTTTGAGACCTCACCTTCCCTACGTCTGTTGAAAAGAATCACACTAGCGAGGGTGACCTCTGCAAGCCGTCTCCAATGGCTGGAACAAGGCTCGTTTTCCAGCTCCAAAACAGCATCCTGTTGCTCACGGTCCAAATACAAATGAAGACATTTCACATCAGAGGTGAGAGGGATCATTTTAGGAGCATTGAATTTTCTCTCCCGGAGGTCCCTCCTGGCTGGACCATTCACATCGGTATTCCACCGGACATTGTACACGTCTATAAATGACTGGTAACTGACTGCTGCAGAATGGTCCTGTTTTATTAGAGCTTCTGATTTCAAAAATTCTGCCAGCTTTTTCAAGGTATCACCAATTTTAATCCCGAAGCTTGGACTCTTTGATACTGTTGTTTCAGCATTGTATCCGGCTCCTGCGAGTGTTGCATTGACTGTGGACCGATATTTGGAAGGGTCCAACAAGTCATAAGTAGACTTGAAACATGTCTCTCTTGCTGCCTCCCTGACCAATCTAGCGAGGTCTCTGAGCTTCTGACTAATGTGTCTGCTTTGGTCATTTAGTTTTGCCCTATTTTGATTTATTAGGTGGATTCCAAAAGCTTGGATTACAGGATCTGTTTTAACTATATCACTGATTTCATCATTCCGCATTTTGTTTACAATTCTCCAGAATGGTTCCGAATCGCTAGAAGTCGGTTCAGCAAAAGATGCACTTGCCAACATTCTCCTTTTTCCTGTGATGGTCCTTTCGTGTTCTTCTGTCCGGTTGGGACACTTCAAGTCATGCTTCCAAAGCAGAGATCGTTTAAACGCGCCATGACAATTTTGACAGTGAACAAATGTGTTTGCTGAAGTCTCTTTTGTGGGTCTCCTGCTAACAATGACGGTCCCATGTCCACTCTTTAAAACATTTGCATTGTGCAGGAAGTCCCCCTTTTTTCTTAAGCGGTCTATCTGTGTCTTTCTTTCCTTTGACTTTTTTTTGTAGCTCAAAGCCTTGGCAACCTCAATGTTGTTTTCGTGCTTACGTTCAAGATGTCTTGCAAAGTTTAGGACTTCCTTCTCACAGAACTGGCAGTAATGTGTCTTGTTGCGGACTCTCCTTCCATCCGTTTTTTTGACTACTGCAGACACTGTAGGAGCGGAGAATGTTGGACCATTAGCTTCACAGTCACTGCTACTGTTCCTAGGTAAGGCAATATCTGCACTTGTCAAGTTTTCACCAAGTACACCAACGTCAGAAGCTGATCTGCCAGAACCTCCGGAGGAAGTCACATGGTCACAGCTACTGCTCTTGGATGAGGCCTTTTTTTTTTTTTTTTTTTTTTGGATTTTATGAGTTATGGAATTGCTGGTGGAGCCCTGTACAGCACTCTTTGTCTTTGGAAGAACTTTGGTCATGTCATCTTCGCTGAAAAGGTCATCACCGGAGCTCCTCCTGTCAACTTCACTTCCAGTGTCATCGGAGCACATATCACTTTTAGTTGGACAGTACACCTGTCCACTGTCTGCGCTTGTATAGTCTTCTTCCGAAGGTTCTGGCAGATCAGCTTCAGAAGCTGGTGATCCTGGTGGAGTCACAGGGTCGCAGCTTCTGCTTGTGTGGAGTTCATGAGTTGTGGACATGCTGGTGGAACCCTTCGGCTGTGGAGGAACTTCTGAAAAAACAAAATTGGAAACATTATTGTCTAAGGCAGGGGTGCCCAAAAGGTAGATCGTGATCTACCAGTAGATCACACAGGCTGTGCAGGTAGATCACATGACAGTCCCCTAAAATATAGAACTGTCAACTCAAACGTCAAATAGGCTACTTTGTTTTCAAACAACAGTAGTAGCATATACAAGAAAACCCTTCCAATTGTCCCCCTCTATTTTTCATTTTAAGTGTGTTTTTCTTAAACACTGTAGAACAGTAAGTAACACCATCCCTGCTATTTCAAAGCTCCCACTTTCTAGAGCATAGATGGGCAACTGGTGGCCCGGGGGCCACATGCGGCCCCCACCTTCACTAAATGCGGCCCACAGGTTAATATCACAACACTGATATTAATTTCAGCTGTGTTACAATCATAAACATACAAACATGACCCGCTTTGATTACTTTAGTCTAGTCTTTGTTACTTTTGTGTCTTTGATTACTTTTAATTCATTAGTAACTTATTGACTAGTATTTTTGTTTTAATGTTCAATATATTTGTATTTAAGTTCATAAAGTTGACTAAAGAACATATAAATGCATTTGAAATTAAATACAAATGTTACATTTTGGGATTCCAATTCAGAAATGGCTAAAAAATAATTCAGGACTCAAAAATAGCAAAAATAGACGATCTACAAGCTCAAAACGCACTGCACTGGGATGTGCTTTGAGCTTGCAGATCATCTATTTTTGACTTTATATGCATGGTGGCCGTCTGGGGTGAGTGTGACCATATAGTGGCCCTCTGGAGTGTGTTGTGACCATATAGTGGCCCTCTGGGGTCCACACTTCTCAGAAATGGGCTGGCTTATTGTGGAGGACAGCGTAAAACAACTTGCGCTAAGTCTTGTCTACAAAATTCACTACACCACAGTTACTTCCAAAGTACCTGTTGGAGTCACAGGGTCGCAGCTTCTACTCGTATGGAGTTCATGAGTTGTGGACCTGCTGGTGGAACCCTTTGGCTGTGGAGGAACTTCTGGCAGATCAGCTTCCAATCCTTCAGATCCTGCATCTGAACAGTCACCACTTGACAGCACCCAATCCAATACCACTCTGGGATCTGATGTCTTGTAACGACCCTGGATACAATTCAGTGGTAAATGGCATGCCATAACAGATGTTTTTTTTTTTGTAACAAAAGTATCAAACTTTTCATTTTTTTTTTTTTTTACTCAAGCATGTAGTGGTTGACCGTAACAAAATGTATTTACTTACTGCCATAAAGTATGTATTGAGCATGCACTTTTATATTTATATTTTTAAACTACTCACCTTGTGGAAATTTGGCCGCCTACTCTCACGATTGCCTCGTGGCATCTGTAGACATTGGAAAAAGAAATGTTCAAATTAGAAGAAGAGTTCCTGTCATTTTATGGTGGAATTTGTGATAAATGTGATTGTTATAGGCATTTGGGGGTTAAAGTGGGGAACCAGGCCATTTCACCGATTTCAAGCGTGCTAAATCAGAAAAATATAAATAATATTATAATAGTATAATCTAAATCAGTATTTTATAGGTCCTTAGAATGGCAAAATTAGACATTAGACATCAGTAGAAAATAAGATAAGGGGGTGCATGTGGACACCTTTGAGTACTAAACCGTTTCTGTGTTGGTGGCCTCTAATTTGCATATTTAGAAATAAGCTTACCACTAAATTACAGGAGTTGTACAGCAGATCATGATCATAGACATCTATATATTAGATCTGCCAAATATACAAATAAGTAGAGAGAAAAAAAGAAAGAAAAAAATAAGATAAGGGGATTGTGGACACCTTTGAGTACTGAACAGTTTTCTGTAATGGTGGCCTCCAATTTGCATATTTAGAAGTAAGTTTAACACAAATTACAATACAAATACCTTCCACACATTGTCTGACACTAAGACAATAGATATGTACACTTCATTTGTCATTTTTGCTTGTTTGGTTATAGGGTTGCTGAAGAAATAGTTCAAAATCGGTAGCCATTTTGTTATGCAAATTAGAAGTTCAAAAACTCAAAGTTTGCTTGGGAAACATTTTTTTCTGATTCAGCACCCTTGAATTATGTAAAATGACCTGGTTCCCCACTTTTACCCCAAAATGCCTCTAACCTCCTTATAGAAGGCCTTTTTCCAAAATTTCCACCTGACTAACGTGGGTTCAAAGGCTAAAAGTCTCAACTTGGGGATCCAAGGGGACTGACATGAAAAAGTATGATCCACAAAAAGTGTATTCGCTTAAATACCTTGAATGTGGACACTTCACTGAATGAATCAGCTGGTAATCACTGTAGTAAAAAAGGGAACAAAGCAATACAAGACAGCCTATTATATAAAGTTGATTTCTGCACTCATCCATCCTAAACATTTCGCAATAAAGTGCATTTAAAAATGGCCATCTTGACGACAAACACATGTTTGTTTGTCTGATTCAGCCAGTCTAATGTAGCCGCATATGCAACTCTTACATTTTTATATTGGGAATACAGTATACAAGAGTCGCATCACCACCCATTGACTTCCAGTACAGCTGCATGTTGGTAGCCTGGCTGAAGCCAGACCTGCATTGGAAGCCAATGGGTGGTGTTCCAACTCTGTACACAAGTCCCAGTATAAAATATACTTAGTTGCAATTTGAAACTAAGTCTAATGTAGGCATATCACAGACAAATTAAAACATTGGTGTGTTGGTCCACGAGATGGGCTCTTCTGACTACATTTGAACCCAAAATGCAAGTGGAATTAAATACAATAAATCGGTCCACGAGATGGGCTCTTCTGACTACATTTGAACCCAAAATGCAAGTGGAATTAAATACAATAAATCATTTTCAGGATTCAAATTCAAAAATAGCAAAAAGCAGCAGATCTACAAGCTCAAAAAGTTTATCCAAAATAGGAACCTTTGATTCTTAAAGGTATAGTAGGTAACTTTTTCATTAAAGCAAATCTTAAATTTGATATCCATTATGACTGGCATATTTGTCACTAGCCCTAGAATGTCGCTGATTTTCCATATAAGACAAAGTCTAATATTCCCAAATTCAGAGCCATAGTTCAGTCCTATACCTCTGTGGTTAGCAGCCTATGTCGGCGGCAATAAAACCGACGCGACTGCTCGTGTACTCACCCAATAATTAAATCGTAAAGCGTGGAGTCGTTAATAGTCCTCTAGTTTCATATCCCGTTGAAAGTTTGGGCAGAAAACGTGTATTTAGTCAAATATCTCCACTTTTCCACGAGCTTCACACGGGCAACTGTTTGTCCGGACAGGGGCCCGATATGAATGCGGGACTGGATTCATCACAACTTCCTTTGATCAACACAAACGTCACCTGCAAGCGTCAATCACCACCTGTCAATGTGGTGACGTTTTCGATTAGGAACGGAAGTTTTGGTCATTTCAGTCCTGCAGTCATATCAGACCCCTGTCCGGACAAACAGTTGCCCGTGTGAAGCTCGTGGAAAAGTGGAGATATTTGACTAAATACACGTTTTCTGCCCAAACTTTCAACGGGATATGAAACTAGAGGACTATTAACGACTCCACGCTTTAGGATTTAATTTTTGGGTGAGTACACGAGCAGTCGCGTCGGTTTTATTGCCGCCGACATAGGCTGCTAACCACAGAGGTATAGGACTGAACTATGGCTCTGAATTTGGGAATATTAGACTTTGTCTTATATGGAAAATCAGCGACATTCTAGGGCTAATTTGTCACATAAGCCATTCCCTGAATTTCTCATTTTGATTGGACGAAAGGCTGTTCAGCCACAAGCCCAAACTGAAACTAGGGTTTTTTGACCCCAGGGGCTCATTTGGGAAAGGGGGGAACTCCTTATATGGTCAGCACACCTTATATTAGGGAGGATTAACCAAAAAAGATAATATTTCAATATTTGAATCAAGTGAAATCACTTACTATACCTTTAACTCACTCAATCTCCTATTCCTACTATCCTACTATCTGCCATAATTGTGTGATTAGGGCTGACATGATCTGTAGAATCAAGAAAACAATTGTGGTTATTTTTGTCCAACCACCATTATCCCCATTACTCTACTAGCTTCCAAGCTGTTATGTAGAAATATTCCTATTATTATTTCTGTTTTAACACAGTGGTTCTCAAAGTGGATTCCAGGGACTCTTGACTGTGTATAAATGGAACCAAATTAATTAGAACTCTTATTATGTCAGGTTAAATGACAGGTCCATTTGGTTCCATTTATAGATCAGAGTTAAGGGGAATTCCCCCTACAGAAAAATATAATATAGTGTACACTGTAGCTGTGTGTAATGTTGGTCTGACCTCTTTCTCCAATACCTTGTTTCTTGCATGCTTTGTTGAGTTGAAGTGTTAGACTCTGTGCCCATCCCCCACCCCACTCTAGCAGTTAGACGTGTGGACTGAAGTGGGGGATGGGTGGGGGATGGGCACAGGTGCACTGATTGCAGTCAGTAACAACGTAGCATATCCAACACTACCAGCGTACAGGGCTCCAGACTAACTTTTTCACAGGTATCACCAGTGATACCTAGCTTTTTATTTAGTAGCACAAAAAAATGTAGGTATCACAATATTTATTTTTGTATACAGCGTGTCAAAATCAAAGTAAAAGCAAAACAGAACAGTTAGACCCATGTTGTTATTACATAATTTAATGACAATGTTCCTTACATTTTATAAACATTTTCCTGTAATTCTGTTGCAGTCTTACAGACCTGCACAGACATGCCAGACAAGTGGATACCCTATAAAACATGTTATGCAGAGCAGTAGTCAGACAGCTAATCATTTGTTTCTATCCTGCTGTGTTCCATCATGAGTTACTATAGCCTAGGCTACTCTTATAAACGTTCTCCTTTGACTGTTTCTGACAAAACAACTAACTGGACCTAAGTTAGCAGGTAAAAATATGGCTCATTCATTGATATGCATCCAGGCAGCCGGTGATTAATATGTTAATTCACAGAAGTGGTATGAACGACTGCATCCCATGGCCCAGAAGGACAGTCGCGCCGCGATTGGCCGTGCTGTTGTCACGGAGCCAGCTAGCCAATCACAGCACGGCCCGTTCCTCTCGAGTCATGGGATCCAAGAGTAGAGTGAGAGACAGACAGGCTACCCGCTGTAAAGCCGAATAAATATTATCCACGTTATAAAGTACAGTTGGACTCACGTGAGCGTTATTCAATAACACGACAACAGCGTAGCCAACACTAACCCTACCAGCATATCCAACACTGTCTACCAGCGTAGCTATTCAATCAATTAGTTGTTGCAGCCTTAATCTCCAATCACTCGGTTGAAAACTGTATTAAACTTGCAAAGTGAAGCATTACTTTACCTGTTAGGTCTTCTGCTTTCAATGCCAAATGTGTTTAACTTGTGGTCGAGTCAACTCCGTGCAGAAGATACACTGTGATTGATTGCATGTGAGTGCATGAAGCGTGGCTCCACCCCCTAGCTGTGTGTGGAATACACACACTATGCAGTAGCATGGTCCAGCCTCCAAGGGGAGTCCACGAGCACAAACCCACACACACACACACACACACACAAATCTAAGAAAATCCTCACTTATGAACTCCGACCTAAAAATCGCACCATAGCACCATGGGAGTAAAATACCTTGATTTAAACAAAGAAAACTTGTGGCATCCAAATTTTGGCTGTCACAAGTCAAACAGATGTCACAAGATGAGTGGGCTAACGCACATTGGATGTCACAAGTTACTGTTTGGCAGAACACACAAAGAACACACACGCACACGCGCACACACACACACACACACACACACACACACACACACACACACACACACACACCTTTAGCAATGTGGCTATGTAGAAAAGGATTTAAAAAAGGATTTTATATCGATTACTCATCCAACAGCAGTTCTGTATGGAGACACGTTGGGCCCCATTTTCGTCCAAATATTCATTTAAAATACTTCAAATAGCCGATCGGCCATTTGAACCTGAGCATAGACGAAAATAGGGCCAAAAGTGTCCTTTAGGTCACCACACTTTGTCTCCTTGGGTTGAGTAATTGATAGAAAATAAGTCATTTTGGGGGTGAACTATCTTTAACAAGAGCTTTAGAAAATAACTACATAGGAGAGATTGACATGAAAGTTGCCAGACTGCATGGGGCAGGTTAAGTTTGCTACGGAGTTGCCTGGTTGCGCAGTTTGAGTAACATACTGTAATACGAGATCTGTGTCTTTAGCCTACTTGAATGGGGCTAGAGCAGTCTTCAACGTTTTCAGGCCAAGGACCCCTTAGTTGAGGGAGAGATGAAGCAGGGACCCCCACAACCTTCTCATAGATTCCATATAGTTTCATCGTTTGACAGCACAATCATCTTTGTGTATTTTGGATTCATGTCAATTTGTGTTTTCAGATATTTAACCACTTGAACCCTCAATACTTCATAAACCTGACCTTTCCAGCCGATCTACAAGCTCACAACACCTCGCACTGTGAGGCGTTGTGAGCTTGTAGATCTGCTATTTTTGGCTTAAGTTCTCAGAATATGGACACACAGATTTGGAGGACCCCCTGTAGTAACTCTGAGGACCCCCTAGGGTCCCGGACCCCCTGTTGAGGACCCCTGAGCTAGAGTGTTCCGTCTCTCTCGTTCTCTCTCTCAAGTCCCTCCCTCCCTACCTCCCTCCCCACACCCCCACACCCCCACACACACTCTGAACGAACGTGGCTGGCTAGCTGCTGTGCGAGCTCCGTCAAACAGCTCATCTACAAGCTCACATTCTGACATGATGAGCACCCAACTCTGAAATAGTTTTAATTCAAAATCCTGCGATTCTACCCGTTTGGAATCTCCTGATAGAGTAGCGCGTGTGTCTCCGTTTTCAAAGAGTCAGGACAAATTTCATGATCATTGCTTTTACGATGTTTACCTACGTGCTAGCCAGCCACACATATCCACTCGTTGTGGGGGCAAGGGGCTAAATATTCATTTCTCACATTGGTATTATGGGTGATTCATTGAACTCGAATACAATAAATATAGCAATAAATCTAAACTGAAAAAGTGTACCTTCAATGTCCTTCTTTGTCTCATCTAAGTCAATGTGCTCTCGATGCCTGGCTCTTGCACCTAAGAAAAATAAACGTTACAGTTAAAAGTTGTAATAGAGAGGATTGTTGTGATTTAAATATATTCATTTGTTTATGGGTGATCCACAGGACTACTGTTGCTGTTAAGCCCCTTTTCGACTGCAGTTTTAGCACCACACCACCACACTACACCACACCACACTACACCACACCACACCGCACCACATAAAAATATCTACATTTTCCATTACACAAAAGTACCCCTATCGGTAAGAAACAAATTGACCCTTTTAACTGTGATTATAATACAATATAAAATTGTATTACAAATTGTAATGCACTATAATGGATTACAACTGTGATTATAATACATTATAATTATATTATAAAGTATTAATGTATACAAATTGACCCTTTTAACTGTGATTATAATACAATATAAAATTGTATTACAAATTGTAATGCACTATAATGGATTATAACTGTGATTATAATACATTATAATTATATTATAAAGTATTAATGTATTATAATAGTGGTTATAACACAATATAATTTATTATCATGTATTACAACTATATCATGGTAGTCTAAATGAAAAGTCAGTGAGTAATCAGTCATTATTATAAGTGCCTCTGAGGCCTTAGTGTCAACCCCTGTAGCTACATTGGAGTCAGTAATGCTGTATAGGGCAGATACATGGACCCTCACATTGGAGTACAGTATATAACTTCATTAAATGTAAAGCGCAATACAAAGCGTGCGCTAAATCTTCATTAGTTTGGGCTTTTGCTTCTCAGTTATGTATCACCAGTCAATCAATGTGATTTGCTGCCCCACTTGTTAAGAGTTACAGGGGAGGCCAGCCCAGGCAGGAAATTAGCCCGCAGCAGCAGGATTTATTTTCTCGGCCTAAAGACACGCTGTAGTGGTATAAATAGATTTAACCTGTTAACAATCCTGTATAATTTGCAAAAAACGCCTATACACAGCATACCCAAAGTAAATTGATTGCTGTTTTTAAACCATTTGGAGTAATGCATTGGGCATGGTCTCATTTTGAAGGAAACATTTTGAGGTTTTCCCCAGAAATAAATAATCACTCTGTGTGCAACTGACATTGAGTAATGCAAGTTTTAACTTACTGAAATAGCAGGTATTTAATCCTCGCCTAAATATTTTCAATAAATAGATGCCTGCATAACACTGTTATTATCATATAGGAGCTGAAAAACACAATGTGGACACATTTTGAAGCCTATCTAGCCCAATTTCAAAGGACATGATAAAACTACAGAATATGAATATTTTACACATGTTTTAGTAATTGTATGTCTATGCGTTTTCATTTGGAGACATTTGCATATATTATATAAAAAGGTCAAAAAAGGGCTAATAGACTGGATTTTTTTAATTTTAATTTGTTATTATTTTTATTTATTTATTATTATTATTATTTTATTTATTTATTTTACTGTTTTTTCTAACATTCTTCGTCTGACATTCAGCGTGCCTGTGCGTATTTACGCATGGCCACGTTCCTGTTGCGCATGGGGTTTTGGGTAATGTAGTTGACTTCTACCAAAAAAAAGTAGACATAATTCTATTGAGAATTGCATTGGCTATAAGATGTGCCAGTCATCAGAACAACCTGAAGCCATTGGCTGAATCTATAGCCCAGGAAACGTGACTATGCACCTCCTATGAACACAGTCCATTGGTCGCTATTGGGGGGGTGGGACAGGACTAGAAGCTCCAATTGGGTGAAATGAAGTGTCGTCATAGTTTGGAACAGACCCCCAGCCATTTTAGAAACCAGGAAATGTTGGTATAATGAAAATGTGGACTGGATTTACAAGGAAGAAAACACGAAGAATTGTTATTGTCGTCATTGCGTTTGTAGCGGTGGTAATGGGAACAGTGATATCATGAAGGAAAACATGGTTTGGACTATTTTCAATCAATGGCTTGGATTATGTTTACTTTCCACGAAATAAGGACATCATTATTGTGGAAATAGATCATGTTGGTGGACTAGAATCCAACTTTGAACGTGAGTAGCAATAACTTTATCAACATTTGTTTGTTTATGTATGTTGGACTTCAACGTTGATAGTAGCGCGTTTTGATGCTACAACCACAGGGTTTGCAGCTCTGTAATCACAAGACTCGTGGCTTTCTATAGGTATGCGACATGCCCGTTTAGGTGAAACACACGCTTGCGTGGACGTGAATGAGAACTGATAAGAGGTTAAAAGTATCTGAGGAGCTGTTCTCACATTAATCGTTTTCCAGCCCTAATATATTGTCATTTTTCAATATATTCAAAGGAAGGTTTTGGAATATTGCATAAACTTAGTCAATGCATTGCCATGCCACAGCAGAGAGAACACACCTTAGGCCACGTTTACTCAACAACAGTCTCTAGAAAGAACGGCAAAAGGTTGTTGGATTCTCATATATAATCCTGTGGTCAGATGGAGACGCAACAATGACTAAGACAATGTTGTGCGCTTACTATGTCGCTATCTGTCCACTCTCCTTCCTGTCACAGCATGTGTTTACATAATCACCATGGCAGCTACATGCGCCACTGCTGTCAGCTTTGCAGCATTAGCCATGACCTCACACATTTTGCGGTTTCCCAGTAACTCGCCGTTTAGATGGAAACGCAAGGAGGATCGTCACAGATTTTCACTGTGGGAAGTAGTGATGCGCGTTGCGTTGCCCACAGACCCGGTTGGTCAAGATTTCAGACTCAATTGGCGGTGGTTATCGCAACTCTCATGTGCAATAGTAAAGGGAGAATAATTCACCTGCTATTGTTTTTGAGCGGTGGTCACAACGCTCCTATACGTGGCCGTGTGTGTGGGTCTGTCTGTCTGTCTGTCTGTTTGTCTGTCTGTATGTATGTCTCCGTAGCCTGGCCCTGCAGTAACCTTTTCTGACCACACATGTTAAGGGAGGGGCGCTGTTGCGCACACACACACACACACACACACACACACAACCTGTATTGCGCCTTGCAGACGATTACACAGAGAACAGAGCAGTGCGCAAACAATTCTCAGTGTGTGTCTAATGTCTAGGTCTCTGTAATGAGTGTTTATAAATAGCCTACTTTGTGTCAGTTAAAGGGCCAGTTCACCTCTGGGGCAACTAGATCTTATTTTATTGTTTGAGACAAGATCAACACAATCCTGAGTAATCTTTTGTGTTCAATCTGTGTTTTGAGATATTTTAGTATTTCAGCATGAATGATGATGCATTTTGCATCATATGATGCAGCATGATGACTCATCTGATGCAAAATGCATCATCATTCATGCTGAAATACAAAAATATCTCAAAACACAGAAATAAGATCTAGTTGCCCCAGAGGTGAACTGGCCCTTTAAGTTATAGGCTATCACCAGATACGATTCGAAGCTGTATATCCACAAGTTTCCGCGGGAGTTTACTGGAGACTATCAGGACCAAACTTCCGGGTTTAACAGCAGACATACAAGCTCACGTCGCGTCGCAGATGCAACCCGCTGTGAGCTTGTAAATCGGCGGCGGAAGATCGATGCAGACGTTTGCGCAATGCACTATGGGGCGTAGGAAACTCGTGGATAAAGATGAACTATTGTGGTGATGATTATAATTCTTTCCCGGGGCAGGCGGGTTAAGTTCCGTGCCAGCTACAGGCTGTGCGGGTTAAGAAAAAACCTGAAACATGCATCACTACTGGGAAGAGGTTTTGACTTTTGCATTTACAACTCCCGAAAATATTGTTGTCGTCTGAACGGAAGGCATATCTGTTTCATTTTGCTGTTTTCTCGTGGATATAGCCTCATATAGACAGGCTCTAAGACCCTGATGCCAGACAGGAGGGGGTGGAGGGCAGCAATTCAGGAGTCCAGAGTTAGTGTTGGCTAGACTGCACTCTGACATTGCATGGGGGACCCATTGAAGTAAAAGGTTATAGCAATATAGTGCAAAAGGGTAAAACATTTACCTCCATCATCACTGGTCTCAGTCATGTCAACGTCACCATCACCTGGGGGCTGTCGGCACCAACCAGGTGCACCTAAAATATAAAAAAAAACTAATTACAGATAAAGTTCACATGCAATAGCTATGAATTTCATGTTTACCTAGACATTTTTCTACACAGCAATGTAGTTAAGCTAGCAGCGTTATTACTAGACTAGAGGAAAGATTGAACTATCTTCCACACACTGTCATGGATTGTATAGCAAATCTACTATGAGTGCAGTGCCCCCCAAAACTCACAGGCATGTGCACGTGTGTGGGGGGCACAGAGACACACAGAACATTCACGCTGGCTCTCTGCTCCCTGCAGCACTAAAAGGCCAGATTTACCTGTTGCTAATTAACTTAACTTGTCAACAGAGCCTTTAATGCAAAGGAAAACAAAGGTATTATTACGTCAAACACTTACACATGGCCTCCAAAATTTCTGTAGGGGTCTGCCGATTAGAGTCATCTGCGTCCTCATCTATCCTGTCTTCATTTACAAAGACAACATAAAAAACAAAGGATGAACAAAAAATACATTTCATTGGCAATGTTCTGCATACTGACTAGATTTACTTGTTACTTAAATTTTCACAGGGTGAGGTGTATAGGTTAAAAAAAACATGAAAGAAAAGACTGGTGTTAACATAGTTAACCAGTAAGACTCCCTAATCGGGAGATAAGCGACCGTTGGTCGCTTATCTCCACAAATAGGCCAAAAGTTTGTTTTACCAATTATCAAGACATACGGGCAGTTGACAGTTTGCCATGGTTACTCATTGAAGTTGAATCTCCATATATGGAGATAACCTACGCATCACACTAAGTCTGACCTCACCAGCCCATATTTGGGCATGAGCAACTTATGTCTCCATATATGGAGATATGATGACATCACACAGTCCTCAGCCGATGATGTGGCGTGATGTCATACAATACACAAACGAGCCCTACAGTATAAAGGGGCAATTCTTGCCAGGAAAGAAGCATTTCTTCGACTCAGACCTTATCGCCAGCTTATCTCCACAAATAGGCCAAAAGTTTGTTTTACCAATATAAGAGTTGGTTGCTAGGGTAAAAAACATGGTTGCTATGGTAAACAGTTGGTTGCTAAGGTATAAAAGACATGGTTGCTATGGTAAACAGTTGGTTGCTAGGGTAAAAAAAACATGGTTGCTATGGTAAACAGTTGGTTGCTAGGGTAAACAGTTGGTTGCTAGGGTAAAACCATGGTTGCTAAGGTGGTTGCTAACGTACACTAACAGACCAGCAACAACAGACTGTTGCCACAGCAACGTACACAAAGGTTCATACTGATGTCAGCAGTGTGATGTCATACTGATGCGGAGATATGAGCAGGGCAAAGGTGTGACGTGTGACGTGACGGACGGCCGGTGGAGGTTTTGATACTAAACTGCGACCTTACGGTCGCAATAAGATCTAAAATAAGAAAGTCATTATTGACAAAAAGGTGTCTTACCTTCTGGTGTACATAGGGCTGTGTCCACAGCAGGAACCTTTGCCTTCTTCCTCCTTTTGTCCCCAGTCCTTTTCTTTCTCCCCACTGTTGGTGAAAGAACAAACACTGAAGTATAATAGTACCAATGTGTACCCTGGAGTTATCTGGTTTGAGTCTACTGGTTCCTCCTGAATCTAGATTTGTGACCAAAGGAGATCAAGTATTAATCCCCCTGAGACAACAAGCAAATGCTTCAGAGTGTGTAATTGCCTTTTGTCTCAGTTCTGACAAAACTCACTAATTGATATTCCATCATTTTATTATTGTTACTTTGTAACACTGTTAATAAAAGTGCTATCCAAATACAGTATATTATTATTATCATCATCATCATTATTGTTAATATTGCGACCGTAGGTCGCAGTTTACTGTCAGAACTGTCACACCTTGTCCGTAGACGTCAGGACAGGTAATGCCTGACACTGTGGTTTCCCTGACACATCACTGTCTTGGCCATCTAGAGGCACAGTGATGTCACAGTGATGTGGACATCAGGGATGTCGATATATGGGCATAAAAGGGACAGAGTCACAGTGATGTGGACAACAGGGATATCCATATATGGGCATAAAGGGGATTTGGTTCCCCTGTCATCCCAGGGATCTCCATATCTGGGCATAAAAGGGATTTGTTCCCCTGGCATTACAGGGATCTCCATATAAGGGCATAAAAGGGACTGTCTGTCTGGGTAACGCAGTTTTTGTTGATTGACTCTCATGCTCTGACATCACTGTTATGTCATGGGAACTAAATCCCTTTTATTGCCATTTATGGAGATCTCTGTGATGCCAGAGGACCAAATCCCTTTGGCCAGATGTCCAAGACATGGCACCATGGCTTGTCTCACTGAGGCGTCTTACAGGTTATTATTATTATAAGCTGTGCTGCTGTCTCAAAGTAATTATTGACAAAAAGGTGTCTTACCTTCTGGTGTACATAGGGGTCCACAGCAGGAACCTTTGCCTTCTTCCTCCTTTCGTCCCCAGTCCTTTTCTTTCTCGCCACTGTTGGTGAAAGAACAAACACTGCAGTATAATGATACTCACTTCAAATACATATTATGATGGTATAATAGATTCTGCGTGGATCAGGGAGCAGACTTATTTCATGTAGTTAATAGTGTCATTTGTGCCATACCTTGTGGAAGGGATTGGGGTGATTGGGGTGACAGGCCCCCTGGATTTACAGGCACCTGTGGAAGGGATTGGGATGACTGGCCTTCTGGATCTAACTGTGTTCCTGGTTGAAGAGAAAACATAATTGAATTTAATTAATTAATTACACATTGTGTGTGTGTGTGTGTGTGTGTGTGTGTGTGTGTGTGTGTGTGTGTGTGTGTGTGCACATATACACTCTTTTAATTGTATTACACTGCTTGGTTGAATGCTCGATTCTGATTGGTCAGTCACTGAAATCAGCAGTGTGTTATTTCATGATAACAGACCGCTCCAATCTATAACAGACCTCTGTCTAATCAAAGGGTCGAGTACCTGATGCACTGCATGAATATGTTTTGAAAACATTTTGAGAAATAGACGATGCAGTAACCGAAGATTGTTTCTATTTGATCAACAATTCTTAGTTTTACAAGGTGATCATGTTGCGCAGGGAAGATGGCCAGTGCAACACATATGGAATACTTTCATTAACATAAGCAAGGAATTACTCAGTTTTGTCATTACTTATGGTACTTAAGTCTCTGTATTTAATCATCCAGCTGGGGGTTGTTTTACATCAACAACCTGCACAGTGGTAATTATACCTTGGCATATCTTGTGTTTACACAATTCATATAGAAACTACCTACTTATTTGAAAAGAAATCTGCTGTGCATTTTCCAGGATGGCCTTCAGCTGATCTCTCCCATAAAAGTTACTCTTCCGAAGTTCCGGACAAATTGGGGGGAGACCTGTAGCATGCACCGTCCCTGTCTTATAGGGAAGTTTTCCACTGCCACCCGCCTCGTCTTTAAAGTAAAGATAAGTAAGAAGAGAAAAAGAGGGAGGGAGAGAGAGAGAGACGGACGGACAGGGGCGAAAACATACTCTCCCCCTGCCTTCGGCTGGTGGAGATAATGATACAGGGTGATGTCAGGTAAAGTGAGACACCTAAGGTTTCAGCCTCCTAGCTACTGTCTCTTTAATTTTCTTACATTCAATGGCTGCACATGTTTCTTAACACAACTGTACTTGACATCAAACAACCGATTTGATTGGTGTATGGTTGTTTGGGTGGGAGGAGCGATGCCTCGCATCTAGACTGCATGTGGAGGTAGCAAGGTAATGTGAGATGGCAAAGAGATTTAACTTGTTCCATGCAGTTCTCCTCAGCAGTCTAGATGTGAGGCCATTACCACCCACCATAACAAACATACACCAATCAAATCAACTGTCTCAAATCAAGTACAAGTACAATTGTGGCAAGAAACATGTGCAGCCATTGGCTGTTAAACTTTTTAAGAGCACAGAGATAATTGGCTCAACTCTAGAGTGGCCCATTTTAGCTGATAAGGTGGCCCAAATGACCTGGGTCAATATCAAATTGCAGGAGTTTTCCAGTCCAAGGATATATCTAGCTTGTGTTTGCATTAAAAGTAAAAAAACAAAAGCTTGTTATGTTCATTATGATCTTGTCTTTCCAAATAACCTAATCATTTACTGTGGAAACAGTCACTTATTAATACAAAATGGCTGAATATCCCTAAAATGTCAACTAAATAACCGTCCGAATTTAACAACCACCACCTTCTAATTAGTTAAACAACAATAACATTTGTTAAATCTAAATTTGTTTTGATCATTTTATTTTTATGAAGTTAAGATAATCCTTTTCTTGTTTGATTCTTTTAGGAATATATCAAATATAATATGGAAAATAACACATGTTGTCTGTGTCCGAGACCTCACTGTCAACTAAGTTACCCATTACAAAAACCCCTCCCAAGGAGGTGTGTTATTTCCAAATCACATGACCTTCTCCAGCTGATGTCATTTACTACTGATGAAAAGTTTGGCAAGACCACAAGGTATGTTCTTTCTCCTCTTTCTTAGTTATTTAATATAAAGTAGTGTGTGAGTCAAGGGTGTATTTATGTCAACAGTGTTACTATAATTTTGTTATCCGCAAGTTTCCCCGGGAGTTTACTGTTCAAGTTCAAGTTCAAGTCAGTTTATTGTCTGTTTACACAGAAATTTGTTGTAATGTGCATACAGTGCCTACTAAAAACAAATACACCACAATAAAAACACAGACACATACAGACTACCACACAACACAAGGCCAGCAATAAAACAAATCCACCTGGAAATTGTCCAATTCCAAAATTCTAAAAGTTCATTCCAAATTTCTAAAAGTTCATTCACCTATCTACCCCCCTTCTTCTTGTTTAGGAGGGTGATGGCATGGGGCACAAAATATTTCTTGGTCCTTTGCAACTTGCACCGCACAGCTCTGAGCCGCCTCCCCGATGGGAGAAGCTCAAACTCCTCGTGGAGGGGGTGAGAGGGACTGTCCGCCATTTTTTGGGCCAGACGCACTACTGCAGCATTCTGGCTTTCAAGGAAGCCTTGATTAATGGGCCGACCGATGATTTTCGAGGCCATTTTGATCAGTCCAACCACTCTGTTTTTAACTTGTACCGTTAGACTGTTGTACCACACAATGCCGCAGTATTGGATGATACTCTGTATGGTGGAACGGTAGAAGAGGTGTAGTATTTCCGGGCTCGCCCCGTGGGCCCTCAGTCTCCTCAAAAAGTACTTGCGTTGCTGCACTTTGGCACAGACGTGATCCACCTGGATGGACCAGCCCAGGGTGTGGTCTACCCACACACCCAGGTATTTGTAGGATTCCACCTGTTTCACAGGTATGTTGTGAATCTGAAGGGATTTCCTGTCCGCAATTGACCTGGGGTCAAAGATGATCTCCTCTGTCTTTGACACATTTAGTGCCAAAGAGTTCTCATCGCACCACTTCACCAGACTGTTGACACTGTCCACATAGGATGGAATGTCGTTGTCATTGTCCCTGGTCATCAGGGCTAACAGGACAGTGTCATCTGAGAACTTAAGGATATATTGGTTTTTGGTTGAGGTAGTACAGTCATTTGTGTACAGGATGAAGAGAACTGGGGAACTCATGCAGCCCTGTGGAGCTCCTATGTTGGTGACCACAGGGGAAGAGAGAACCTTGTTTACCCTCACCTGCTGGACTCTTTCTGTCAGAAAAGAGTGGTAGAAGTGGATGATATGCGGGTTAATGTCCAGGTGTTTCATTTTCTCCAGTAATATATGTGGTTTGATGGTGTTGAAAGCGGATGAGAAGTCAAGGAAAAGGGCTCTGGCAAAAGTCCCGGGGTCGTCCAGATGTTTTAGGATCAGATGGGAGAGTGTTGCTACTGCATCCTCTGTGCTCCGCTCTTTCCTGTACGCAAACTGATAGTTGTCTAGTTTGCTCTCCACAGGGGGCAGAAACTGCTGGACCACCAGCTTTTCCAGAGCCTTCATCAGCACCGATGTCAGGGCGACGGGCCGATAATCATTGTGCTCTTTAGGACATGATTTTTTGGGGATGGGAATTATATGGGAGGTCTTCCATGCTGTAGGCACCTCGGAGTGAAGTATTTGCTGGTAGATGGGCTGCCAGACTGGGCCCAGCTCCTCGGCACAGATCTTCAGTAGGTGAGGGGTGACTTTGTCCGGTCCACATGCCTTCCGTGGGTTTAAAATTTTAAACACCTCGGTCACCTGCTCCACTGTGATGTTAATTTCATCCGCATTTGACCTTGGGATCGTCTCCAACACAGCCCTGCAATCAAGGGAATGTGTATCAGTATCAAACCTCTTATAAAAGGTATTTAGTTCATTAGCAAAAACAAGTTCATCCTCTGCATGGAGAGGTTTGTGAGGCGTCAACATTCCAGCCATGCTTTTCATTGTTTGCCAGGCTAGTTTAGTATTGGATGATAAGAAGGCTGTGTTTCTGCTTGCCCTCCCTTATCATACCATTTAATTGTCTCTGAATCCTCTTCACCTCTCCTGTGTTTTTGTTTTTAAACGCCATTTTCTTTTCCTTTAACACCTTTTTGATGTCACCGTTTACATAGGACTTGCTATTTGGGTAGACTTTCACTTTCTTTGTGGGTATTGCCTCCACACAGAAATTCATATAGTCTGTGGTGACTGTGATTGTCTGTTCAGTGTCATCCTCTCGGAACACTTCCCAGTCTGTGCAGAGGTAGCTGCCTTTCAGAGTCTCAACGCTATCCTCTGACCACACCCTGACTGTCTTCTCCACTGGTTTGCTGCTCTTCAGCTTGGTTTTGTACACTGGGATAAGATGTACAGCCTTGTGATCAGACTTGGCGATAGGGGGCTTAACACGTGAGGAATAGGCATTCTTTATATTTGTGTAGCACAGATCCAGGGTCTTATCCTTCCTGGTGCTACATTTAACAACCTGTTCAAAGCCAGGCATTGCCCTCTCAAGCCTGCACTGGTTAAAGTCTCCTAGGAGCAGTACGGGTGCTTCAGGATGCTGCTGTTGACATACATTGACACAGTCAGCAATTGCATATGCTGCCCGGTTTGGGTTACCACTAGGGGGCACATAGATGACACATAATATCACACAGCCAAATTCCCTAGGCAGGTAAAAGGGTCTGAGAGTGAGGCATAATATCTCCACGTCACTTGTACATATTTTATTCTTGACAGTGTGCTGACGGCACCACTTGTCATTTATATATGCACAGACCCCCCCTGCTTTACTTTTTCCAGAGTCCTCAGTTCTGTCCGACCTGACTAGTGTGAATCCCTCTATTTCAAACTGGCTGTCTGGGATCGAGGGGCGTAGCCATGTTTCACTAAAACACAGGAGACAGGATTCCCTGTACTCATAACAGTGTCTTACGTTCTCCTTGATTTCGTCGATTTTATTACAAATAGAACATACGTTTGCCAGCAGCATTGAAGGGAGCGCCGGTCTGGATTTCCTTGTTCGCAGCCGCCGTCTTATTCCTCCTCGCCGCCCCCGCTTCTTGTTCCTCATTTTTCTCACATCCACAGGAAAGTTGTGATAGTCTGTTGGTTGCACTTTCCGTGGCACACATGAGCGCAGAGCCAGTAGCCTCCTCCTTGAGTAAAACAAAGCGCCTCCCGCTGTTTTCATTGTCCTGTTCTACCGACGGGCGTCCACGCCGCAGATCGGTGGGTTCTTCTTAGACACAAATTCCCAAAAAGGTGGTTTTATAAAAGCTGCCTGTGCTGTGCATAACAGGTAAAAACATAAAGTAAAAAAGACACGCAATAAAACATATAAAAGCACTTCTACACGCGAGTCGCCAGCTGTAACGCAGCGCCTCCTCCTCCTGCCTCCTCCTTCTGGTACTGGAGACTATCAGGACCAAACTTCCGGGTTTAACAGCAGACATACAAGCGGTGGCGGAAGCTCGGTGCAGACGTCTGCGCAATGCACGGGGCGTTGGAAACTCGTGGATAAATAACTTTTAAATAAATAAAAAATCGATTGTATATCTAATACTTTGAAGAAACTTTCTGTAAAAATGCCATCTGATGTATGGTGATAGGTAGCCATGTTGATTTTAGACCTGAAAACAGTAAAAATGTCAACTATGTTACTGTCAACTATGTTACCCTGTAAAGGTAACTTAGTGGACAAAGAGTAACATAGTTGACACTCATGACCTATTCTTATAGTTTTCAAGAGAATTAAATTGTACAGTAAATAAAAGCACTGTTTTCCATAAATATTATTAAAGGTAGACTTGTTTTTCAGGAGAATGCCACGGTTATCTGTTGCAGAAAAGCAGCACTGTTACCGTGCACAGTGAGATGCCAACCCTGGAAAAGGCCGGCAGAATTGGCGAAAGATGAGAGAAGTTAAGACTGTGTCTGAATTGTCAGACAGTTGAACTGTGTCATATCACAGTGCACATAAGGAGCGCTGCGGGCCTCCACCAGAGTTTCCTCTGGCTTCGCCATGCCCAGTAGTTCACCATCTTTCGGATCCTATTGCGCACGCTCATGCTCCACCTCCCCGGCGTGGCAGGCGAGGCGAGCCGGTGGTGCACCAGGGAGCGTGTCGCTGTTACTACATTTCATCTTTTTGACACCCGACTCTAACCCTCACCCTAACCTTAACCCCCGTGGAGTGAGTCGCTAACCCTCCAGTCAAAATGATGGGTGTTCGCAAAAGCGAGACTGGGGCAGCTGGCGCCGCTCTTCACTTTCATTGTGCCACAGGGATTCCAGCGAGTCCTCCTACTCGTGTGTGCGTTAGACTCCTTGGTCTGTGTTTCAAGACAGGTCTGGTGGGTAGCCGTCATCGTCACCGACCCTATAGCGCCCGCTGTATGAGGGCGAAGCGGTCAGGACGCATTGGGGGAAGTCAGCCCAGGTCGACAGTCGCACCGGGTCTGGGGGGGCCTCGTGCCTGGCAGCAGCCAATACGCAGTGATACCTCAGTCCATGCCCCCGAGGGGAAATGCCGAAGTCGGACGAGCGCGCTTTACAGGTCAGGCAGGATAATCCGCCTGACCCACCTTTGCGCCAAGCTCTTCCAGGCCAACCCAGAGCCAGTCATACAGATTCTGTTGGCCGTAATTTTGGAATGTTAATTTTTGGAGACATGTATATCTTCATTCTTGGGGTTCTCAGAATGCCAAAAAAACATGTCTCCAATTTTTCTTTTTGGGTTTAGCGTGTGTAATTAGCATAATTAGCCAATTAATTGCCAAAAACAGGAAATGGCAATAACTTTGCTTCTAGGTAACTTATAAAGGTGATCTAAGAGTCTAAGTCCATGTTTGTGAGGTCCAGAAATGCATCTGTTACCATTGTGAAGTCATAAAACCTTTCCTAATTAGCATAATCAGCATAAATTATGCAAAAATGAGGTGAAAATAAGCAAATTCCTGCATGTTTTTGATTTTGTCAACTTCTCACAGAATCTAAGATGTAGGCCTATGTTAACTCATCTGGTGCCGATCCCGAACTAGTTCGGCTTTATTTCAATCCAATACAATCTTTTTTTTATGAATTCACTTACCCCGAGCTGCTTGTAGAGTCGTGGGTGGTCCTGGCTCGCTAGCCGCTAGCCAGCTAGCCATTCTACTCTGTCCGACGATATATTCCATTAAAAATGGTTTAAAATACATTTTTGAGCTCCCCAATGTTCACCCGATGTTCGGCGCCGCTTCCGATGAGTACACGAGTGTGCCGATCCCGAAGTAGTTCGGCTTTATTTAATTAAATGAATAAAATGATAAGAGGCCTTCTGAAGCCTGGCCTGATTTTTCTAGCTACTAGCCGAAAGCTAGCAACCTCCCGGCCGGCCGTAATTTGCGAACGCAATCGCCAATCTCCGCCTAATCCAATGAAAGACCGCATCTTTAAAGGCTTATATCTCTTTTTTGTGTTTTAGGGAAGCGGCGCGAGGTTTATTTACGGCGAAATCGCCCAAAAATGATCTTTTAGATGACAAAATGGGAATAGCCATTCTGTTAGCATCTTCATCCGGGACATTTCCATGCCGTGCATGAACGTGAGCACGTGAGGTCCTGGAAGCTGAAGTCCTGGAAGCTAAAGCGCTCGCCTATGAGAGATGCGCTGGCATTCTTTGGCCCCTAGAGGGCGCTGGCACTCAAAGAGTTAAGGAATTATTATAGTCCTATAAATAAATCATGCAACCTTTTGTCTGTGTAATAATGATGTAATAATCACACAGAAACAAGAAATAGCTATATTTCTTTATATATCCTTCATATAAAATAAAGAATACGAGAAATGGTCACAGAATTATCCGATTGTTTATACTAATCTACAGAAAGTTGTGTAAACACATTTAAATTGAAGGCTCTTCGTCGTCGTCATCGTCAATCCCCAACAGATGTGCCCTGCTTACATTACAACACACCTCTTCATCTGCCCCACCACATCTCAGAGCATTTCAAAATGTGAGATCGACAAGAACAATGTGACATCCACTGGGATTTCTTGCAGCCACATTTGATCAGTTGGGTAATGGTGGCTGGAGCTGGAGGATCCCGTGTTGTGACTGGCACCAGTTAGCCTCGGAAACCCAGGCTTATTTTGGCGATCGGAAGGAAAATAAGCCTGGGCAAACCCCCTTATAACTGTGCTGGTTCATGACATTTTAATTGTATAACATAAATGTAGCCGTTCAGATATCTTATTTTACATCAGTATTGTTCATGTGAACTGGTTTGTTGAATGTTTAGGCATATCCATTATAATTATAAAATCGCTATGATTTATCACTTGTTTTCCACCGCGGATCACTTCCTCATTTACCCAAAGTGGACAGCAGCAGGAGTCATGTCACCCTCCACATCATTTCGAGACGCCGGAGGACCCGGTGAGATCCGCCAGCCAACAAATAATATCCGTGTTAGGTTAGACTAGGCACCAGTTGATCTCCCTCAGCCTCCTATCCTGTCCTACCCTGTCCAGCCCACTGGGAACATATCTTGATCCATGATGGCTTTCCCATTCATTGCCTGTACCAATGCCATTCCATCTATGACAGTTAGCTGTCACTCTTAGCTGTCAGTGGCAGCACTCTGTGGTTGCTGATCAACACCAACGTCATCAGTCCTCTTCTCATTTTGCAGCTCCTCGAGAATGGTGTGAATTGAAGGATGACAGGTCACTGTTTGCTCGAATGCTGATTGTTGCTCGATCACGGTCAGAGATCAACCTCAAAGAAGCCATTGGCCAGCACAAGTTCACTGCCAAACCACGTGCTCTCTTCACAGTGACTGGTGACCTTCGGCCCTACACAGACACGAGCAAGCTCATAACCATTCTCGAGGAGCTGCAGAATGAGAAGTGGACTGGTGACCGCAACCACAGAGTGCTGCCACTGACAGTTGTCCCCTGCCAGCTAAGAGTGTAACTGTCATAGATGGAATGGCATTGGTACAGGCAATGGGAAAGCCATCATGGATCAAGATATGTTTCCAGTGGGCTGACCACTTCATAGCCACACTGGATAGGAAGACCAGAGAACATATTGAGACCCATGTCGTATTTGACCGCTATGATATTGCATCTTCACTGAAGGAGGCCACATGTAAGCGATACCAGGGTGGCAAGCCCCCTACCACTTATCATGTGGAAGACAACACACCGATAGGGAAGGTGTCAGAAAAACAGTTTTTGTCAGGTATCCACACCAAAGATGAGCTGACTGTCTATCTTGCTAAGAAAGCCCCCCAACACTTCCAGGGGAAACCCTTTCATAATCACGTCAAGGCAAGATGTCCAATCAAACTATTGATGTAAAACATCTCCACAGCTCACAGGAAGAGGCTGACAAAAGGATAATCCTGCACACCCTGCTATCCAAAGAGGGGCAACACAGCTCTACATTGAGTCCCCGGACACTGATGTCTTTGTTCTTGCGATCCGACAGTACCATCAGCTGTGCAAGGACACCTATTTCATCACCGGTGAGGGAAACAAAAATATATCATCTCACTGGAGCCAGTAGTGCACTGGGTAAAACGGGGACTTCAGCCTTGCAGGGTTCCATGCCTTCTCTGGAGCTGACCAGACTTGCTGGCAAGGGAAAGTTAACCTGTTGGCAGGCCCTAAACCACTGTCCTGTGGAGGTGGTATCAGCATATTTGCTACTCTAGGTACTACAAAAAAGCTCAGTTCTGACGCAGAAAAAAAAGATTGAAGCATTTGTTTGCCAGCTGAGCGAATGAATATGGATGGGAGGCTGAGGGAGATCAACTGGTGCAAGTCACAACACGGGATCCCCAGCTCCAGCCACCATTACCCAACTGATCAAATGTGGCTGCAAGAAATCCCAGTGCATGTCGGATTGTTCTTGTCGATCTCAAAATTCGAAATACTCTGAGATGAGCATGTGTGGGGCAGATGAAGATTGATTGATTGAATCATTTATTTGGCAATTTTGAAAAAACAAGACAAGGTACATACAACATATTTACATGCCGAACAGCACCGGCCGGTTTACCATCCAAGCCAAAAAGGAACATCCCAAATAAGACCTTTTAAGGCTTTGTTTACATTGGAAGTCCATCATATACAATTCATCACGAATAATAATAATAACAACATTTAATGCAATAACGAACCGCATAAGTACGGTATATCAAATATATACAATGCAAATAAATACTTTTAATATAATAAATGGGGGAACAGTGTTTCCCTTTGCCTCTGGTCTCCTGATAGGTGGATTTTCAAGGCGGCCTTGAAGGAGCCCAGCGAGCTACTTGTCTTAAGGGAAATAGACAGGGAATTCCACACTTGCGTGGCAGTATTGTAAAAGGAGAATTTACCCATATTTGTGCTGTGAGGCTGTATTATAAGGTCATTGTTAACGCTCCCTCTGGTGTTATAGCTGTGGGTGTCGCTAACTTTTTGTAGGTGGTTTGTCAGATATGCAGGCACTGAGGGGGTTGAGGGCCGCTTTGCATTGACTATTTTGAATGTCAATCCCATTTTTAGCTGTTTAACCCTGTCATCTACATTGAGCCACCCTAGGCTAGCGAAGTGCGCGGGAGACACATGAGACATGGGCCCCAGCTTAAGAAGTAATCGAATAAGCTTGTTTTGGGAGGTTTGAAGTTTTGTCTTTAATGGTTTTTTGGTGTTTGAGTACCAAGAGGTACAGGCGTAGTCATAGAGGGACTGAATTAGGGCTCCAGCAAGAGTCCTGAGGGCACTCTCATTGATAAACGCGGACATTCTGCCCAGGAATCTCGTTCTTTGGTTTACTTTTTTTATCACCATTGATGCCATGCTATCCCCGGACAAGTATCTATCCAGAATACAGCCCAAATAAGTAATCTCTTCCTTGCTACCGATTACTGAGTCATCAACTTTGATCTTGAAATCATTTACATCTATCTCTCTTAGGGAATGTTTAGTCCCAAAAAGTATGGATTCTGTTTTACCAAGATGGAGTGACAGTTTGTTATCGGTAAGCCATGTGCGAATTTTGGTGATTTCTGAGCTGAGAGCTTCCTCCACTTGCAATTTGTCCTCTCCCGAGATCAGGAGTGCTGAGTCGTCAGCAAAAAGGAACAATTTGCAGTTACAGGCAGCATTCATATCGTTAATGTAGAGGAGGAATAGTAATGGCCCTAGTATGCTTCCTTGAGGAACGCCACAGGTCACTGCTAGGGATGAGGACAGGGTTCCATTGATGTCAACCACCTGTTCTCTTCCTTCGAGGTAGGATGTCATCCAGTTTATTGCTGTGCTATCGAATCCAATCGCCCTTAATTTACTCAAAAGTATTGAATGATTTACGGTGTCAAACGCTTTTTGGAGGTCCAGCATGACCATTCCACAGTATTTGCCTGAATCTACTTCTCTTTTTATGTAGTCCGTCAGATACAATAAACAAGTGTCAGTGGAGTGGGATGTTCTAAATCCTGATTGGAATTCGAACAAAAGTTTGTGTTCGGCGAGGTAGCTGTTTATTTGGTCTTGTATTAGTCTTTCCATAACCTTTGAAATTGCGCCAAGGATGGAGACAGGGCGATAGTTGCCGGGTTCCAATTTACTTCCTTTTTTGTGTAGGGGGATAACTCTTGCAATCTTGAAATCTTGTGGGACATGACCTTGACTGATTGATGTATTTGTAATATGTGCTACTATGGGGGCAATTGAGGAAGCTGCGTCTTTGAGGAATCTGGTGGGTATATTGTCCATTCCGGTAGCCTTGTTTTGTTGGAGGGCGTCGAGTTTTTTTAGCACTTCATCATTACCTACAGTTTTGAATGAGAAGGAGTCTTTTTTTACACTTAGCTTTGTATAGTAAGCTTGTATATGCTCTGAGCCATAAATACCTGAGTGAGGGGGTAGTTGACTGACCAGTTTGGAGGCCACGGTGGTGAAGAAACTATTAAAGCTGTCAGCCACTACTAGCTTGTCTGTCACTAGTGCGTCACTTGAAATGATACAGATGTTAGTGTTTTTGGTTTGTAGTTTGTTGTTGCATCCTAATTTTTTGAGTGCCTCCCACAATTTTTGAGGGTGGTTTTTATTTGCTTCTATATTTTCGTTTAAATAATTCTTTTTGGCCTTTTTGATCATGTTATTCACAATGTTGCGTTGTTTTTTACTTTTCAAGAGTAATTCTACATTGTTTGTTTTCCTGAAATCTGAATACATTTTGTTTCCAAGTTTAATCGCATCTAATATTTCCTTTTTCATCCATGGCTCGGTACGAGCTCTGACCCTAACAACCTTTAGTGGCGCTAGGCTATCGAGTACTGATAAAAATACTGGTTTAAAACATAACCAGGTGTCTTCTGCGGAGGTACAATTTAACACGTCTGCCCAATCCATGTTATCAAGAGCTGATGTTAATGCTTCCGGGGAATAGTGTTTTAAGGATCTGCAGCTCATTGTAGTGTGGCAATTAACTGCTGCTCTACGGGGGATTTTACGTGTGCAAAAAATTATGTTGTGGTCGCTTATATTGCATTCGATGACTCCACTGTTTTGAATTCTTGAACTGTCCGATGTCACTATTAGGTCTATGATGGTTCTGGAAGATGGGCTGATCCTTGTGAATTGTTTTATCATCTGGGTGAAATTGTGTAAATTGCAGAAGTTATTGAAGGATTGGAATATGGGAGTGTCTTTCCGATGAACATTTGTGTTGAAGTCGCCTGTCAGTATTATTTCTGCACTTCCCAAACCTGTCACATGTTTCTCTATACGGTTGTAAAATGAAGTTTGGTCTGGGGGCCTGTATATTGCACCAAAAATCAATGGTTTAGCTCTTGGGTAGATTATTTTAACCCAGACGGATTCAGTGTCAATCCCTAATTCAGGTAGCTCTGTGAATGTGAGGTCTGATCTGATATATACACAAACCCCGCCCCCCCAACGGTTTCTGTCCTTCCTGATTACAGTGTATCCTTTAATCTCTATTTCTATATCTGTACATGAATCATCTATTTTTGTTTCAGAAAAAGAAAGAATTCCTACCTTACCATTGCCGAACATTGAAATTATTTCAGACAATTTGTTTTTGCATTTTAAGCTGTTGATGTTTAGATGAATTATGTGAAGCCCTCTTGTTGAAAAAAGTGAGTCCATGTCTGTAGTGGAGTAGAATTTCATGTCTTTAGCAGCCACTGGAGTGATGATGGGGGGAGTGGGGGGAGGAGGGGGGGCAGAAAAAGGTGACTGTAATGATGGACTATTTATAATGAGCGCTGGGGTGGGATTGGTGGTGTGAATCGGACTAGAGCATGTGTTATTAATTATTTTATTTGTAATAGAGCCCCCTAGATCAGACCGAAGGGGGATTACATAGTGATTTCCTCTCGTGAGTCTAGGTATCCTACGTGTTCTATGTAGTGAGGTCCTGACTGGAATATTGGCAGTAGGTGAATTAGTAATACAGTAGGGGGCGCTAGCGGGGGATGATGTGTGTGACTGGGTCAAAGAAGAGAGCCGTTGTTGACCGGAAGTTACGGATGGGATGGTTGGCGATCCATGCTGGATTATCGGGGGTCTAATCAGTCAATGTTTTGGTGGCGTCTGCTGTGCTAAGGAGCGAGACAAGTTATTTGAGAGCATTTGTCCTCCCAAACTGCTTGGATGGAGGCCGTCGGATGGAGGTGTGTTGTATGTGTGCTTGGATGGAGGTGTGTTGTAATCTAAGCAAGGCACATCTATCTGTTGGGGATTGAAGATGACGACGACGAAGATGGAGACTCTTCTATTTAAATGTTTTCCAAACTTTTTGTAAATATTAGTATAAACAATCTGATAATTCTCTGACCATATCTCATATTGTTCTTTATTTTGTATGAGGGATATAGAAAGAAATATAGCTATTTCTAGTTTCGGTGGGATTATTACATAATTATTACACAGATAAAAGGTTGCATGAATTATTTATAGGATGATAATAATTCCTGGACTTGTAAACATACATCTTAGAGTCCGTGAGAAGCTTTGAAAGTTGACTAAAACAAAAGAATGCAGCAATTTGCTTATTTTCACCTGATTTCTGCATCATTTATGCTACTTATGCTAATTAGGAAAGGTTTTATGACTTCACAATGGTAACAGATGAATTTCTGGACCTCACAAACATGGACTTAGACTCTTAGATCAGCTTTATAAGTTACCTAGAAGCAAAGTTATTGCCATTTCCTGTTTTTGGTGATTAATTGGCTAATTATGCTAATTACACATGCTAAACCCAAAAAGAAAAATTGGAGACATGTTTTTTTTGCATTCTGAGAACCCCAAGAATGAAGATATACATGTCTCCAAAAATTTACATTCCAAAATTACGGAAATTGATAGGCTCCTCTACTATGTGGAGAAAGTGCGCCCGGCGGGGGCACAGAGCAGCGAACCCGGCCAGGGGTGCCCTGAGAGGCATCCCCGAACGCCGGGTGGCCGGCCTGATGCTGGGTTGAGTCCTCCGGGTAGACTGTGTGGAACCCACCACACCAGTTTACATCTTAACCGTTTCACGCCATGTTGAACTCTCTCTTCAAAGTTCTTTTCAACTTTCTCTCATGGTACCACTATCGGTCTCCTGCCGGTATTTAGCTTTAGATGGAGTTTGCCACCATGGGCTGCATTCACAAACAACCCGACTAGGGCCGCTACCGGCGCCTCACCGTCTGCGAGTTGGGGCCTCTATCAGAAGGACTCAGGCCCCTTATTGACACCCAGGCGGCAGCCGTCTCCTGTACGCCACATTTCCCGCACTCACCGCGGTCAGGGATTCGCCGCTGGGCTCTTCCCTCGCCGCTACTTGGGGAATCCTTGTTAGTTTATTTTCCTCTATTTTGTATGTATTGTAATATGCTTAAATTCAGCGGTCGACTTGTCTAATCAGCGGTCGTAAGCGATGCTGTCAGTGGTCTGGCTCGTCCCCAGGGAGGGGGGGGGGGGGGGGGGGAGTGCGAGGCTCACCGGGGGGGTGCGAGGCTCACGTGGAGAGGTCCGGGCCTGCTCGCGAGCTCCCCTCCGAGTGCACTGAACTGTGTCATATCTTCGTGGTTAAAGACACACACACACACACACACACACACACACACACACACACACACACACACACAGATATTTCCATGGATTCAAAATAATTTGTTTAATAGTTAATAAACTTGCTAGTGATCCATTAAACTGTTCTGAATCGGTATCATTTGTTTTTGTCACAATTATAGAGCATCGCGGCGGAAGTGGTTTACTGGTCCCACCAAAAAATCTCCCATTCATTTTCCCCATAGACTTTTACAAAAATATTTATAACAATTATGGTAAGCCTATAACCAAGCCATCCAGGATTGCAGTGAATCATGACCATACAACCTTTGATCCTACTGAAAACATATTTTAATATTAAATTATTTTATATACTACATTAATGACTGCCCTTTTGTTTAGCGAATTTCAAAATGTTTTTTTCATAGAAACAAAGGTTTTATGGTCATGATTCACTGCAATCCTGGATGGCTTGGTTCTAGGCTTAACATATAATTGTTATAAATATTTTTGTGAATGTCTGAGGAAAATGAACAGGATATGTTTTAGTGAGACCAGTAAACCATGCCCACTGCTATTCTCTATGTCAATGTTCTTAATTAAATGCACTAAGAGATGGAATATGCAATTTGCTAACATAAAATAGTAATTAAGAATTAATTTAGTTAATGTTTGTGTTATTTATGTCAATACATCATTATACCTTTTCATGTCCAGTCAACTATGTTAGCTTTGTCAACTATGATACCTTGCTGTCAACTAAGTTACTATCATGTTTTTTAAAAATATATATATTTTTAAATGTTCCCAAAAAAAAAGTAAAAAACTAAAACAAACGCCGCGGCACGGAGTGCAGTGCCGGGTCTCGACCCGACCCGACGCGCGGTTTTCCCGAACCGGCGCGAAACGTTCGGAATCTCCTTATGCGGGGTTGATTGTTGACATCAGGCTGTTCCAGAGGAAATCGGCGAAACTCTGACTCATTGTGACATCACTTCATAAAAGGCTCTGACATCACGTACGCCACATGAGTCAACAAAAAATCTCTGTGAGTGTGTATGTATGTATGTAATCCGCGTATCTCGAGAACCGTTCGTCCCACGGGCACGCGCGTTCTCCATATATGGGGAAATGAATGCCCCCATATATGGGCATAAAATGGATTACAGACAGACAGATACAGATATCTCCATATATGGACATAAATGGACAGAGGCAAACAGATGGTCAAAGATCTCCATATATGGGCATAAAATGGACGCAGACAGACAGATACATATATCTCCATATATGGGCATAAATGGACACAGGCAAACAGATGTTCAAAACGGGTCCTATGACAACAGGTATAATGAGGTTTGCATTAAAGGGGGAACCGGCACTGTGTCTGCAACACAGTTGGAGGCACAGACAGATACTCCATATATGGGCATAAAATGGACGCAGATAGACAGATATCTCCATATATGGGCATAAAATGGACCCAGAACTATAACTGCAGTGATCTCCATATATGGACATAAAATGGACGCCGACAGACAGACAGACAGATACAGATATCTCCATATATGGGCATAAATGGACACAGGCAGACAGATGGTCAAAACGGGTCCTATGAAAACAGGTATAATGGGGTTTGCATTAAAGGGCGGGGCATTCATTCCCTATTTACATTGTTCCGAGTTGGCCAGGTCGCCGACTAGACGCTAGTCTAGTCGGGCGGCCCAGCTTCTAGTAATTGAAAATGTAGGTAAGCGGACAGATATTCTTCCAAGAACAATGATTTGTTTGAATACTTTACATTTATCCAAAGCTAAAATTTTACAGTTTTTGTCCGTAACATAGTTGACCAAATATTGAGTCGACAACTCAGTTTTTTAAATAAATATCTGAAATCAGTTATGCCTGAGCTTGCTAATTAATGAAAACATAATCTTTAAGGAAAACTTTGTATGGAAAAATAATAATATATTGGAAAAAAACTACTTTTTTTCCAGAAATTTTCAAACCCAAAAACTCCCGCAATTTGATATTGACCAACCTGAAAACTGCTAATCTAGAAAAAGAGTGACAGCTGATGTTTCAAAAGCTATAGGGCCAAAACGAATTTATTTTATTACATATATTTAACGCAAATATGTTGAAAACAGTCATAAAAACACAAGTCAGTGTCATGCATTACCTTTCCTTAGTTTCCTAGGCCAGTTACCAAAAAGTGGCCCAAATGACCTGACATCACCCGATCAAAAGAAACAAAAGTAACACAATCAAAGAATGATATAAAAAAGGGACAAAACCAGCAGTGACACAGAGCTACTAATGAAAACAGAGACACAATATTAATCAATTACAATGATTTACAACAAATAAAATATACTGCAGTATAAGAACTGCCTTAAATCTAATTAAATCATTGACTGCCAGGATTCACTGTGTTTTTCACCAACCATTAAAATAAAAGATAGAGGCTTCCGCATAGCCGGCCTTGAGTCCAGCACCTCACTATCACATCACTATCCACACGCTATGTGTATTTTTTATCTTTTAATTCCTAGAAATTGCACCGTGCAAACACATAATGTGTTTCTGGCTAACACAAAGCTTTTGATTGGTTGGTGTTTTTGGCTAACACGTGATGGACAGAGCAGCAAAGTGGAATAACAAAAGGTTTGTTCTGGTTACGTCATCAGCATTTCAGGTGACGTCCAGTGGAATCAGGTAATAATTGGTGAACCATAGGCTAGCGAATAGCGCCATCCAGCGGCAGGCAATGATTTAATATACAACAACACTATAGTATAAGCAGCTCTACTACCTTAAATCCATTTAATACAGGGAGCCTGCTGGCCTAGCCGTCCAGGCGCATGCCACATAGGCTCTAATGCCTAACAGTGTGCCGCGGGTTCAAATCCCGAACGGCCGTTGCCGCATGTTCTCCCTGTTTCCTGTCTGCCTAAGGCAGAAAATCACCCACAACTATATAAAAATGTAAAAAAAAATATATAAAAAAAACAAAAACAGTATACGATTATTGTGTCCGTAGGAGATCCCTTGTTGGTCGCGGCTTGTGATTGGCTGAACCGGAGGTAGGGAGCGCTCCGCTGTGTTCACTTGGAACGTGCGGAGGTGCCGAAAGTCGGGAGGACGAAGATCTGCGATTCTGTCCCTATCGGCACATAACTGGGACCCTCCCAGTTATGTGCCGATAGGGAATCGTAAATCTTACTGGGAGGGTTGAGGGCTGAGTCGGGCTGAGTCGGGCTGAGTTGGCTCAAGTCGGCTGAAGAGGACTTTGCAGTGCTCAACACGGCAACTCGCTCGCTTGAGCTCACTCTGCGGTGTCTCACGTGGCACAAGTTCGCTTGAGACGGCGCGCCTCCGTCGTCTCCACCAAAAACAAGCGCTCCTTTACAAGGCATCTCCTATGGATACAAAAATAGCACATACAGTATCCACAAGTTTCCGCGGGAGTTTACTGGAGACTATCAGGACCAAACTTCCGGGTTTAACAGCAGACATACAAGCTCACGTCGCGTCGCAGATGCAACCCGTTGTGAGCTTGTAAATCGGCGGCGGAAGATCGACGCAGACGTTTGCGCAATGCACTATGGGGCGTAGGAAACTCGTGGATAGGACAAAGCAGTGAATGGAAAATGAATGGAGTGAATATGAGTGGAACCACTCATATTCACTCCATTCATTGTCCCATAGAGATTTCCAAAGATATTAAAAGGCTTATCAATTATTTTAATTAATTGATATTATGGAACCAAGCCATCTAGAATACTGTAGAATCATGATCATAAAACATTTGATTCTGTGTCAAATCAAAATGAAACACTCTTTGTTTAGTGGTTTTTCCTTTTTCAAATAATGGTCTCATGGTCATGATTCACCAGGATCCTGGATGGCTTGGTTCCACGCTTAAAATTATTTATAATTATTTATATTTCTCTATTGCAAACTGCTAATAAACTCTTCAATCTACCAATCAATATGAATATTTTTGGATATCTCTGTGGGGAAAAAAAATAATGGAGTGAATTTAAGTGGAACAACAAAATGGCAGCCACTGCTACTGTATGTCCATAAAGGTCCATTTGGTTCCTAACTATCATTTAGCTGAGGACTCAATGGCCCCTGGGGGTCCCCGGACCCCACTTTGAGAACCAATATTATAAACCATCATCATGTCAACATTATTTGTCCAATCAGAAAAGGGACAGAAAAGGTCCATTGAACTCAATGGACTTTTGCGTTTACACAAAAGGTTACCCCTGAACTCATATTTAATGAAAACAGGGTTACTTTAGATGACATAAGTTCTATTGTCCTTGAACAATAGTCTGTACTTTAGGTGACATATAAGTTCTATTGTCCTAGAACAATAGTCTACTTTAGGTGACATATAAGTTCTCTGTCCTAGAACAATAGTGTGGTTGCTATAGAAAGGTGCACTCCTCAGAGTGCAGATCCCCGCCAGGCCAGGTTGCCTACCCAGGGCTGTGTTAGAAGCTTTCATAGCAACATGCTCCACGAGGCAGATCTTCCTAGTGCTACTGGGAGCGTGCCTGCGTAGTTTCACAAGAATCTGACTCAGCGTTCTAATGTGCCATTTCGCACGAAAAATTGGCCCCTCCCAGAAGACGATTGTAGTCAAATCTGGGAGTTGCGTCATGATACAAGGAATCATGGGGATTTACCCCCCCCCCCCCCCCCACACAATTTTAGTAGTCAATAATCTTTTGCCCCTTTCTCCCCCAATTAAGTTGATATTATGTCATTTGATTCCTCCCCAGTTGTCACTGCTGCAGTATCCTACTGACTCACTGCCAGTGAGGAGCCCCCACCAGGAGGACATAATTATTGTATTGCCCTTCGTCCTACCCATCCCATCCCAACCATATAAGGAGTTCCCAATGATGACTGGTTTGTCGACATTAGTTTCGCAAGCTGGTCTTGCACCATTTCTTGCTACTCATAGTAGTAGCTCCTATGTTTTCTTTCACAGACTCAAAGGTTTAATGGTCATGATTCACCACAATCCTGGATGGCTTGATTCTAGTCCTAAAGTGATTGATACAAAATAGTTTTGTAAAAGTCTATGGGAAAAAATAATGGATAATTTAACAGTTATGGGTCTATTGGGCTTATGGATAACATGTCACAGTTATGAGTCTATTAGGGCTCATGAATCACTATGGGACTCATGGATTGTGAGTCCAAGTCACAGTAATTTAGTGAGTCCTGACTTCTGGGCAGGTTGACTGCGACTGGTGTTTCTCCCAGGGTTTGTGGACTTCACGGCTGTGAACAGGTCCTTCAGGGTGTGCCTGGAGTTCCAGCCTTGTTCCTTGGCCAACATGCAGACTCCTCCAAACAGATCAGGAAACATCTCCAGCAGGTCGATGTGAGCTTCATCCTCTGCCTCAGCACTGTGAACACAAAGCAATGGTCACTGAAGACACAACATCTGATGATGAACAAATGCATGCACAGTGCACACAAATTCACACTATCTGGTTTTACTTGTACCTTGAGTATGCAGTATTGATACTTTCGCTTTAGTAAAAGATGTGAGTAGTCCACCACTGGTTTCTACTTAACTGAGCTGCACCAAACCCAGTTAAGTACTTAAATGATCAACTATAGCCCGACCCTAGGGTTGCCACTTGCCACCTGTTCCGTAAAATACGGATTCGCCCCGTATTTGAGAATGAAATGTTGTGTTCCGTATTGAACCAATACAGAATGCAGTTTGTTCCGTATTTCCCAATTGCCCCTTAAAGGTCTGTCATCAAGCACTGAATTTAACAATAATGAACTGGAGGCAAGCAGGACATCCTGCGAGCGTAAACATAAAACATCCAGTGGCTCGGTGCGGTGGCTGCGTCTGGTCACGGTCTGTTCATGGAGTCCACTAGTAGACAGGCAGCGACTAGTGGTCGCTGCCTGTCATTTACGCTGCGTTGCGGTGAGCACCGCGCATTTACTCCACAAGCGAGCTGCTTTACAAGCTTGTGTGTTTCGTTATTTAATAACACCACTATAATAGTTCACAGAAGAGATGTGTAAATTCAATAGGAGACAATTAAAAAATACAAAAAGCACAAGCGCACCAATATCTCTGTGTGCGCCTCTGCCAGGTCAGGTAGGATATTCATACAATTTAATTTTTCATATTTTGGAAGCAATTGCCGATTTCAAACTGCAAAAAGCTTACACAATAGTGTGAACATATTCTATGTATTTCAGGGGTTTGTGACTTGGCAACCCTACCCGACCCAACCCAGGCCGGTAGAACGTCAGCCCAGGACCGACCCAAAGCCTGATACATAATTGACAATTGGAGACACAGCCCACAACCCGACATTATAAACAAGCTAATTGTTGCAGCAGCATTTTTTTCCTCATTTGGTGATTTGAACAGTCCTCTTCCAACTTTCTTTATATAAAAGACATTGTAGCAAGCACCACCTAATTATGGAACAAATAAACATTGGAGCCTCACTGGAAAACACAGCTGACGGCTGCCTCTAAATCAGGCAGCAGGCGTACAGGCTATTACAGCTAAAACGTCCAGACAACGTCTATTATTATTATTAGGATATAGGCTACAAAAGTGTCTGTGGACGGTTTCAACAATGTCCTCCGCTCTGCTCGACCAGTGCATGCATGCACACGCCACAGCAGCCAGCCACTGCCCCACACACTCACACACGCTATGTGTCAAGTTGCACAGCATTGCAGCGGTGCGGCCATAGAGTTATGAGCACGCAGCTTACACAGTCACATAGACATCATGATACCGTGCTGCGCTTGCCTACCCGATTAAAAAAGCCTGACCCAACCCAAAGCCTGATATATGTGAGCAATTGAGCCCGGCCCAGCCCAGCCCGCGCCAACCCGTAGGGTCCCGTCGAGCTCGGGCTGAAATGTTAAGCTCTAATGGAGATACTGTAGTGTAAAAGGTAATGTGATAATACTTACTGGTGCTCATGGAGATCGTGTACGAAGCGCAGCAGTCCAAATGAGTTGTCAGGGTAGGACCTCGACTTGCCACCCGAATTCTGAAGCAACTCAGGTGGGAACTGGAAAAGATCGAAAGAAAGAAAGAAAGAAAGAATGAAAGAATGAAAGAAAGAAAGAAAGAAAGAAAGAAAGAAAGACAGACACAGCTTTAAGATTTCAAATTGACTTCAGAACATAAGGATGGATGTGAGCAAGCTAGGCTTTAATTACCTTAATTGGTATTTCATATTCAAAGTTACTTACCGGTAAATGCATTAAATATGGTCTTAAAGAGAAATGAAAAGAAATAAAACAGAAAAGAACAAAAGCTCAAATCTCTACTCACGGTGTCTTTCCAGCTGTTGAACTGTCCCTGCACAGAATGCCGGTCTAACCTCCTGACGAGGTCCTTGTCAGCATCCCGACAGTTCTCAACTTCCTTCAGATTTCCGATCCTTCTCAAGAAGTCCACTTTCCTGGGTAAAAAGAAATAGAAAATCTGAAAGCATTAGGCTAAGATATAAGCATCTTGCAGTGCAGGAGGCAGGGCTGGTGGACTGGCTGGGAGCCTCTGGAGTCTACAGAGGATTTGCAGGGCGTTCACTCTGCAAAGTGTTTGTTCTGCTGGGCATCGCAAGGGAGGCCAACAGGGAGGACATCACATCTGCAACTGAAGCCGCAGAGACATAAAGAGCCACTAGGTGGAGCACTGTTTTCACCACGGCTTTGAGTAAAATGGCAACGCCTCCCTTGGCTTAGGACACAGTAGTGTATGGTGTCCCTCATGAGAAATTAAACACTTCTTTGGAATTTTAATTTCGCTACACTTGAACCACACTGTAGCCTTAAAATTGCAATCGTGTCAGCCATTTATTATGATTTGTATAGGTCCAAGTTTAAGTGTAGCCTGTTTATAATAAACAGCCAAGATTGGTATAGGCTACTTTAGTAAAGTGTGGTTTTTCAAGTGTAGCAAAATTAAAATACAAAAGTAGAGTCCGATATTGGTACTTACTGTAGGTCAACGTTTGAATGTAACCTGTTCATAATAAACGGCTGACACATTTGCACTTTTAAGGCTACAGCATGGTGTAAGTGTAACAAAATTAAGATACCAAAGAAGGGTTTAATGTTTTATGTTATTTCTCATGAGTGTGGCTTTGGATCAAGAGGTTATACCCGTGGGGACACAGGCTGTCTGTTTAACCACGGTAGGTTCCCCTGGACGAGGGTGTCTGAGGTTGAAAGACCCCAAACACAAAATGACCCCAGGTTACATCACTGATGACGTGTCCCAGCACATCCGTAAGATGTATCTTTCATCTGCCATATGGATCAAACTGATTGAGATTACATGAAATAATGATTTAGATATCAGAGAATATTGAATAATGTGTGCAATGTAAAATGTTTGTTCCATCTTACCTCTCGTTTGACCAAAAGAAGGGATGAGCCAGGCATTCCTCCACCGTAGGTCTTTTGGTTGGGTCTTCATTGATCATCCACTCGATGAGAGCCTTGGCGACCACATCCGCAACATGGGTCAGATTGTAGTTTCCATCCACAATGTTGCCATCACATCTAGGGTATTTGCCAAATGGATGCTCGCCTCCAGAAAGGGTGAAATACGTCACCATCCCAGCCACCTTAAGAATGAGTATGAGAATGAGTAAGAACATTTTTATGCTGTTTTCATTTATAAAAGAAGAAGCTAAAAACAAAACAACAACAACCTGGATATCAGTGCTTCTTTTATATTGGATATCACTGCCTGAATCCAACGTCTCCCTTGCCATCCAGCAACTCGTCCCGGTAGCTTTTGTGATGAGGGATGTTTCTCCTTCAGGTAACAGTCGGCTTATTCCAAAATCTGCGAATTTCGCCTTGCCTCGAATATCTGCAAGGCAAAGTGGGAAGATCGATAAAACAAAAGGGGTTGGGATTGACCAAAATACATTCCACATGTTTCTTTATTTGTTTTCTTTTATTGCTTACCTATCAAGACATTCTGGGGTTTGATATCCCGGTGGAGAATTGTAGGATCATGAGAGTGAAGAATACTTAAACTCTTGAGAACCTGCTCTGCAAGCTCTTTTCTCTCCAATTCACAGGGGTTGTGTTTGGTGATATACTCTGCCAGGTTGTATTCACATAACTGTAGAACAAGGTAGACAAAGTAGTTGTCCTCCAGAAAGTCCACATATCGTACAATCAAAGCATCATCAAGGTTTGGGAGGCGTAAGAAGTCTTGTTCTTTCTTCAGCACGTCATCGTTGTGCAGCGTCGTTCTCTTCACTGCGACTTCAGTGCCGTCATCTCTTAACCCCAAAAAGACCTCATCTCCATGACTTCCCTTTGCGATGAGGAATTCCAAAACTTTACCAAACACATAGCTCCCAACTTTGGTAACGTTACAGTCATCAGTGTTTATGAACTTCTCGAACTGTGGCCTCCATCTTTTACTGACTGGGAGCCATTTTCGTGGTTTTGGTGATGGACATGGAATGATTACATCTGTCATTGGCTCTTCCTCCCCTGATATTTGACTCATGTTAATCACATTGGATCCCGATGGCTCTGCAATTTTAAGCATTTAGCAGACGCTCATTAATCCAAAGGACAGCACCATGCTAATAGACAACATATGATTGATTGATTGATTGATTGATTGATTGATTGATTGAATACTTTATTAATACGTTTGTTTACAGTATAACACAAAACTAAATATAGATACAAAAAATAAATTTACAAATAAGTTAAATACTTACCAGTTTGCTTCTGCCAGTAGAAATATCCCAGTATTGCTGTCGCCACGATGATGATCACTGTAAGCACAATCCCTGCAATCTCTCCTGTGGTTAGACTCACTATCTCTGAAACACAGTGAGTCATAACACAACTGTTGTTAACATTATCTTGCAATAAATGCAAGGAAACCTAACTTCAGTCCATTATATCTCCCCTTTAATAATACCAATTGGTATTGTGTATTCTATCATTTTTATCATTGATATGTCATCTTTACAACAAGGTACAGCTTGGACTTACAGCCGCTGAAGCAATGGCGGCAGACTGAAAAGTGGCGTCCTCGCCCAAATCCTAAATCAAACAATACTATGACATGCCAAATGTTGTAGTTTAAGAAAATAGAAAATAGAAGTTAATGGGGAATGAACGACGACTTTCGACCGGCAAAAATAAAAGGAACGTAAGAAGAACAAACAAAAGAAAATCACAGCCCATACAACTGCAGAAGACAGCAACATGGAACAACTACTGTGCGAAGTTAAGGCAGAAATTCAAGATTTTAGGGGTTAATGGTGGGGGTGAAGGGGGTCTGAGGTAGTAATGTTGCCGATGCAGGTATGAATGGTGTGTGTGTGTGTGTGTGTGTGTGTGTGTGTGTGTGTGTGTGTGTGTGTGTGTGTGTGTGTGTGTGTGTGTGTGTGTGTCCTGCAGATGACCAAGTAGACATGTCTGAAGGGATATATTAGCAAAGCACATGAAACGCTATGGTGAACGTAAAGAAGTGTGCACAGTGCTTACATGCAGGCTCCCATCTGGATAACTCCCAGGTTAGTGTGCATGTGGGCTCGCTGAGAAATGGATCTAAGTAATCAAGTGGAAGTATACAGACAGGTAGAAAACGAAATATAATGAAGCATATCACCTAAATTAAGATCCTTGTCCCTCGGTTTCAACAACAGTAATTATCAGCCTGTCGTGTCCATATAAGCCATAATGACCACGCAGCAAGATGTTATCGCATACATAATTCATAACAAGCATTTTTATTAATTGTTCCAATGGAAAATACAGAATAACATTATGGACTGTTTATGAATACATGTCTAGTCAGTCACAATTCTTGTACGTCTATCAGTCTATCAGTATCATATAGTTTTAAAGGCCCATTCCCACTGAGCCAGATAAACAGATACAAAAAATATCTTTCTCCAAGGAGTGGATGTTAACATAAAGATAAAAAAAAATGGGTTAAACCCCCTTTGGTTATCAAAGTTTGGTCCGGGGACCCCCAGGGGTCCTTGAGTCATTGTAACATAAATGACAACGTTTAATGTTTTCACAGAATCGTTATTTTTTATCAAAACACTGCATTTTCAATGCAATGTTTATTTATTCGACTTAAAACAGTAAACTACAGTAATCACAGCATGTAGTCTAGGCTACATGAAAGTTTGGCCATAGGGGGAGAGGATTAGGTAGATAAATAATCCTTAAAGAAAATTTCAATACATATTCATGAAATTGTAATGCACATGTACTAACTATTATATTATATTATACAGTATTTACCTTCACAGACAACACCAGCATCTTTCCAGTGAGCACAGATGTGGTGTCCAAACCCTGGATGTCTGCACTGTGAGAGACGTGATTCACTGCCTGAACAGCTGACATCATCCAACCAGATGTTACCAACACCCTCTCCAAAGTGTGCTTCACCTGGTGCTGACAGAGCCCTTCCGCAGCCTACCTCTCTACACACTACCTGAGCATCATTCAGGTCCCAGAGATCATCACACACCGTCCCCCACCTGTCATCGTGGTAGATCTCTACTCTGCCAGAACAGGAGGTTGAGCCGTTGACCAGCCTCACTGGATGAGAAGAAACACAGAAGAGCATGAAACTTAGGCCACATTCTATTAATATAATTCGGTTTAGTTGTGCGAATGGGAGGGGTGAAGTTGCCACATTCTTGCATATTTAATTGATACCGTACGTTTGCGCTCACACAGCACTTTGTCATCCGAAACAAGGAATCGCTGAGTCCACGTCTGTCCACGGGACATGTATCCAAGCTGCATAATAATGCCTCCTCCATCTCCCTATGTTTATTAATTCTTCAAGTTCAACTCACAATGTAACAGCAGGACCCCCGCAAAATTGCGGCACAGGCGTTAGCCTATTTATCTGCAGTCGGAAACGGGCGATCAAAAAATAAAACCAGCAGCGGCCGGAGGGACTCGCAAAATCTACCAGCAATAAACCAGACAGCAAATACTTTAGCAAGATATGAATATCTACGAAGAGGAGAACGTCAACGTCTCTCTCTCTCTCTCTCTCTCTCTCTGCCCCTCGTCTTGCCCTCCCTGGCTCCCTCTCTCTCTGCGCTCCTCGCGTAAAGCGTCTCCATTTGGACATGATTTGGCACAGAGCGAGAGAGAGAGAACGCGCGAGCAAGGGCGAGAGACCCACACATCGGCCTATATTGTATTAGGCCTATATAGCCTATATATGATATACAATAGTGACTCCAGTGTCACTTTCCTTTTATCTGACTGTGAGCAACTCCTCACAAATAATACACTATGCGCGATCGAGGGAGCGGTGATCAGAAATTAAATCAATGAGGGGAGGGGGCGGCCTAGCCTGACTGCAAGCGTCAGACTCTATCACACACTTCGTTTTGGGAAGAGAGTCTGAGATTTCGGGCAGACATTCCACTTCTGGGGGGGCGGGTAGGGGGTGGTTTAAAAAAATGTTAAGTTGACTTGCTCTTAATTGCTCCCTCTGAACTTCAAAGGGCTTGCTGTAATTGATTGAGCCATACAAGTGTCAATAGCTCGTTAGTCACTGAAAGCATCAAAGACTACAATCTGTTTGATGTCTGTAATAAGAGTGGAGGGGGGAATGTGTTTGAATACACACAGACTCGCCTGATTGGCTGAATGGTTTTGAACCAGGCCACCACCCACCACGTGCCCCAAGCCTACAGCCCTGATTGGCTCGCCCTCTCTGAGGGCTGGTGGAAAAAGCTTATTTAATGTGAAGGGCCAGACTACACAACACCACCACTACCAACAGGGGGTGGTGTTGTGCAGTCTGGTTTATTAACCAGGCTAGGGGCGGCCAGCATGGACCTTAGGCTAATGGTCAGAAATCTAATGAGAGCGGACAGTCTGGAGGGGGATTTAACCTTTTATAACTGTGGATTTAACCCGCACATGGCTCTATATACCATAATGTTTCATTGCCTGTATTTGAGACAGATGGATTCACACCAACAGTGAAACGTTTGCTGTAGCGAATCGAAACCACAGTTTTTTTGTGGATTTGCATTTGTTTCTTTGATTCGAAAAAGAATACAGATGCGTCTTCACACGTACGTGCCCAAGCGTTGTGTATTTTCCGACAATACGTTACAGGATTCGTTTTAATCGCAATAAAACGTGCCTGTGTGAATGCCGCCTTAATGTTGTTGTAGGAAGAGCAGCTTAAACTGCTTTGTGGTTCCTTGGTTTTGAGTATTTGTTTTGCCCCTCTAATTTGGTGTTGGTTTCTAGGACTTGGGGAGCAGTGTGATGGTCATCAGGCTAATTGGCTTATTTCATACATTTAATAAATACTATTTCACTTTTTCACTGTGTCCCTGGCAAAAACCATTTTCACATGGGGGGTCCTTGGCACTAAGACCTTTGTAGAATCGGCCTCAGGTCTGAATGGGTTAAACATATCGTCACTATCCGGTGGAAACCAGTGATTTTGTTGACTAAAACTATGACTAAAATGTTGGTCAATGTTACAGCCTGCCGCATTATTATTATTATTATTATTATTTGTAGTTATGGTAAATGTTATTTGTTTTTGGTATTCGTTTATGTTGGGTTGGAACCTGTGTGTATTATTTGAGGCTTGTATTATATTGTACTCTTTCTATCCTACAAAGGTGGTGAATGGGAGACTGAATGCTGAGTGAATGCATTCTAACCTAACCTCAGTAAAACTATGCCTAACCTAACCCTAAACCTAACCCTAACCTCAGTCAAATTATTCCTAGTTCCCCGAAGGAGTTGCCGCCTGCTCCATCTTGTGCACAAAGACGAGCGCTCCTGTTCTCAATCTAACTGAATCTCAAACTAACTGTGATATATATATATATATATATATATCAGAGGTCGCGCTAGGATTTTTAACAGCTGGTCAGACAGCCGGTCAGACCGGCATGATTAAAATTTATCGGACATCTGATGAAAATACCGGACATAATAATTGTAATAGTGGGGTTCCGTGTACATGTAATTTTTGGTTTTCATTTTAAATTTGTGTTAAAGTTTATTTTTCACTTCCAATTTGTAGATTATGGTCTATAGAACAATTTTGGTTCGAGTGTCAAGACAGTAGATTGAAGAAAAATACATATTTTGCCCTATTTCCAAAATGACCAAAATCGGAATTGTGTTTCTTGAACAATGTCTTAGTTTTCTCCACAATTGCTGTGTAATATTTTTTGTTTTATTGCTATATCAAGTCAATACTGTGAGGGAAATCAATTTTGGAGTCAAATATTTATTTTGAATATTATGGTATTATATGATATTTCACACAATGAGACAATAACATGGTTATTACACTCATACACAACAATACAGTTACACTTTTTTTTCCCTGTACCACAATATAGCTCAACTGGCTTTAACAACTACTAGAACAATATTTTAACAAAGAGAAAATAAATCTAACACCTATATACAGTCTGCTCTGGTCTAGCCAGTTCTCACAAGTAGGCCTACATTTGCATAGATGTATGCATTTCAACTTTTCCTTCATGTAACTGCACCGAGTGCAGGTTGGCATACAAGCACTTTTACAAGTACACTTCACACTTTAATATATCCTTGGCAAGGGGCAGAGTGGTCCAAATGGGACCACTAATCCCATAATCAGTGGGACTATGGACGGGCATCATGGACCTGAATGAACCAGTTAGACTCCCTAATCGGGAGATAAGCGACCGTCATGTCGCATACACAAACTTTAGAAGGCAAAGGTAGCCAATCAGGAGGGAATATGGGAAATGGGACTGATCCATGTTGATGACATGACTATAGAGATATTGTTTACCGCTTTGTGCGATTTTAGGGCAGAATCTGTAGGAGCAGTGTCCAAAAGTTTGTTTTGCAAGAATCAGCCTCATGGTGGCGCTAGAAGAGGGCCATGTGAGGAATGAGAGGTGGAGGTTGTGGTTTTGCAACCAAGGAGTGTGTGTGCAAAGTTTGGCATGGATCAGGGCAACGGTGGCGGAGATATGAGTAGGGCAAAAGTGTGACGTGTGACTGACAGACAGACTGACAGACTGACAGCCGGTGGAGGTTTTGATTGACAGAGTACTACACATATGCAGATACATACACATGTGCTGTTGCCCAGGCACTTGCTTGGAAGATGATAGTTCAGATGTTGATCTAAAGCATCAGTTGGGGTGGAATTCTTTCCACATCCCTAGTTTTCTGTGAGAATTGTGTCATTCGAACACGATCAACATCATTGCCCTCGTTTGAGTCATCAGGGTACAGCTTACAGACAAAGTTTGTCGCCACTTTTTTCAGCCTTGGAGATGCTTATGTTGGAGTGTCGGCGAGGGTTACAGATTCCTCCATGAGGGATGGCACTTTGCGCATCACCTTGCAACAGGATCGCTTACCCTTGAATTTGAATGACAATGTGCTGTCTGAGCCAGTGAATGCATGGAAGAGAGCCATGCCCTTGCATGTTGTCATACCCAGGTTTGTGGCGATGGTATTCAAGGAGATCATTCTAGTAGTCTTTACAGCTTTGAAGGAGATTCATATTTCCACAGCTGATACTAAACCGGATTCGGCATGCCATCGACCCTCACCTGAGGGAAAACCAAAACGGCTTTCGAGAGGAGAGAACCACAGTAGCCCAGATCTTGGCCTTGAGGAGACTAATCGAGGAGGTGAAGAAGAACAACCTTACGGCTGTATTGTGCTTTTGACTCAATACACAGAGGCACAATAGAGACCATGTATGCAGGAACACGGGCCAAGGTGGTGACCCCAGGTGGCAACAGTGAGGAGTTTGACATCCTGGCTGGGGTACTGCAAGGAGACACCCTAGCCCCCTTCCTCTTTGTCATAGTCCTGGATTATGCGCTCAGGAAGGCAGTGGACAAGAGCAGGATCTTGCATGGAGGGCCCTTAATGGCAAGGCTAGTGTATGGAACTCCAACCTCCCCCGACAAACCAAACTCAGCTTCTTCAATGCGACGGTAGAGTCTGTTCTCCTATATGGCAGTGAATGCTGGACCTCGCTCTGCAGAAGTCTCTAGACGGGTGTTACGTGTAGTGCTCAACATCAGCAAGAGTTCACATGTCAGCAACAAGAATCTGTATGCTGGAATATTAAGGGTGAGGGATAAAATATCCCTGAATATGTATTGTAGTACTGTCATTCATTCATTCAGGTCCATGATGACCGTACACAGTCCCACTGATTATGGGATTAGTGGTCCCATTTGGACCACTCTGCCCCTTGCCAAGGATATATGAAGAGTTCATTTGCAAAAACAGATAAAAGCCATTTTGGGAAAAAACAAGCTGACTATTGAAAATAATGGTTAAGTTAGCGTTTTTTTATAATATAAAATTCATTTTGTTGCAAAGGCCGATATATCCCATTCTAAACGCCCTCAAAGATCAGGTTTCATTGCAAAAACAGACAAGCGACATAGGTCTGTGTTTGCAGAAACAGTTAAGTCCATTGGGCCAATCAGCGCAGCGTGTTTAGATCACGTGATCCAAGATGGCGCATCCCTGCTGAACAGAGTGGTGCGTCCTGAATGATTGTTTTAATAACAAAACGCTGAATATCACAATGATTGGCATGGATTTATTTGATGAAACAGAGGAGGCTGTTGTGATATCGCCATCTGGACGGAAAAAGAAGAGAAAACCGGACACGTACGCTCGTAATGTGGCGAAAAAAGCGCGACATAGTGGGGGGACACCCTCTGTAGCCTGCACCCACAATACAGCTGTCTGTCAAGCAGCTATGTTGTCCAGTGAAGAAATCGCCGGCATACACCGAGTGCTTTATGCGACGTCAGATAAAGTAAAACAAGATGCCACCCTGCTGTCTTACATGGAGATAACACCAGTAAAACGCAGGAGAGTCAAAGTGGACAATCCAGCAAAACAAAAGCCAAGAGAGCTGACTGTGAAGTACTCCATTCTGAAAGAGAAGGGAGAGGGTCAGTGTATTTTTCGGCCGTTTGCGATTCTGTTTTAAATTTGTTAACTTTTAATTCAGAATACAGTCCAAAACAGTCCTAAACGGACCGTTTCTGAATGCTGTTTGGAAGTGGCAAAACAAAACTTAGAATTAGGTATTGTAAGAACAAAATAAGACCCGGTTCGAGCTTCTCGTTGCTGTGGTTCAAAACAGAATGAAGAATCCCTGGTACTCCCTGCGCTGAAGGCAATCGGTTTTGATACACACTGCTCCTACCCCGCCCCCCCCCCCCCCCCCCCCCCCCCCCCCTCCTTCCTCCTCCACCAGCAGGACCCATGTTGCCATGTCCGCTTATTATAAGCGACTTGTATTATATTATTATCACTATTATTATTACCCATATTAATAGTAATTCTTCATCTCCAGAGGCGAGGGGCCGGCGCTGCTCCTCTCGCGGCCGACCGAGGGGCCTCTGGAGTCGGGGTCCGACCACCCGGGGACCCCCTGGAGCTCCGGGGACCCCCCGCGGACCCCCTGCTATCTAGCCCCATGTATTTGAAAAATCTCGGCTCTACAATGGTTTCAATGGGAGGGCCGAACATTTTTTGGGGAAATCCGGGACTTAGACCGTGCGAACCCCCTCCAGGGGGCCCAGGGACCAGGGCAAAATTATAGCGCTGCCTAGTGGCGGCGCGCCGCCACTGCAGTGCACATAAACCTCCATAACTCGGGCTAGGAGCGACCGTTCGAGACGGGACCGGTAGCCACGCGTCCGGCTCGGGGCCCCGGAGCCGGCCGTGCCACTGCGCCGCCTGGCGGCCGAACGCTGGAACTGCAGGCAGGGAAAAAAGGCCCTAACTCGGGCCCCGCGCCACCGGGAGAGACGGGCCCGGCGGCGCGGGGGTCCCCAGCCCAAAAAATCGGTCAAAATACCCAAAATCAGCCGATCTACCAGCTCCGGCGCCACTCCGCGGGCCGAGCGCCCTGGCCCTGCCAGGGCGGGGAGGGGGGTTATTATTATTCAATATCACACACACACACACACACACACACACACACACACACACACACACACACACACACACACACACACACACACACACACACAGGTAAAATGCATGCAATATAGGTACAGTAAAGGCCATTTTCTGGTCTCCTCGTTCCAGACCACATTCACAGCCGTTATTTTAATCTAGAATCCAAGAGGGTCAAGCTGAGAATCAAGCCATTCAAGATCCTGTTGATTTATGAGCATAAAACAAACTATGTAAAGTATACATACAGTATGTATATTCGTTTTTCTAATTCTTTGAAGGAAATAATAATAATAATAACCGCCCTCCGTCGACCTGCGGGGCTCCGCGTTCCATACCTACCCGATGGTAGGAGTTTGCTAATACCGCCCCATAGAATTTCAAAGGAGTTTGAAATACTCCGCCTGAAAAAAAGACGGTCTCTTGCGTTTTGTTTTGGTCAACGAATTAGAATTTGAAAATTGCTCTAAAATTTAAAAATGTATAATTTTAAATTGAACGGAAGAATTTTTCTAAAAAGAAAAATTATTGAATAATAATAACCGGTCCGGGGAGCCCCGGAAGGGCCCGCTGAGTTGCACCGGAGCTGATAGATCGGCTGGTTTGGGGTATTTTTTTCGGGGCGGTGCGGGGGTCTGCGGGTTGGGGGTGCCTCCGGGGACCCCCGCGCCGCCGGCCCCGTCTCTCCCGGTGGCGCGGGGGCCGAGTTAGGGCCTTTTTTCCCCACCTGCAGTACCAGCGCAGTGGCGTATGTGGAGCAGTGTGTATCAAAACCGATTGCCTTCAGCGCAGGGAGTACCAGGGATTCTTCATTCTGTTTTGAACCACAGCAATGAGAAGCTCGAACCGGGTCTTATTTTGTTCTTACAATACCTAATTCTAAGTTTTGTTTTGCCACTTCCAAACAGCATTCAGAAACGGGCCGTTTAGGACTGTTTTGGACTGTATTCTGAATTAAAAGTTAACAAATTTAAAACAGAATCGCAAACGGCCGAAAAATACACTGACCCATGGTGTGCCCACATTTGCATTTCTATGGGAGTAAGCCAGTAAGGTGTGAATCGGCCAAGTAGCAGGAATGTGTATGACTCAGATGAGGGAGCACTTTCTATAACTGTGCATTAGTAACCAGGTTACACTATATCTCTGCCCATGATGTTTAGGATAGCTATTTTATCTCTGATTGTTTAAAAATAAATGGAAAATAACCTAGAAGCATAGTCTGTGTGCATAGGGCTTTTATTTTTTTTATGAATCAGTTAGGCCAGGGGCGTCCCGGGGGGGGAGTGGGACTGAGTTACTAGGGCCCAAGGTGGAGGGGCCTTCATTATTTTATAAATAGCAGCTGTAGCTTGTATATCTGCTATTTTTTAAAATGTTGTAGTTTTTTAAAGCAGTGTTTAAAAGCAATAACAGTGTTGTAACACAAATTTTGCTTCTTGGGGGGACCCTCAATTGTCACAATTTTTCAAAAATAGCAGATCTACAAGCTTGCTGTGAGCTTGTAGATCTGCTATTTTTTAATAGTTAAAACACAAAATGTGTAGTAATGTGTTCCCCTATGAAGAACATTCATGGGGGGCCCGCACAGTGAATCTAGATCCCTGAATTTGGTGGGGCGCCCCTGAGTTAGGCTGATGGCTTCAACAATAATGCAGTATCACTGTCTACAAACACTGTGTGTGTGTGTGTGTGAGTGTGTGTGTGTGTGTGTGTGTGTGTGTGTGTGTGTGTGTGTGTGTGTGTGTGTGTGTGTGTGTGTGTGTGTGTGTGTGTGTGTGTGTGAGTGAGTGTGTGTGTGTGTGTGTGTGTGTGTGTGTGTGTGTTGTGTGTGTGGGGGGTAGCCTGTGTGTGTGTGTGTGTGTGTGTGTGGGGGGGGGGGGGGGGGGGGGGGGGTAGCCTCCATCAATGTAATGTATTCTTTCCAGGCTATCCAGTAGCACTCCATGTTCAGTTTACACACATGCATAAATAAGGCAGGTTTGTTGAACAGTTACAAAATAAAAAAATAAAATAAAAAGAATAGAAAGATCGCCTCAGCCACATTGCCAGGTACTGGATGGAGAACGGGGTGCCAATGCCAGAAAAACGCGGCGGAGCTCGCAACACAGAGGAAGGAGCAGCCAAGAGACAACATGTGGTGGATCACATTACAACATTTACCTGTAGAGCCAGCCATTATGCTCGCCGTGGTGCACCTGGTAGGAAATACCTTCCTGTTGATTTGAACGTGAAGAAGATGCATGAACTCTTCCGCCGCCAAAATGAGGAGCAGATCTCATACGCTTTATATTATAGTGTATTCATGTATAACTTTAACCTGGGTTTCGGACACCCCGCAAAAGATGTCTGCAGCACCTGCGTTAAATTTCGATTGAAAATGAAAGACCCAGAACTCTCAGATGAAGTAAAGCGTAATCAAGCTGCCCTCTTTATGTTGCACAGGCGGAGAGGACGTAAATTTTATGATCTTCTAAATGCTGTGAATGAATCTTTCACAATCTCATTTGATATGATGCAGAATATGGTGCTGCCAAAGTCACCCATTGGGCAGACATACTATTCGAGACAGCTGTACCAGTATGTTTTCGGTCTTGTTCGTCATCGCGGTCGTGATGAGAAGCAGAGGAAAGAGGACATCCATCTTTATACGTGGTTGGAGAATGAGAACAAGAAGGACAGCAACATGGTGGCGTCTGCTTTGCAACATTATTTAGGGAGTGTTGCTCATGATGAGTATAAGAACCTGAGGCTTTTCTCAGATTCTTGCTATGGGCAAAACAAGAACGTTAATGTATTAGCCATGCTTTTTGCCCAGAGGAAGCAAAAATTCAAAGAATTAAGAATGGAGTATACCTTTCCAGTCCGTGGCCATAGTTTCATGCCCCCTGACCGTGTGTTTGGTTGCTTGGAGCAAGAGATTAGGAAAAAGGAAACCATACTGCTACCATCCGAATACCTGGAGATCATGCGCAAACATGGAAACGTCCATGTGTATGGAGAACATTGGCACTGCTATGACTTTAAAGCTGCAGCAGGTAAACACTGTCCTTCCGCTCGATCATTCAAAATCAGTGAGGCCAAGGTATTGGAAATCAACAGCGACAGGTTGGGCTTTAAACCGCTGTACAGTGGTGACTTCTGTTACCATTCTCTTTTGAAGCGTGGTAAGAAGTGGGAAACCTTCAAACCAGCTCTTGCTCCAAAGGTCAACTATGTCAAGGAGCCAAAGAAGGCTGATGTCCTCAAACTGCTCGAGGAACTTGGGGTTGGTGAAACTGTCCGGACGTTCTATGAGGATGCCATGGCTGACACCGGGCATGATGTTGGCAGACAGGACTTGGAGGAAAGCAGTGATGAGGGGGAATAAGCTAATCTGATGAACTGATAAAACTCCTATCCACTAGGAATACTGAATGGAGTAATACTGAGTAATGTAATACTGACTAAAACTGAACATTGAATACTGAGCAGTACTGAATTCTGAATGGCACTGATTACTTTAGCAGAATACTGTAACACTGAATTCTGAATGACACTGATTACTTTAGCAGAATAGTGTAACACTGAATTCTGAATGCACTGATTACTTAAGCAGAATAGTTTAACACTGAATTCTGAAGGCACTGATTACTGTAGCAGAATACTGTAACACTGAATTCTGAATGGCACTGATTACTGTAGCAGAATACTGTAACACTGAATTCTGAATGGCACTGATTACTGTAGCAGAATACTGTAACACTGAATTCTGAAGACACTGATTACTTTAGCAGAATACTGTAACACTGAATTCTGAATGACACTGATTACTTTAGCAGAATAGTGTAACACTGAATTCTGAATGACACTGATTACTTTAGCAGAATAGTGTAACACTGAATTCTGAATGACACTGATTACTTTAGCAGAATACTGTAACACTGAATTCTGAAGACACTGATTACTTTAGCAGAATACTGTAACAATGAATTCTTAATGATACTGATTACTTTAGCAGAATACTGTAACACTGAATTCTGAATGACACTGATTACTTTAGCAGTGTATAACACTGAATCCACTTTAGCCTCAGACTGATGACATTACTGATGACATCATCACTGACATCTCTGAACTGTCTTCCTCAGCCAGGAAGGATGACATCACTAGTGATGACATAATATGTTATCCATTACTGACTGGCTGGCTGGCTGGCTGACTGGCTGGCTGACTGACTGACTGACTGACTGACTGACTGACTGACTGACTGACTGACTGACTGACTGGCTGGCTGGCTGGCTGACTGGCTGGCTGACTGACTGGCTGGCTGGCTGACTGGCTGACTGACTGGCTGGCTGACTGGCTGGCTGACTGACTGACTGACTCACCCCAAAAAGCCTTCACTTGACCATGACTTTAAGCAATATTGTTGTTTGCGTTTACAATCTGTTTTCATTTTAAAATGTTGCACTTTACCTGCAAATTTTATACCTTTTACCTCTGTGTTTTTATGATGAATAGCACGAGTAACATTGACTACATAACCTGACTTTGCCAGGTGGGGCAGTATTGAACTCTCAACTATACCTTTTACCTCTGTGTTTTTATGATGAATAGCACGAGTAACACTGACTACATAACCTGACTTTGCCAGGTGGGGCAGTATTGAACTCTCAACTGAGGTCTCAATACAGCTTGAGACCTCAGTTGAGAGCTCAATACTGCCACCATCTGGCAATTAAGTCAGGTTACTGAATACTGTGAAAACTGAATACTGAGTAGCACTGACTATAGCTTAGGTTACCAGATGCCTGGGTTTGTTTTTTTCTGATTTATGTTTGCATTGTGCAGTTTTGAACCATTTATCTCATTGTTTTATGATAAATGAAATTTATCTTGTCATTAGAAGTAGCACAGAGCCATTATATGGCCACATTCAATGATAAAACATCAAATGTGGAGTTATCTGTTTTTGCAACAAAACGGCTGTTGGAGTTATCTGTTTTTGCCAAAAAACAAAGTTTAAAGTTGTACTATGTAACTTTTTTTATAAAACAAATCTTAAAATTGTCCTAACTATTAAATCACAAAAGTTTTAGAAGATCCGCTCCGTGAATTTCAGCCTGTAAAGCCTTCTCTATATATGTAAACTGCGATCCTTACCGGGGACCGGATCTCGCGCCAAAATGACGTCATCTGCATCTGAATCCGTATCCGCCTTGTCCCGGATCATACTTCTGGCCAATCACAGCGCGTGTTCTCCGGAAGTAACTAGAGGCTTTGCAAATAACATCAGCCATTACGCTAGCACAGGCTGGCTTGGTTGTAGTTATTCTGGAGCTGAACTATGGAGAAGCAACAGCCGAAAAAACCTGAGCTCCCTGGAACTAATCCTCCACCCACGAAAAGGAAAAAAACACAGGACTATATTCAAAAACAAAAAGAATATGACCAGCTACGGCAGAAATCACAGATTTATCTGCTTCATATACACGAGAGGTGGCAAAAGTTGAGGAAAGAAAAAAACTTCCCCACTAATTGGAAACTGGCTCTTTTTCTTTTGAACTGGTAAGTTTGTAAAAAATAAACATACTTGCTCTTTGTCATTGTTGTACTTTTAGTGCAAGTGCATACCATACGTTGGTATAGAATTTAGTCAATGTATACGATGGATAGCAACGCTGGTCAAAGGATGTTGTAGCAGTAGCCCTCTGACGACCGTCCTGTTTATTCAGTTTATTATTCTTTGTGTGTGTGTTCATTCACAAGTATTTGAATTTGAATCCATCCGAATCTCCTAAAGACATTGTTATTGACTCTGGGCTACTCTTACATTTGCAATCATATTGTGTTCTCTGAGTCAATACCGCGGCGATGCACCATTCCCCCAAACTTTCAATGTTTATGAATGGTAGCTTAGCTTGTAGCTTCTATCCCTCCGCCGAAAGTCGGGGGGACGAATATTTACTATTCTGTCCATAACGGCACATAACTCGGTAACGGCGCTGAGTTAGCCTGGGGCCAGCCTATATACTATGCAGCTAACTAGTAACTGCGTATAGATCCCCTCCATGTTTTAACCATAGGTTTTAACATGTGTGGGGATGAAGTCTAGTTCCAGCTAGGCTTATCCTCCCCCATAATTATTTTCCCTTTTTTGTATTTGCTTTGTTTGTTTTACAAATGCTAGCTTGGTTAGTGTAGGAACTACACTGGAAATACCGGTACCTGCAATACCGCTAGTGACCACTACCACTACTTGGGAAAGTTACATGGTATGCCTTTAAATGAAAAGAAAAACTATTTTCTAATAAAGTTACATTTTTTATGATACATCTATTTTGTTAAGTCATTTTTACTTAGTCAAATCCACCCAACTTCAGTTTGATTGATATTACTTTGAGTGCACAATAAAAAAACAGGATTTGTGAACATTTATAAAAACGGATTTATCTGTTTTTGCAAATGAACTCTTCATATTAAAGTGTGAAGTGTACTTGTAAACGTGCTTGTATGCCAACCTGCACTCAGTTGCATGAAATAAAAGTTGAAATGCACACGTTTGTGCAAATGTACTTGTGAGAACTAGCTAGACCAGAGCAGACTGTATATATGTGTTGGATTTATTTTTTCTTTGTTAAAATATTGTTCTAGTAGTTGTTAAAGCCAGTGGCGCTATATTGTGGTACAGGGAAAAAAAGTGTAACTGTATTGTTGTGTATGAGTGTAATAACCATGTTATTGTCTCATTGTGTGAAATATAATACCATAATATTCAAAACAAATATTTGACTCCAATTGATTCCCCACACAGTATTGACTTGATATAGCAATAAAAATATATATATTACACAGCAATTGTGGGGAAAACTAAGACATTGTTCAAAAAACACAATTCCGATTTTGATCATTTTGGAAATAGGGCAAAATATATATTTTTCTTCAATCTACTGTCTTGACACTTGAACCAAAATTGTTCTATAGACCATAATCTACAAATTGGAAGTGAAAAATAAACTTTAACACAAATTTAAAATGACTGAGTGTCCAAGCACCCCACTATAATGCATGGATGACAAGCAGGTGCAAAAACATAGCCAAAAACAACAGTTTAAGTCCTGTTGTATAATTGGGACTGAACGAATTGAATGTAAAGGAGTAGTAGGCTGTACAAAAAACATACAGCTTCATCTTGCATAAGGGAATTAATTTATATTGGACTATTCTCGCGCAGGCTCAGGCTGTGTGTTTGCACGCATACTGCATGGTTTCGTAACAAGTTGTTTCTGTTGCATCGAGGCCAACACATGTACAGAATAGTGAGAAATAGTCTGAAAGTGGGGTCACACAATCATGTATAACTTAAACTGCGCGCTCGTATTCCAAACCAATGCAGCTCACAGAGTTTAGCGAACATAACAAACCGACAACTAGGGCCAACCCAGCAACAACTATCGTTTCCTGTCTTACCTTCACACTAAAGTGTCTCCCGCTTACCTCCCAATGCAGCTTATTTCACACAGGTTATTATTAACAGGAAAAAGTGTAGCTTAACCCGTGTGTTTTCGTGCAACCAAACGTGCATGTGAGAGAGAGTGATGAGAGAGAGAGAGAGAGAGAGAGAGAGAGAGAGAGACATTGAGAAAGAGAGAGAGAGAGATAGAGAGAGAGAGGGATTTGCGGTGATATTAATGAACTGCCGTGTCATTTTCAATCGGTCCTTATGTCCGATGAGGTTTATATTTTCCGGTCTTTGTCATTAAAAATCGGTCAAATCCAGCAATTCCCGGTCTAACGCAATCTCTGATATATATATATATATATATATATATATATATATATATATATATATATATATATATATATATATATATATATATAAAATAATGATAGTATTTCTCACCTTCTTTCTTTGGTCCCCTTTCTGCTCCAAACATTAAAATATAAGGTCCTTCCCTTCTTGCTCCAAGTGTTCTCTATTCACCAGGAAGCTCTCCGGAATGTGCAAGTCCATATTTGTCAATAAAGAAGTGTTTTACTCTAGCTTTAAGGGCGCTGAAGAGCAGAGGGCGCTGAAGAGCAGAACTTTGCTCATTTTGGAAAACTAGGAAATAGTCCAGTTCCATTTGTATTTTCGTTAAAATGTTCTGGAGATTTGGAAAAGTATACATTTTTGGAAACTTCAGAGTGTCAGAAAATCCATGATAAAATATGCGCTGAAGCCAATATGGTGGTCATCTTGGACTTTAAAAAATGGCGACCTTCATCGTTTTGGCAGTCAGCACTACACTGACATAATTCCATACAGAGTAGCTCCACTGATCTGCAATAACATCTATGTGACATCTGCTTTACAGTGACATCTGACCATCTCAATGATTGCCTCTGGTACTGGGAGGGACTCAGTTGTAACGGATTTCAGCTGGCCATCCTCATCCTTGAAATAGCCATTGTTGAGTGGGTCGAGGAACTCCCACTGAGCTACGTGAGCCTGACTTCACACTCTGGCCTCGATATGGACTCTATGCTGCGTCTGGAGCGGAAACCACAACACATCATGTTGTAGTACTCAAAGACTACAATTTGGCCAGAACTATCCACCGGAAACAGTTTTAACCCAAAATAATTCCCGTGCGCTCAAGGACATACTTTTAGGGCCTACCTAATAAACTCCTTGAAGCGGAGTAGTTTTGCTTTTGAAAAATTAGTTTGTTATATGCATCTTTTAGTCCAACTTGTAGCGACTGGCAAGACTAAACTAGGCTACTCGAGCATTTTAATAGGGATTGTGGAAACAAACGGAGGGAACCAAATCAAAGCGACGCCGCTTCTTCTAGTGGTTTCCGTGTTGGGCAGAAACCAAACGGCCTGTTGTGAACGAACACCAGGCTTTCCCCCAGAAAGCCTGGTAGGCGAGGTTAAGTTCTGGGTCGGCCCTACAGTGGAAATGGGGCTTTAGTTACTGTAGGTTGAAGATCCTCTGTTACATCACTGGTTTAACCCTTAAAGGGATATAACACTTTCAAACAAGTTTGGCTCATTTTCATGTGTCTTCAGGCTTTAGTGAACCCCCCAGACAGTTTTTAAGTTGCTACGTTCAGTATTTAGTTATTTTAGATTTGTTGATAAAGTACCCACGGCCCCGCCCCCTCCCCCATTGACACCCATTCAACTTCAAACTCAACGTTAAACTTACTTTTAAAACACGTCCATGAAACTCTTGACAGATATAGTCCTTCTAATGCGTGAGCAGGCCATCATTTTTCGATAACTTGTTTTATTATCTTAATATTTAACAATGTTTGGTTGCTTTCTAGAAAGTAGACCCGGCCAGTTTACGTGTGCTCATATCATTGCGCCTTCTGAGCGTAGCCTACTGTTCTGCGTGGGCGTTCCTGAAGAGAGGTTGTAAACATAGGAAATAGAACAGGACAGTACACGGATACGAGGTCGACTAAAAAGGATAAACGCATCAAGAAAGCTTTTGGGCTTGTTTGGATTGGGTCCCTTTGTTTTGGGTCCCTTTGTTGTCAAAACATGTCGGATGACGAAGAAGTCTTTGATTTTGGTGTTGTTCCGTATCGTTTTGAGCCGGAATATTCACAGCAAGAGCTGGCTAACCGTTCTAGAGCAAGTCAGGTTCGGGACGACGAGGTCGAAGAACCACAGCCTGCTCCGAGGACTGGACAAGACTGGTGGTGTGGATGTGGAAAATGTATCCCTATGCCAACTGAGAAAGAGTCCCTCTGCTGTCAAGAATGGGACATGCTGAGTCCCATTTTGGAAGAAGTTGAGCTAGCACAGACAGACGAAGATGAAGATGATCTACGAATATCATGTGTGACAGACCACCAGGACTTCTCGGCTCACACAGTCCCCGGAGTCTTGGACACGTTCTTCCGAATGAAACGGATCAACTGGAAACGTCATTCCAGACCAGATGGTCCAAACGGGACGCTCTCACAAGTGTAAGTGTTGGCGTCATTCATATTGGTTATAAAACGCGCGCACACACACACACACACACACACACACACACACACACACACACACACACACACACACACACACACACACATTGCAGTGTTGAGTGACAGTCACAAATGCATGTTGTTGTAATGGCAGTACATATAAAATACAGTTGAAAGGATGTCAGTCTGTCCCTTAGGCCATTGGTTCTCAAAGTGGGGTCCGGGGACCCCCAGGGGTCCTTGATGGAGCGAGTTCCAGGGGGTCCCTATAGCTAAATGATAGTCAAGAACCAAATGGACCCTTATGGGTCCGTAACGCAGAGATAGTACAAATGGAACCTAATGGACTAGGCCGGGTCCATTTTTACACTGAAAGTATAGGCCTACTTTGATTTTACAATATGAATTGGGGTAATAGATAGAAATGCCATTAAATAGGGGGGGGGGGGGGGGGGGTGTATTGCAACATGTAGCCTAAGGCTTAGGTTACATGTTGCAATCAATGTCTCTATATTATTATATTATGAACAGCATCTATAAGCAAATATGGATTATTTCACAATGCTGAATAAGATGAAGGCCTACTACATAAAGCCTATGAACTTGTTCATTTCAGTTCGTAATTTCAAGAGCTACCAACTTCAAGGTATCAAATGAATGTGAAATTAATCTTTTTACCCATAGTCGTACTATTTACCAAATCTCCAGGAAACAATATCGAAGCTATTTGTGAAATGTCTAAAAAGTGTTGTAAAATCACCCCTTTTATATTGTATATTGACCTTGCATTTTCTCTCTCTTTTTAGTCAGTACAGGCTGGTGGCCTACAGGTTGACTCTGGAGTGGATCCTGAAGGGTGAACGTCTGGGGCGTAGAAATCGCAGAGTTCTTCCGGCGTGTCTTGTAGCAGCGGTACATTCCAAATTCCCATCGGCTGATGGTACCTATGCTGGATACAAGGAAGTTGAAGAAGCTATGGACTTATTGGAGGACGATGATGAGGAGGACGATGATGAGTTATCAGTGGAATAAATCATAAGAGAACATTGTGTATTTTTTTTATTAATAAATGCAATACTTGAAACGTATTATGCCTTTTCTCCTCCATCTAAACATGGGTCTTAGACAGGGGGTCCAGGGCCCCTAAGGCAGGGGTTTTCAAGGTGGGTGACGAGGCACCCTAGGGTGCTGTGACGGCAGTCCAGGGGTGCCGCGAGATCATTTGATAATATTTGGAATTTCTCTGGACACTTGAAAAAATATTTAGTATCATTTTAAACTTGAAGTACAAAGTTATTTTTAGTCAGTTCTACCAAAATGGCTATTATCTCAATGTTTTCCGCAACATAATCACTAAAATATCTTCACTGTCAGGCAGAAACCTTGTATCTCCATGTTTCAAATGTGTACCTCTTTTGGTAAAGCAAAGCCCTGCTTCATCACACAAGACCGTCGCACAAAACTAGTGAAAACAGCCGATCTACAAGCAGACAGAGGCGTTGTGTGCTTGTAGATCTGCTGTTTCACTAGTTTAGTACATTTTATAGATAAATACAAAACGAACGGTTTTGAACATACAAGGTGTCCACCCGACAACGACGATATACTATAAATATAAGGTGCTTGGAGTGAAAAGTATAATGTAGGGGTGCCTCGGATTAAAAAAATATTGATGGGGTGCACTGAGAAAAGTTTGGGAACCCCTGCCCTAAGGAGTCCTCAGAGTTACAACAGTGGGGGAGCATACAATATTTCTGTAATAGGAACTTTTTTCAAACACTTGAAGCCATACATATTTATTCCAGGGGGAACAGTATGCTCACACAAAAGAGCCAAGCACAAAGCTAAAGGTCACGTTTGGCCAACATTAATGGAACATTTTATGTGATAACAAAAAAGAAAAGAAAAAACAATGATGATAGTGCCATGGTCAGTATCATGCATCTATTATAGTTGGTATCATGTCAGTATCATAGTCAAATTCATGTCAATATCAAGGTCAGTATCATAGTCTAATTCATGTCAGTTGTATCATGTCAGTATCAGTCAAATTCATGTCAATATCAAGGTCAGTATCAGTCAAATTCATGTCGATATCAAGGTCAGTATCATAGTCTAATTCATGTCAGTTGTATCATGTCAGTATCAGTCAAATTCATGTCAATATCAAGGTCAGTATCAGTCAAATTCATGTCAATATCAAGGTCAGTATCATAGTCTAATTCATGTCAGTTGTATCATGTCAGCATCAGTCAAATTCATGTCAATATCAAGGTCAGTATCAGTCAAATTCATGTCAATATCAAGGTCAGTATCATAGTCGAATTCATGTCAGTTGTATCATGTCAGCATCAGTCAAATTCAAATTCGTGTCAATAATATCAAGGTCAGTATCATGTCAGTTGTCTCGCAGAAAACTATTCCACAATGTTGTATGACTGGAAGCAAAACAAATGGTCAGAGGCAAAAGATTATAATGGACAGTATCATCATGTCAGTATCAAGCTATGAAATATATAACCAAAAAGTTGCATGTGCAACACAGTTGTATAGTCTTGTAGTGCTGGGTATCCCTGCCTAACATCCCAAATCTACACCAAAACTAGCCAATCTACAAGGTCACAGCGTGCTATGACGCATTGTGTTTCCCCCATAATATGGATACTAGTGGTTACACCTCCCTGTGTGCATAGCGGGGAGCATGCCTTTCAATGAGAAGGTCCTTGTCTGGTTTTTCAATTGGAGCGATATTGCAAGGCAGGCCCGGGGTTTGGACTTTTGAGGCTGCAGCATTTTTATATGTAGTGTGTTCTACGCGCCGATTGATGGCTTGCCGGACAAGTTCTTCCCTGAACTTGTAGGTCTTCTCCACCGAGATCTTCTTCACAACCCAGTCCTTTGCATGTTTCGAGTACACGGTGTTGGTTCTTGGTGCTCCTGAAATTATAACAAACATGACATAACAGATTACTTCCTACAGTCTAGATTAAAGTGCAGCCTGTAATTCCAGTAAATAGAATCATGGCATACATATAGAAAACATGGTCTTGTACTACATTCAGTCTATATGTGTTGACTACTTTAAAAGGTAGGTCACATCAGTAGCTGCAATTACAGGTACAATATACAGAATGTGATGTTTGCTGTTTGGGATGAGAGCACATCGAGATGCTGCATGATGCTTCTCTGAAGCACTGACTATGTACCACAATATAAACCTAGTCAATGTAGTAGCCAGTAATTTAGATATGAGAAGGAATATTTGTTCTATACCTGCAGCTGTTGTGGCTTGTGCACGTCCCACATTTTCGTTGTGTTCCAACACTGCTAGCTGGGTTCTTGCCTTCTGTACCACATTGCAAAAATGCAATCTTTTTGGTACATACTTGAGCATCGCCGAATGAAAGTTCTCTAGCTCTCCTTTGAAGGTCACAAATGTACAATCAATTATTGTTGATTTTTTTTTTAAAAAAAACATTTTTTTTTTTTTGGGATTTTTTTTTTTTTTTTTTTTTTTTTTTTTTAATACAATAAAATAAAAATACCTGTGTGTTTGAACTTTGCCATTTGAGTCAGGTCCTTCGCCAGGTTCTTGTCAAGTACAATATTACACAAGACTTTGTAGACTTCAGCGTCTTTGGAGAGCCACTTTTTCTTCCTGTCTTCCTCATCAGTTAGCGGTCCATGATAGCACCCTCTATTCACCCGCCTTTCTTTCCATGTGTGGACTCCACGGATGTGGTACAGTATGGACTTCCATCTCCTTTTCAGCTCCTAAAAAAGGAAACAATGCCAAATCCACAAAATATATTGTTATACAGTACACACATATACATATATACATAATACATACATATATATACACACACACACACACACACACACACACACACACACACACACACACACACACACACACACCTCGGCATCTCCCCCACAAGACGCACAAGAAAACCACAAGTGGTTAGTAATGGACTTGATCCAAGGCAGCAGTGCTCTGTTGGCCTTCTTGTTACCCTGAGCCACCAATTTCTTCTTTAGTCCTGTGAAAATAATAAACATCCGATAAGCATTAAGCCCAGTACATGTCACCTGCGCAGCTGGTTTGAAACTGCAACCCCTTGAAACTTCTTGCACATAATATCCCAAATTTGCACTGCAGATGGTCAGTCCACTCCACACCGCTGCAATTTTTTTGCAAGTTTCAACTAGTTGCGTAGGTGTTGACTGGGCTTTAGTACTAGTCCATACTAGTACCTTACTAACAGTAATGAATCATTATCGTAACAAATTCTAAAACATACCCTTTGATGTGTGCCATGTGTCAAACTCGTGTGGAATATCAGGGAAATCGTCCGCCATGGTCTTCCTCACAGACACTGATCGGTCTGTGACAACACAGTCAACTTGAACACCCTGCTCCAACAACGTCCGTAGCCCTGTTTTGAACCCCTCCACTTCCATAGCAACGGAACTTGACGCTTGAGTCACCTTGGGTAAAATAAATGAATACATTATAATGAAGTTAGAAATTCATAGAAATAGAGTGCTAAACCCAAACTCCAGTAAACATTAACCTATAGTTAGGGCTAAATCAGATATTAGCCTACAAAAACAAATATGTTGCTATACTGTACATGTACTGTAATTGTAAGCCCCTCCCAAACAGCAAAATGTGTTCCTGGCCTTAATTTAAAAAATAAATAAATAAAATCCAGCAAAATTCATTTCCACATAATTGTCTTTCTCTGTGGAAGACAAGGCTGAAACCCGGAAAGAAATACATTTGTGGGATGTCAGTGGGCCAAATAAATAAATGTGTGTATTTGTCCTTTGGACCTTATATCATGTGTTACTTTAGATATTATATTATTATATACAAAAAGGTCCTGACAATGCAAAACAGTGTACATGGTAAATAAGTGTACTTGCAGGCATACCTGTAGCAGTTCAAAGTGGATTATGAGCTTTGTCTTGTCTTCCATGAAAGAGTAACTGGTGTACTTTGCATTGTATCCAGGTGAATCAGACCTCCCATCTCCACATATTTCGATTCCTTGCCCCACTTCTGCATCTAGGAGAATCTTTGCAATGATGGCATTTTTCCTTTTCTCATATTCACTGTCTATTACAGGGAGCAAATAGGATGACTGCAATTTATAGAAAGTGGTTGACTTAGGAATTTGAATGTTCATCAATTTTGACCAATCAGAAATGTCCGTGTATGTTGCGCCTGTGAAGAGAATTGCTGAAGCTACCAACAAGTTGTTTTCCGGCATGCCACCCAGGGATTGACAAGAACTCCACTCTCCCATGTGCTGCTGGACACACTGCCAAGATATCTTGATCATGCTTCCTGTTGTTGTTTTAACCTTTTCAACAATTTTTTTCCCACACTGTGGACAGCTATGGAACAATGCCATCAAGTTGGACTCATTCACAATCCACTTCTCCTCCTGCCATGAAGCACATGTAGAAATTGAACTTTTGGAATCAGAGTCAGAGCTCAAGTCATCGGTTGAACTTGACTCTTGACTGAGTGCATGGAAACTGATGTCTAATTTGTCTATAGGTGCTTCTTCGGAGTTGACACTTGTGTCCAGAAACGAGGCTGCCAATTTCCTACGCTTGGTCTTTGGGGTTGACCCAGCTTCAGGTGACACAGACAGTCCAACGTCTATCTTTTCTGGTGACGCTTGCATTGACACATCTGGAGAAGATGCAGCCAACAACCCAAGGCACTTGGGCTGTGGTGAAGAGGCACACATAGGTGGACTTGAAGGTCCTACAACCATCTCTGTAATGGATTCTTCCAGGCTTTCCTACAAAACATAAATGTTGGGTTTTAGTCAAGCATAGGGCAAAGTTTCTGCTCCAGACTCAAAACATCCTTTTCTGAGCCTTCAATGTCAAACTATAAACATGACACCACCCTTATGAATGCACAATAACCGTCACAGATGTAACCCTTTGGGATATTTGCATTTTCTTTGCAATTTATAGGGTAATATAAAGTACATAATTTCAATTATAGGGTAATATAAAGTACATCATTTCAAATATTTGCCAATCTGCATATATCTAAATGTCTATAGCAGGGGTCTTCAACGTTTTCAGGCCAAGGACGCCTTAGTTGAGAGAGAGAGATGAAGCAGGGACCCCCACAACCTTTTAATAGATTCCATATAGTTTCATTGTTTGACAGCACAATCGTCAGTGTATTTTGGATTCATGTCAATTTGTGTTTTCAGATATTTAACCACTTGAACCGTCAATACTTAAAAAACTTGACTTTTCCCTCTGTACTTAGTCTGCTCTTTTCTCCCTCTACACCAAAGCTCTTTGCCGAAAATAGACGATCAACAAGCTCACAACGCCTCGCACTGCGAGGCGTTGTGAGCTTGTAGATCTGCTATTTTTGGAAATTCTCCGAAATATGGACGCTAGGGTTCAAGTAAGTGGTTAATATAAAAAGGAGAAAAAAAGGTTTCTATCACACAAAGATTTGAAGGACCCCCTGTAGTGACTCTGAGGACCCCCTAGGGGTCCCGGACCCCCTGTTGAAGACCCCTGGTCTATAGCTATTTTAGAAAATCATGTGATTTTTTTAATACTCTGATTGAATCAACTCAACTCTGAATGCAGAAAGTGTAAGATCACACACACACACACACACACACACACACACACACACACACACACACACACACACACACACACACACACACACACACACAGAGTTACCTTGTTAGTTATCCATCATTCCTATTGTTATTTTGTATTTATTTCTTCTTGTGCACAGACTAATTTGTGCTCTGAATGTTGGTAGCAAACCAAGAGCACTAGCCTGATTTCAGACTCTACGCTGGAGCTTGTCCACTCAGAGAGTGGGCGGGTCTATTGGCTGGAGCCAGGCAACAAGAGCACAGCACTACAGAAAATGACTAACAGTATGTTGATCTGACAATAACCAAGTAGTGAATATCTTTTGGCAATCTTACCTTTTGATATGACTGTCGGTCTACAGCTGGGTTTGTGGCAATGTAAAACCCTGAAGTTGAGACAGCTCCTTGACTGGTCATAACTGAGTCATGGTGTTTTGGTGGACTGCTCAGTTTGACACGCAGTGTTGACATATGTGATCGAGCCAGTGTCTGTAAAAAGTAGAACATACATACATATTCAGGACTTGATATCAACTGCATTTCAATATTTAGCAGTGGTGTAAAGTAACTCAAAATTATACTTGAGTATTTCCAATTCCCTATTATTTGACTTTGAAGATATAATCAGAATATATATAAAAAAAACATACATTTTATCCCTTATTTTATATGGCTATTTGAAAACAGCCGATCTACAAGCTCACACCATGTCTCATCTCTACACGTTGTGAGCTTGTAGATCTGCTATTTTCAAACATTTTGAACTTTTACATTTGTTAATTCAAGTAGCCTACCTTTTGATTCTAATACTTTCATACTTTTACTCAAGTACATTTTGAATCCCAGACTAACTTGTAACAGTATTTCTATATAACAGTATTCAATACTCTTACTCAAGTAACGTTTGTGAGTACTCCCAGACTAACTTGTAACAGAGTATTTCTTTATTACAGAAAGTATTCAATACTCTTACTCAAGTAACGTTTGTGAGTACTTTTTCCATCACTGATATTTAGGCAACACAGCACTTACAAGGCAGACAACGTTACAGACTTGGCTGGAAAGGGAGGTATAGGCTAAAAGTCAGTCATCATTGGTAATAAAGTTATGCCTTATTTCGACTCCATAATAGAACGTCACTGTACAGTGTAGCGTGGATAACAATGAATCAACAAGCTAGTGATAGTGGGTCAAACTGATGGATGGTGGTGGCATACAAATACAACAGCCTGCAACGCTGTCTGTTGCCATTATCACAAAACAGATATCCTACCTCGAGTGGTACCACCGACGGCAACAAGCTGGGCACAGCTCCAGGTTTGAGACGACCAGGCGGACCAGCGGTGTAGTCCGTGGCCTGGAAGTGGTCGCTGCATATCTTTTGTCTTTTCTTGGAAATGTTTGTGTATGTTATGGTGTCTGCGAGTCCAAGAGCATCTAGCCATATCTGGCACAACGCTGCATTGTGTGGGAAGTTGTGGAAATGTGATTTGACAGCAAGTTTACACTCGACGTTAGTGCAAGTAGGCACAAGGCAACGCATATTGTCTTCTTGTTGTGTTGTCGTTGTTTCTTCTTCGCGGGCGGCGGACTTGAATTCAACTCGGAGCGCCGAGCGGCTGGAACTAATTCCGGAAACCGGAAACCACACTACTACGTACTGTTGCGCTACAGAAAAATAGTCCCTTGATTAAAACGTCAGAACTTGAACATATAAAACAAGTTATCGAAAAATGACGGCCTGCTCACGCATTAGAAGGACTATATCTGCAAACTTGTTTGAAAGTGTTATATCCCTTTAAGTTCTGTTCAGATTCACTACACCTTCGTTCTGTTCGGGTCATTTTGACCCGGGGGATATTTGGTTTAAAAAAAACAACACTAATATAAATTTTTACTTTACAAATCATCATGATACATTGACTTTGACTCAATACCAATCAATTCATATGATATATATGGTAAATGTTTGCATTTCTGCTTTGCTATATCACATTAAACACTGAAAGAGCTAGGCGTTTTTAACGATTTAGCTGAAATTCATGTAAAAAAAACTACTTGATTTAATACTGGGCAATATTGCTCATGCTTATAGGACAAAATTAAAATCAGACAATATTTTTATGAACTTTTTTTTTTTTTTTTTCCAACATGCCCATTAATTGAATACTTGTGGTTCAAGAACAGGACATCATTCTCACATAGAGCTGAACACACATGTGAACACACATGAACGTCACATATGAATATACACTTGAACGTATATACTAGGACAGGTTTTCAAACACTTTGGTCTCAGGGCACCCCTGTAAACAACATTTTTATCCACAGCACCCCTGAATTACAGTGTTACTTTACAGCACCTTATGTTTATGTAAAATAATGTAAAATGTCCCCTAAGATACAGTACCGTCACAAGGAAAACTTCAGACAAGTGAGGGGTGAGGAGGGGAGGGGTGAGGAGGTGGGGGGTGAAGGGTGTGGGGGGGGGGGGTGAGGGCGATAGGAGGGGGGAGGGGGGGGGGGAGGAGGTGACTGTGTGTCTGTGTTAGTATACAGTATACGTGCTTTCTTTTATTTCTGTGCATCTGGGGTGGGGGGGAGGGGGGGTGGGAGGGAGGTGGGGGGGTTGGGTTGGGGGGTTTGGAGGGGAGGGGGTAAGGGTGAGGTGAGGGGGGTTGGAGGGGGGAGGGGTGGAAGGGGTTAGGGGGTGATTGTGTATCTGTGTTTGTACATGATTCCTTGCATTTCTGTGCATCAGGTTTAAGTGTGGAGAGGGGGGGGGGGGGGGGGTGCGGAAGGGGGGAGGGTTCGGAATGGGGCTTCGGAAGGGGCGTGTTAGAAGTGGGGGTGACTGTGTGTCTGTGTTTTGGCATAATACTGTGTATTTCTGTGCATCTGTGCTTCCGGGTCAAAATGACCCGAACAGCACTTAAGGTTCAAAAAATATGAGGGGGGTGTAGCATGGGTGTCGTGCAAAAATATTTTTTTTACATGTTCATCTCAGAAAAATCTTTAAGGCCAGTGAGTTTCAGGTGGAAACAATTTAAACTTCTACCTTTTTTTTCCAAATGAAAATGTAAAACGGGTCAAAATGACCCGAACAGCACTTAAGGGTTAAGAAAGCATTTTCAGAGCCTTGAGGACAACACATCTGTGTCTGGGGAGAAGAACATGAGCTGTGCATCAAAGAGTTTGCTATATGAAGCTAGAACTGTAAGGTGGATCAACAAGGTGTCTGCTTCGTCATGGTTGTTGGCTTTAAAGTGCTGTTAACTGTTACTCTTTGTGTGTCCTATAGTGGACGCAATGACAAGCATCTTTGCTGTATTCAATGGTCTTTGATGTCAGATCAGATCAGCATGTGTTTGGTCATGAGAAAGTAAATAGCTCATTAGGCTAGTCAATCTACGCTAGAGGTCTTCGGACCTGCCCGAGATCCGAAATTACCCGGGGTCCGACCCGCCCCGAGCCGGGTAACGGGGCCGTTTATGCGCAGTGAGGTCGGGGCCGGGTCGGAGCCGCCGCCGTATGTCACGGGTCCTGGGTATTTGATAGTGAAATCGCCGGTTCCTGATACCCGAGGGGAACCGAGTCAGCCGAGATTGAAAAAAGATGCATACAAGTGCACTACAACGATTTCGCCACAAGATGGCCCTAAATGATACAGCAGGTAATCTTAAGCCTAGATAGTGAAATAAAGTTGTTTAGAAACTCAGCCTCAGGAGGAGGACACTGTCTGCCGTGTCTGGGGCAGTTATATTATTATTATCAAAGATATTAACGTAACGTGTTGGTTTGTGGTTCACAATCACAATGGAGTTGTCATCGCGTTTTGTCATGCTCTGCAAAGCATAATGGAAACTTCAAAGCAGACTATTATCAACAACATGCGACAGAAAATGATAGCATTAGCATCATTGGCTAGCCAAAGAAGAAGGAATAAAGAAGACATGGATTTATTTGTATTTACAAACTGTCCACATTGATTGACTTACTGGTCTGGGAAAAGATCATGTTGTGACGAGACGCAGCGCCGCGCTGACAGCAGCAGCAGCAGCAGCTGCAACCATTACCATGGCGACGTTTAGGTAAGAAAGAAGTCTCATACAACTCTTAATAATAACGTTGGTATTCCCTCATTTCGGGGCCACAGGTTCGGGTCTCGGACCTTTCGTTCTGCACGGGTATCGGATCTAATTTGCCTATTAACCCTTAAGTGCTGTTCGGGTCATTTTGACCCGTTTTACATTTTCATTTGGAAAAAAAAGGTAGAAGTTAAAAATGTTTCCACCTGAAACTCACTGGCCTTAAAGATTCTTCTGAGATGAACATGTAAAAAAAATATTTTTGCACTACACCCATGCTACACCCCCCTCATATTTTTTGAACCTTAAGTGCTGTTCGGGTCATTTTGACCCGGAAGCACAGAAATACACAGTATTATGCCAAAACACAGACACACAGTCACCCCCACTTCTAACACCCCCCTTCCGAAGCCCCATTCCGAACCCTCCCCCCTTCCTATAAGCATGAGCAATATTGCCCAGTATTAAATGAAGTAGTTTTTTTTACATGGATTTCAGCTAAATCAGTAAAAACGCCTAGCTCTTTCAGTGTTTGATGTGATATAGCAAAGCAGAAATGCAAACATTTACCAAATATATCATATGAATTGTTTGGTATTGAGTCAAAGTCAATGTATCATGATGATTTGTTAAGTTAAAATTTATATTAGTGTTGTTTTTTTTAAACCAAATATCCACCGGGTCAAAATGACCCGAACAGAACGAAGGTGTAGTGAATCTGAACAGAACTTAAGGGTTAATAGTACGGGGCCGTCGGACCGGGTCCGTCACGTTTCGGGGCGAGACGGGTAACGGTTCTGAAATTCCAAATTATAGACGGGTCCAAATGGGTCCGGCTCCATTTTCCCCGGGTCCTTTTGGGTTCGGGTAGTTACAATTGGACCCGTGAAGACCTCTAATCTACGCTAAAAAAGGGCCTGACCCAAAATAAATTGCAATAGTAATGGTTCAAGGTTTTTTATGATCCTTATGGTTCAAGGTTTTTTATGATCCTTAGAGTCATCCAAATAACATATTAAAAGTTGTGAATTATATATTTAGTGGATCAAGGTGAATTCGGGGGGTTCAAGTTTGGGTCCATTCACTTAGGCCTACTATACAGGAAAAAAAGACCCCCCACAAAATCTTCTTTAAGTAGCATATGAGGGGTCTAACTAGGGTTTTTTCATGATTCTGAATACATTACAAGCATTTGTTTTGCACAAAAACATTCCTCTGGCTAAAAACGGACAACACAAAACTATGGATTAGTGATGAGTCATCACTTTTCTGGGGACAGTTTCGTTTTGTGGTGTCCGTTTTTAATCCGATGAATGTTTTTTGTGCAAAACAAATGCTTGCAATGGATTCAGGCTCATGAAACACCCCTAGTTAGACCCCTCACATGCTACTTAAAGAAGATGTTTTGAGAGGTCTTTTTTTCCTGTATAGTAAGTGAATGGACCCAAACTTGAAACCCCTGAATTTACCTTGATCCACTAAATATATAATTCACAACTTTTAATATGTTATTTGGATGACCCTAAGGATCATAAAAAACCTTGAACCATTACTATTGCAACTTCTTTTGGGTCAAACCTTAGATTGACTAGCCTACATAGGAGCAAAAGCTTTGCCAGGATTTCATGCCTTTAGCAGGAGCAGACAACACTGGGAACACTGAGATTTTCGATAGGCAAATCTACATGGTGGAACAGCTACCTCAAAGCTGGTGATGATGTCCTCGAGGCTCTGAAGATGCTTTCTCAAACCAGTGATGTAACAGAGGATCTATTAACTACAGTAGCTAGGTTTGTATGCACTTATCACTTATCGAAGGTAATCTGAGGTGGCATCTATTCTGCAAACACATGGCAGAAGGGGACAAGCTTCCACTCACACTTGGTGTCCTTAAGCAGCATGTCCTAAGAGTCCATATCGAGGCCAAAGTGTGGAGTCAGGCACACATAGCTCAGCAGAGTCTCTCAGCAATCATTGAGATGGTCAGATAACACTGCAAAAAGTAGATTGTCACATAGATGTTCTTGCAGATCAGTGGAGCTACCCTCTATGGAATTATGTCAGTGTAGTACTGACTTCCAAAACGATGAAGGCTGTCAAGATACATTGGCTAGTGACAGCAATAATAACATTGAGGATGATGTATAGACAGCCGTGTTCTTGCTATATTGCTAGAGGTAAGCATGACTGTTTCCACTGAGTGTTATTGCCTCACTTATGCCACTATTCTCTGCCTGCTGATATATTCTAGCTTGCTATATCAGGCGCCACACGGATTGCCCACTCAGAACTATGAACTATGCTTCCCCTTTGACTACGTCTCCAACCTGGTCCCTTTGCCTTCTCCCCTCCAGCTTGTGTTTAATTAAATCCATTGAACTTCGTACCTGCCTCTTTGCCTGCTTTTGGGTCCTATATCTGTTTGGTGCCAGTTTTTGCTTTGTGGAACTATTCACTGAAATTGTCTGTATGTGGAGTTAATGAATATTGAAAGAACAAAAAGTATTATCAAGAGCATATGAAAAATTATTATCTTCATTGGATCCATTGGAACAGGTTATTGTTTCCATTTTCTGAGAAGTAACTGCTTTGTTCATACAAGGTTTCCACCCGACAGCAACAATATACCAGTTTTTACTTGAAAGTTTGAAACTTTATCAATTCAATTTATTGTTGGGTGTAAATAACTTAAGTACATTTTGAATTCTGGGCTTTTAATTGTAAGGGTGCCCACACACCAAAATACCTAGACCTAGGAATCCGCCAATGCATTTCAATGAGAATGGAGCGTTTTTTTTGCCAGTAGAGGATTTCTGCAAAAAAAACGCTCTATTCTTATTGAAATGCATTGGCGGATTTCACTCTAGGTATTTTGGTGTGAGGGCACCCTAACAGAGTATTTCTAAATTCTAGTATTGGTACTTTTACTTAAGTAAAATATGCGAGTACTTGTTCCACCACTGCAGATAAATGATTTAGAGTTGGTAAACCAAATGGACCCTTATAGACCTTTAACTCTTATTGTTGGGGTCTGGGAGGTTAAATCTCATCAAATGGTGGTCCGTGGCTCAAATGCTGAATAAATAAATAACATGCACGTACACACGCATGCACGCACGCACGCACGCACGCACACGCACACGCACACGCACACACACACACACACACACACACACACACACACACACACGCCAACGGCTTTTGCAAAGCCAAAAATTACCGAAAAGTCAAAGGCAAAGCTACAGTTGTGCAGACTTTTCTCTTTTTCACGTAGAAGCACCATTTTAGTCAGCATCATGATATAAGCTAAACGTTAACCCAGCGCCGGCGGGCCATATACGCAGACTACGCAGTCTGCGTAGGGCCCACCGACCAAAAAGGCCCCCCACTGCCCCCTCCTCTGCAGAAAAGAACGACTTTTCACACCAGCGCTACTGCCATCTTAGCCTGAATGAGACTTCTCTGATAAACCTCGCATAGCCAGACTTACTCGTGTCCCTGATTGGCTGTCACGGCTCTTTGCCGTTGTCCCATTGGCCAAAAAGAAAAAGGAGACAACATTTCTTGACTCTGGAACTCTTTGGGAGTTTCCGCCCGCCCCCCTTTCAGAGAATAGTGTTTGTTTACTTTCGGTTTGACAATGCACGTTTATCTTTCTGGATATGAGAAAAAGAAAAAGAAAAAGCGGCAAACGGAACTGCGGCAACAGCAAACAGGTAAATAAACATTCTTGCACTGTCAGTTGTAACTTGTGTTGTGCGATGGAGCCACGTTGCTGCTTTAGTGGCGATATGCAAGGGCTTTGAGTTGCGTTAGCCTGCTGCCTTGCGTGTCACGGCTGGACACTTGTACTGCTGCTGTTTTGTAATCTCTCCTCCCTCGCTGTCTGTCGCTGACAGTCAGTCTTCAGTGCAAGGGCTTTGAGTTGCTTGTTAGCCTGGAACTCCTTCCTATGGGGAATCGTTCTAAACACTTGTGTTTTTGGTTCTGTTTGTTGTTGCTAACTTGCTGCTGTGGGTTCTTGACTTGTTGTGAGGTGTGTGCAGTGGTATAAAGTAACCAAGTACATTTACTTACTGTAGGCTACTTAAGTACTCCACTACATCTCAGATATAAATATTGTACTTTTACTCAACCTCAAATTCAATTGAAAACCTTAGTAACTTTACTATTCATTATGATGATATTTTTATCATTATGATATTATAAATCATACATAAACCCCTTTAGCCCTATTTATGGTTTGGGGGGGCAGAGGATTTAGTGCTATATGTAAATTTACAAATTATATAGCCTACTATAATATGTTTCAGATCATCGCCTTGGCATAGCCTACATCTATGCTCATTTTGGAATATTTGTCCAGTCCTTTGTTATGTTAGGCTACTTGATGCTACATTGCATGACAATTCTGCAATTTGGCATATTTATATATATAAAAAAAAACAGAATTAAACCCATTATAAAATTGATTAAAAAACAATAAAAAATATTATAATTTTTTCGCGGGTGCTCGTTACACTCGCGCCCGCAGGAAGGCCCCATGGTAGAATCATGCTTAGGGCCCCCGTGGGCCCAAAAACAGCTCTGCGTTAACCACTGCCACTCACCTATGCTTCGTAGGAGAATGCACTTCCAAAGTGTATGTATTGTTAACTCATACAGTGCCAGGCGACTTTTAGGGCGACTTTCTCACTATGGGCTTCCCTGCCAAGCGACTTTGGGCGACTTTTACTTAGAAAAAAAAAAAAAAAAAAAAAAAGAAATTAAATCTTTTTGGACCCCATTAAATCTAGTAAACATGATTTCAATCGCGATTTTGCATGTTCCACCCCCATACAACCCCATCTTTATACAGGGCAGCCATCTTTGTTTAGATAACATGTAAAACATAATGGCTATTATCTCAAGAATGCCTGAACGGATTTCCAATCTTTTTTTTTTGTTTGAAAGCTGTGAACAGCCTGCACAAACATGGTGCATGATCTGTGCATGGGTGTGCATGATCTGTGCACTACAAATTACATGGAAGTCTATGGAGAGGGCTGGCACTAATGCCACTCGAGGGCATTTTTAATTGGCAGTAAGTGAGTTAAGGTCGCAGGAGCATCATGGTTCATGAATTTGGCCAACGTCTTGTGTATATAATCCATGTGAGTGAATCCACGTGACATTTGATAGAAAAGCTTATAGTGACGAGATGAATAGTTAACAGATGCTACACACTATAGAAATAGGACTTCCTTTGAAAACTGAGGATTTCAAAATAAGAGCATGTTGTATTATATGTATATCATTAGTTACATGTTTTAGTCTGATTACAGGAAGTAAATAGACATTTGCTTGCCCTACGTGACACTGGTGAGTGTCTCTCTGGCGAGAACATTACCACATCCTCTATGAACCAGTGCTCTGATCATTTTGTTTGATCTGCCACGCAGCGGCGCAACATTAATATTTAGCATGAAAACGTAAGTAAGTCCCTATTGGCCGTTTAAGTCCAGACACCAAGTTTCAAGATGGTACCATGCTGTGAACTGGAGTTATGGCTGTTTAAAGCCCAGCCAATAGGAATACAGAGGGGGTGGTGCTTAATCATTTACAGCTTGTCCCTATTGGCCGGAAAAAGTCCAAAGTCATGTGAGCGTTTTAAAGTTTAAATCACGTTGCAAGGCAAAAGTATGTCAGAGTAATGTGGTGCCAAAGTTTCTATTCTTTTTTTCGGAGTCCCCCATTCAAAGTCAATGGGGTTTTTGGGCATTGTTTTTTGCTAATTACGTCACCATGGTAACGCGGATCGGCAAGAAAAGTAATAGCACCCCGTTCCCGGCCGAGCCGCACGTTTTGATGTATATATTGCGGGGGAGGCGAAAATGATGCTGCAGTTATTACGTGCCGAAATTTGCAAGAACATTACTTATATATAATATATACTGATGTATGGTGTATTACAATAAGTGTTTTGCCATTGCATGGCAGGCACACTTAACTCTTATACTGCTTTGGACGTTCCTGTTCGCCCCAATTCTAGAGAGTGGGGATGGCCAATACGGCCGTTCGTTCGTTTGATGTTTTTTATGGATTATGATAAAAGACGTCCTTGCGCAACTTTTGAATGTATAATTGGTCGTCGGGTCGTTTTGAGGACAGCCGGAAACCGCGTCATAAAAAAAAAAGTAAACAGACTGTCCTGGCTCCGCCTGCCTCTGCTAGCCTTGAGGGATTATATTGTTTTTTGCATCGGACTGTTAGTAGAGACAGAGAGAGAGAGACACGTTGGTAAAAGCGATCATTTTGTCGGAAATCAGTTGTTTTATAGTATTAGTAGTATTGTAATTGTAGTAGGTAGTAATTAGTATTTAGCAGTACTAGAATATTGAGATGTATTAGGACAAGTAGTAGGCCCTGCTCAGCCTCAGCTTGTTTGTATCACTCCGCTGAAGCGCAAGCGACCATCCCCCTCCACCCCACGGCTCGGGGCTCCGGGGGCTGGGGTCGCACAACCAGCAGCAGCAGATCCACGGCAGTGGTGTCAGTTCAGAAAAAGCTAAGGTATGGCAACATGACTGGTGTCTTTCACGTGCGCCCTTGCACGCGTGAAAGACACCAGTCATGTTGCCATACCTTAGCAACAGGCACAATGAAAAGTACATTTTATTATTTCCCCTTGTAGCCAAGGTATGGCAGCTGCCATAGCTTGCCATACCCAATTGACGCCTCTGATCCACGGAAGGAACGACCACCGCCCACGGTGGTCGTGATGATGATGATGATGATGATGATGAAGAAGAGAAAAAGATCCCTGTAGCCGTTGGCTTTGAAGAGAAACATTATTCCATTTTTTGGTGCCGTTGGTCGCGAAGAAGGGAAAGTCCCGATCTGGCGAAGCCCGAAGTGGCGAAGTGGGGAAATGTCCCCTACCGTAGCGATCTGGCGCGAAGAACCGGGTCAAAAAGTGGATCAAGAGCCTCCTGATATCCCGATATGGACTCGGAGACCCCCGCCGTCCCTGAGAGTGATACCGCCGCCCGTGTTGAATGGATCCCCGCACGGCACACTGGACACACATCTCCACCGCAGCAGAGACCACCAGACGTAGCCTACAGAGGCAGAGACTAACTGGACGATTTGGCCGACGAAGAATGGCTTCCGCGTAGAGACCCCTTGGAGAACAGAGGCCATGATTCTACTGTCGAAAGTGGTAAGACGTAAATCCAGTGCATGCATGTATACTGTGTGTATGTGAAAGATCTCTTCAGGCTTTCTTTCCATCGCATCCTCGCATCCGCAAGGAAGCCTGGTTTGAGTGACAAGCCTCGAGCCTAGTCTGAGTGATCTCTATTGCGAATAAACCAGTGGGATCCGGTCTAGAGCCCGCCTACTGCATCCGGCTATTTACACGTACACATACATGCAAGAAATGTTTCCGTATCCGGACCGGATCAGTAACTTGATCCAAGCAGTTAGGATCCACGTGCTTGCGTTTGTTTTTGTCGCTACACAGGAGACACGTGGAGTTCCTATCACGCGCGTGCACGTACCGCGTGTAGTGTACGTGCACTGCACAGCTACTAGGATTATTTGATGGGAATTTAGGATTCATTGGCTTAGTTTGTGTGTGCGTGCGTACGATGCGTGTGTGTGTGTGAGAGAGGGAGAGGTTTCTTTTTATCGTCATCGTCATCATCATCATCATCATCATCATCATCAGTAGCTGATGATGTAGCTTTTCAGTTCAATTCAAAGGAGCTTTATTGGCATGAGAAAATATACGTTTACATTGCCAAAGCAAGTGTTACAAATAAAAACTGTTGAAAATGGGGAACATATATACAGTTGGAGGGAGTACAGCTTTGTGTAAACAGAGCTATGTTGCATTGTGACATTTTATATTATACATACAGGGTATAAAGGGCATTTCACTGTGACAGTAAATGCATGGTAACTATTTACTATATCTGCATTTTATGTATTACATATGAACTTATTGTAAGTCATTTGCTAAATGTCAAAATTGTAAATTGATTTGTTTACATATAAACCTTTTGATAATTTCCTGGCTATGATTTTAGATGATGAGTCGACGATGATGAGCCTACTTCTTCATTGCCACATCGTAGTCGTCCAAGGACAAGGATAGGTAAAGAACAAAAAGCTTTTTTCTGTAAAGCAGACTTAGCACCAGACACATGCTCACATAGACATCAAAGGGGGCTGGAGCCCCTGCCCTTTTATCCATCTGTAAAAAGTGCCCTCTCCAGACCATGAATGCTGTTTTTACATAATTACTATATATATATTTTTATATATATATTTGTGTGGTAAGCAGTGAAGTGCATAGAATGTTAGAGAATTTCTAAACAGCCTTTTGATGAAAATATTAGGCCCCCAACCTCCACCCATTCTGCTGTGACGCGTTGTGAGCTTGGAGGTGTACTATTTTTCATGTATTTTATAGTAATTATGTATTTGTATAATTTACAGATCGACCATAGGCTTGTGTACGTGGTAGGGGTGCAGAGTTCAGCAGACTCGGTGTAGCCCTTCCGGAGGAGCCTGGCTGTAGTGAAACAGAATGGAGCCCCAGGCCCTGTGCAGGCTGAATGAAAAGCTAGGTCATTCACTTGCGACCTTACAGCCCACCCCCCTGTAAAACTAGACAATCATTTGTACTGTACTTCAACCTAAAAAGTGTGAGATAAAGAGAACCCTGAAAGCTGAAGCAGGATTCAGGCTGAATCTCATGTCACTGTGTCAATGTTCTGCACTGCTCTTACTGCTCTTACACACTAAAAGTGTGTAAAAAAACACTTTTTCTTGTTTTTATTTTTTTGAATTTGTTTGTAAACAACCAATGATCATAGGTGTGATGTTACTGAAGCCAACAATAAAAGGCTAAAGAGAGATTTCTGCCTGAAAATGTCTTCTTCACAAAAATGCATTTTTCTCAGCTTTATGTTCTCAAAGAGCTGTTTTTTAGGCCATATTCAGCAGCTTCTAGCTAATGAATAGAACATGATAAAAACACGAAATCTTTTTCTGTTGCAAAGTAGACATTCTATTCTTCGTTGCCATATAATTGTTGTCTTTATAGTCAAAGCCAATTTTCTCCAGTAGGCCTTCAAAGATGAGCGACAATTCTCAAATTTAGCTGGCAGTGGATGAAGCTTTTTGTTAAATTCTGTGGCAGTAAAAGAGTTAATAACAATGTCCTGACAATGAAAATGTCAGAATCTTTACGTTGACATGGCTCACTGACTATCTAGAAACAAAAAAACATGGCACTTAATTTCAAAAAGGTTGCTGACCCCTGCTTTACATCCTCAATGTAAATGTCCTAAAAGTAATCACTAAAATCATTGTTGTGAACATTAACAATCTGTGGTCAGAGTTACCTTCATCACATCTGAGGACCGGGCAGAACTCCCAGAGGGTCTCTGAGTCAGTGGTGAAGCACCATGGCATCTTCTCTCCGTTTGGATTACGGCAGTAGTTTTCCTCCAGGCCTCTGACAACAATATGTAGGTACATTAAGTAGGTAGTACACAGACAGACAGACAGACAGACAGACAGACAGACAGACAGACAGACAGACAGACAGACAGACAGACAGACAGACAGACAGGTAGATGTTTTTCTCTGTCTTCTTACTTGTCTGGGTTACTTTCAGGTGTCCAGCTGTGTGTGTGAGGTGTCTGGGCCGACCAGCTCTGGCAGGTTTTCCCAGAGATAGTCATTTCAACCTTCCCCTGATAGTCACTGCTGTCGCCAGTGTAGCAGTTATCTGGGACAATGGTAGGTAGACAGGACGGGAAGAAGCAGATGGATGGAGAGAGAAAACACAAGTGTTTCGGTAGTTGAATTAATGACAACTATCCGGAAGAACTGGTTTGTTACTATTGATATATTATATTATCAGGAACCCCCACACTATCACAAAATGGGTTAAACCCCCTTTGGTTTTCAAAGTTTGGTCCGGGGACCCCCAGGGGTCCTTGAGGGGGTCATTGTAACATAAATGACAACGTTTAATGTTTTGACAGAATCATAATATTCCTTGGGCTAGATGAGATATCGGTACCGCTGAGTTGGCAAAACCTTACCTATACTAAATTTTTAGTTTTTAGGGTCAATATAAGTAAATTAAAATATGATAGACTTTCCATAGGAGTAGCTTTTTATATTTTTGGTCATTTTGTTATTTTCCCCTATAGGCGGATTTTCATTCATGCTTATCTTGGTATTGGCTCATGTTCAGGACATATTACAAAGTAAAGGGACACTGAGCTTTAATTCAAGCTCTTTTGTGAATATGTATGATAAGTACAGTGGTCACTGGAGCTCTTAAAAACTTTAATAACTCAATTTTTCCCCACAATTTCCGTCTAAACCATATATTTTCTTTTAGTTCTGTGGCATTAAGAAACATCAGAGACACAAAACACAACAACTAGAATACAGACATGACCCTAACGATTCAGGAAATGTATCATTTACCCACAGTATTTCATTCTGAGGTGGTTATTCAGCCTTAACTTAAACAAGCACTTTGTATTAGAAAGTTTTACAAAACACAGGATAAGATGTTAATTTCCTTTAGTGCAGGCACATGCGTGTGAGAGTGTGTGTGTGTGTGTGTGTGTGTCATCTTGGTGGTGAATGATGGATGCAAGGGAGGGGGGGGGGGGGGGCTGGGGTTAGTTTTTAATCTAGGACGCATCATCCGTAGTGTTCCTCCAGGTCTTAGGGTGTTTCGGCCATTATACACTATACACCCTCTCCGGAGGCGGCCAGCTCAGGGTCATGAGTCCCGAACTTGCGTCATTTCCAATTAATCATGAGAGTATCGTTCATCTTATGGATGGCAGACTTCTCATGGGACTGTGCAAGGCAGGGGCGTCCTTTTCCCTGAGTCAAGCTGACCGCATACCTCCTGGCTCCAGTTTAGGCATTTAGCAGAAGCTCAATGCCCAAACTGGAAGCTCCAAATCCAAGCGACCCACAACAAGCAAAGCAATACAATAAGCAATACGCAATACAACCATCAAAGTGATTAAGCATGAGGATAGCGTTATGCCCCCTCCTCATGGGACTTAATCAACATCAATACCCAAACTGGAAGCTCCAAATCCAAAGCGACACACAACAAGCAAAGCAATACACTAAGCAATAAGCAATACAACAATCAAAGTGATTAAGCATGAGGATAGCGTTATGCCCCCTCCTCATGGGACTTAATCAACATCAATACCCAAACTGGAAGCTCCAAATCCAAAGCGACCCACAACAAGCAAAGCAATACAATAAGCAATACAACAATCAAAGTGATTAAGCATGAGGATAGCGTTATGCCCCCTCCTCATGGGACTTAATCAACATCAATACATCAACTGCATAGAGATATCAATCCAGAACAAAGAACAAATCGTATATACCTATACGAACGATATCTAGCTTGGTTACTTTGGGGCCCAGCAGGGGTCCTTCCTCCTCATAAAAAGCCACTGGCTGCTTCTTTCGGCTGCCTCCGATGCAGCTTTGATGGCTGAACGCTGGCTTTGGCCTCTAATTCCCAGGTCTGCAAAGAGCCTGGTTGTAGATCTTGCCACAAACCCTCTGCATCCCACCTCCACTGGGCGGACTTCAGTGTTCCAGCCGCGCTGTTGTGCTTCAGCCGCGAGCTCTGCATAGCGTAGGTGTTTCCGCTCGTAAGCCTCATCCACTGAGTCCTCCCAGGGCACTGTGAGCTCAATGATGTACACCTTTTTTAGAGAAGGGGACCAGAGCACCAAGTCAGGTCTCAGGGTGGTTGTAGCGATCTCTGGAGGAAACACAAGTTGTCGGCCAATATCAGCCAGCATCTTCCAGTCGCGAGCCAAACGTAGTTGGCCTCGCTCAGATGGTGTCAAGCCACTCCTGGTTACCTTTGCCCCCTCACGGACAAAGGTGGTTGCCTGTTGGTGGTTGGATGCTGGTGACAGTAGGGAGTTGGTGGCAGCTCGGTTGTCCTCCAAGGTGGAGGCAAGGATCTTTAGGACTTGGTTGTGGCGCCATGTGTAACGTCCCTGGGCGAGACTGGTTTTGCACCCTGATAGAATGTGCCTTAGGGTGGCTGGAGTTGAACAAAGGGCACACCCCGGGTCTTCACCAAACCACTGGTGAAGGTTGACTGGTGTTGGAAGAACGTCATATGTAGCTCTTATGATAAAGCTCAACTGCCTCGCTTCCATGGCCCACATATCCTTCAAGCTGATCTTCCTCCTCTCCACACTGTCCCATCGTGTCCACTGGCCCTGTTTTGCAAGAGAGACTGCCTTGGCCCATCTTCCAGCCTCCTCCTGGTGGCGTACTTCCTCCACCACCATCTTTCTCCGTTCTGGTGCTGCTGCCTTACTCCAAGCAGGGCGAGTAGCTGTTAAACCAAAACCTCCTCGTCCCTGCTGAACATAGCCCACAATGTCAGCATGTTTGAGGGCTGCTGTTGCTTCCTCCACTGCTTTGGCTGGTGTCCATTTGCGCCCGGTTGCCAAGGTCGGTGCGTTGTTGCTCACCACTAAATCTCTGGATTCATTCAGTGTCATCTGGAGTCTTGTTTTTGCACACTTGAACTCCTCTGTGAGACTGGTGAGGGGGAGCTTGAGGATGCCATCTCCATAGAGGCCTATGGTGGTCAGGCATCGTGGAACTCCGAGCAATTTCTTGATGTAGCCTGTGACTCCTCTTTCCAACTTCTCCACCGTTGAAATTGGGACCTCATAAACTGCAAGGGGCCACAACATCCGGGGTAGGAGACCAAACTGAAGGCACCAGGCCTTTAACTTTCCAGGTAGTTGTGTGTTGTCGATGGACTGCAGGCCACTGCTGATGTCTTTGCGCAGTTGTTGCACCTGGTCTTTGTCCTTCAGGCTTGAATCATACCACCTGCCAAGGCTTTTTACAGGCCGCTCAGACACTGTTGGGATTTGGTCATCGCCGATGAAGAATTTTAGGTCGGAGAGCACTCCCTTCACAATTGAGATGCTTCGTGACTTGGATGGTTTGATCTTCATGCGGGCCCAACTGATGTTCTCTTCCAGTTTTCCGAGCAGCCTCCTGGTGCATGGGACGGTGGTGGTCAACGTTGTAATGTCGTCCATGTAAGCTCTGAGCGGAGGGAGGCGCTGACCAGAGTCAACCCGCTGTCCGCCTACAACCCATTTTGAGGCTCGGATGATGATCTCCATTGCCATCGTGAATGCCAGAGGTGAGATAGTGCATCCCGCCATGATGCCTACTTCCAGGCACTGCCAAGAGGTGGTAAAGTCAGAGGTGGTAAAGCAGAACTGCATGTCTTGGAAGTAGGATTTAACCAGGGCTGTGATCCGGTATGTAGAAGAAATCAAAGGCAGACCACAGGAGCTCATGGGGCACCGAGCCAAAGGCATTGGCAAGGTCCTTCTGTACAGATGTGTCAATGTACTTGTTTCTTCGCAGATACTCGGACATCCTCCGAGCAATGACACTAAAGAAGATGTTGCCCTCAACGTTTAGTAGGGAGATTGGACGGAATTGGCTGATGTTCACTGCATCCTTCTCCTTTGGGATAAGGACTCCACCTGCCCTACGCCACACTTTAAGTATTATCTTCTTCTGCCATGCTGTTCTCATGAGCCTCCAGAGAAACCTCAGGACATCTGGTGCGTACTTATAAACCTTGTATGGGACTCCATTTGGCCCCGGGGATGATGCCGTTCTTGCCCGACGCACTGTGTTTTCCACCTCTTTCCATGTTGGAGGACTGCAAGGCATGTGATGTTCAGGGGTAGTCCGGGAGCCATGGGGGTGAACGTGGATTCGCCTGTAAAAGTTTTTTTCTCAACTGATTCTTGTAGCTTGGGGTCACCTCTTAAGGATTCAAGATGATGACCAGTGATATCCATTGAGCATTTATTATTATTAACCCCTTAATGCCTGTATGGGTGAGTATTCATGTTAGTCGGAGGCCTTAGGGTTTTTTTTTCTCGCGCTAATCAGTCTAAAAGTGCAAAATTTTGCTCAGGGCATGCTCTAATGATTTAGCTAGGGCGCCCGAGTCGGCGACATTCGGGGTCGCCACAGCGGCCAAATCAAGTTGGGCTCCCATCGACTTTAGTGATGAAAAGTGATGATTCAGAGTTTTGTGGGTGCTGTGGTGACCCCGAAGGTCGCCGACTCGGGCGCCCTAGCTAAATCATTAGAGCATGCCCTGAGCTACATCTGTGCAAAATTTTGCACTTTTAGACTGATTAGCACGAGAAAAAAAACCCTAAGGCCTCCGACTAACATGAATACTCACCCATACGTGTATTGTTTTCTGAGGACATTTCTAGCCCACGGAATGTTTTTTGTGCAAAACAAATGCCTGCAATGGATTCAGCATCATGACAAACCCCTAGTTAGACCCCTCAGATCCTCCTTAAATACCCAGAAAAAAAAATCTTTTTCTGGGTATTTTCCTCCTGGGTGGATTTCTTGTGTTTCAGGCATTAAGGGGTTAATAATAAAAAATGCTCAATGGATATCACTGGTCATCATCTTGAATCCTTAAGAGGTGACCCCAAGCTACAAGAATCAGTTGAGAAAAAAACTTTTACAGGCGAATCCACGTTCAGCCAAAAATCACCATTTGGCTCCCGGACTAGGGGGTCAATTGGTGGGATATCTGAAGGAATGGTCAGATGTTCATGCCGCCTTGGGTCAGAATGTGTTGCTTTCAGATGATCTTCCAGGTCTATCTTTGTTGTTTTTAAAGCTCCACTTTTTTCCTTTGTGAAGATACTTTTAAGGAACTTGAAGGGATCTTTATAGAACCGTGTTCTAGTTTGTTCTTTCTTCCTTCTACGAAAAAGACAGGTCAATATGCCAATATGAAAGAATACCACTAAACATCCCTAAGCATGGGAGCTTAAAATGTCTATATCTCAATGATTCTATTTATAGAATGACAATAGAATAATATATATCTTATATATCTCAAGGACACTTCAACACCAACTCTGGGGGAGCCCTGGTTTGAACTAGGAGCCTTCCGTTTCCCAAGCTACCGCTTTATCTCCTGAGCCTGCCGCCCCATGATTAGATAGCAGGCCTGGAATTTCATCATTTTAGGGCAAGGCCACTTGGCCCTTGGTGTTGTCCCTTTTTTGAGGGCACAAAGGCCAAATGCCAGGGCAGGAAGGCCAACAAATAAAACAAGATTTTGGTCCATTGAAAGAAGTAATTGAATAAGGATGATTTTACATTTTATATATAGACTGTCTGCTGTGAAATAAATATATTATGCTATTTACAATTTGATCCATGCTCAGCCCTGCACAGAGTAAAGCTACTGGATTGGTTTTTAAAAATGTAGACAAACGACAATGGTGTCTACATGACAAGAAAGAGGCTGAGGAGAAAGTGGTACAGTCAGCTGGGGCATTAAGGCCACTGTGGCCTCAGCCCCTTGAAAATGATACCAAACATAATATAAAACATTACAATATGTCCTGAACATGAGCTAATAAAAAGATATGTACCTGTGTCTAAAATGCAATTTTTCAAAGGGGGATGGTAACTTTAGCAGCTGATAACACCACGTAAGCTACCTGTCTGCAAGGTCTATCATATCAAAACTTAATCTAGAGATGTATAGGAATAAAAAAATCTAGAAAACTAGAATTTGCCCACCCAGGTGGTACCGATATGTCTAAGCCTAAGGACTATACATGTATCTGCTTCCGTGTTCTCGCTCAATGTTTATTTATTCGACTTAAAACAGAGTAAACTAATCACAGCATGTAGTCTAGGCTACATGAGGGTTTGGCCATAGGGGAGAGGATTAGGTAGATAAATAATCCTTAAAGAAAACATCAATGCATGTTTATGAAATTGTAATGCACTAACTACTGTAACTAATGTACTAACAGTGCAGATAACAATGATATATGTATTTTATGTATTATACTACCTTCACAGACAACACCAGCATCTTGCCGGTGACGACAGTTTTCGATTCCAAACCCTGGATGTCTGCACTGTGAGAGATGTGATTCTCTGCCTGAACAGCTGACATCATCCAACCAGATGTCTCCAACACCCTCTCCAAAGTGTGCTCCAACTGGTGCTGACAGAGCTCTTCCACAGTCTAACTCTCTACACACTACCTGAGCATCATTCAGGTCCCAGTCATCATCACACACCGTCCCCCAACTGCCATTGTGGTAGATCTCTACTCTGCCAGAACAGGTTGAGCCGCCAACCAGCCTCACTGGATGAGAAGAAACAAAGAAGAACATGACATGTTATGTTGTTGTAGGAATAACAGCTTAACCTGTTAACAATCCTGTATAATTTGCACACACAAAAAAACGCCTATACACAGCATACCCAAAGTAAATTGATTGCTGTTTTTAAACCATTTGGAGTAATGCATTGGGCAGGGTCTTATTTTGAAGGAAAAACATTTTGAGGTTTTCCCCAGAAATAAACTAGAAGCAGTGCTCTTCCGAGCACGGGTCTCCACCTGGTGTGGTATGTTGGTTGTGGGTGTGCATTGGGTGGTATTGAATTAGGTGGTTATGAATGAGCGGGGTCAAACACAATCCAAGGTGAGTGGACAAGTTAGCTTCAGAGACAGTGAAGTGTCAAACAATGTGTTTGTCAAAAAACAGCCTCATGGTGGCGCTATAAAAGGCTGATGTGAAAAATGCAGGGAAAGGGTTTTTCCTTGGCCTCTAGGGAGTGCGCTTACAAAGTTTGAAACTGATCGGTGGAGTTATAGGTAAAACCACAAATCGGCCTGTTATAGCGCCACCAGGCTGATAAAAAAATGGCATTTCTTCCACGGCCTAGTGGGAATGTGTGTGTGCGCGATTTCATGATAATTGCACTTTGCGTTTGTGATTCTTAGCCAATCAGGATGGAATATGCAAAATCGGACAGATTAGTAGTGTACAGAAATGTGTTCTGCAAACATCGGCCTCATGGTGGCACTAGAACAGGCCCATTTAAAAAATGTGGGTCAGAGGTTCTGAATTGGCATCCAGGGACTGCGTGTGCTCATTTTGGCAGCGACCGGGCCAACGGCGATTGAGATTAGGTGGTAACAAACTGCGAGGACGCATGCACGGACGGACGGACGCACGCACGGACGGAAGGGCGGACGGACGGAGACGAAAACATACTCTCCGCCATGCCTTCGGCTGGTGGAGACAATAATCACTCTGTGTGCAACTGACATTGAGTAATGCAAGTTTTAACTTACTGGAATAGCAGGTTTTTAATCCTCACCTAAATATTTTCAACTAGAAAAGAACATTTCTACAAACTTTTAAGTGTGCCTGCAGCTCGCTAAGTGTGTGCAATCTTATGTAGCGGTTGATGTTAGCATTAGCATTAGATTTTTTTTGGTGTTAGCCTTAACGTTAGATTAGCTCAGTCGGTGCCATATTTAAAGTGGGACCTCTTATATTGCCGTTTCGCCAACAAAGGGTTAAAAAAATAGTGTGCACGCTGGTGCACACATTCGTGCACAGATCATGCACTATGCATGTGCATGCTTTTCACAGCTTTCAAACAAAAAAATCCGCTTGGAAATCCGTTCAGGCATTCAGGAGAAAACAGCCCTTATGTTTTCTTCAAATGTAAACAAACATGGCTGCCATGTTTGAAAGATGTGGTTGGTATGGGGGTTAAACATGCAATTTCGCAATCGCAATTTTTTTATTTATTTTTAATTTTTTATTTAAAAAAGACGTCCAGAAGACGTCTGGCAGGGAGGTCCATAGTTAAAAAGACGTTTTTATTATAGAAACGTTTTTTTTTAGGCAGGGTATGAGTTAGCGTTGGATTTTTTAACATAAACATGTTTCATGAGATATAGAGGCACTTCCTGTTTGGCGAAGGGAACTTCCTGTTTGGCGAAGGAAGCACCAATTAAGGTCAAGGACTCTTAATCAAGTCATATGACACCACCCACGCGTCTGTACGACAAACGGTTGATGAGATATAGGGTCACTTCCTGTTTGGCGAGGGGCACTTCCCGTTTGGCGAAATAAGCCCCAATTAAGGTTAAGGACTCTTAACTCATCCCCTGCTTATGACGAGCTTGACGAGCTATATTTATGGGTCCACTCTGCTTATGACGAATATGACGAGTTATCAATTAGCTTTAATAACTATAAAACAAAAAAGTATGATCGCCGATTCGCCGTCCATAGCGCTCTATGGAAGGCTGCTATTCACAAAAAACGGATCTGGATGTTCCAGACCGGAAATGGGGGGGCGGGACAACGACGCCTGTATCCTGTCTGCCGAAATCCCATCCGGTTTAATGTTACACAACACCCACGCTGGGCTCAATCGGTTTCGCTTTGGGAAATGGCAGGCTGTTTACCGTCGTAGCTTACCGTGACTGGATCGTATTGTGAATGGAATCGGTGAACCATCGCGCAATGGATTCGCGCGCGCGCCCACGTTAAAGGTAGGCAAAATCCTGGCGGTGTGGACCCTCAGAAGGGGTCTTAAAATGGGGGTAAATGAGTTAATCAAGTCATTTGACGCCACCCACAAGTCTGTACGACAAACGGTTCATGAGTTAAAGGGTCACTTCCTGTTTGGTGAGGGGCACTTCCTGTTTGGCGAAATAGGCCCCAATTAAGGTTAATGCCTCTTAATCAAGTCAAATGACACCATCCACACGTCTGTATGACAAATGGTTGATGAAATATAGAGGCACTTCCTGTTTGGCGAAGGGCACTTCCTGTTACAGAGGGCGGGGCTTAATCAATTACAGCTCATCCCTATTGGCCAGAAAAAGACCAAAGTTGTGTGTGCATTTTAATGTTTAAATGATGTTGCTAGGCAAAAGAATGGCAGAGTTATGTGGTGCCAAAGTTTCTGTTTTTTTTTTTTCCAGAGTCCCCCATTCAAAGTCAATGGGGGTTTTTGAGCATAGTTTTTTACGAATTACGTCGCAATGGTAACGCGGATCGGAAAGAAAAGTAATAGCACACCATTCCCGGCCGAGCCGCACGTTATATATTGCTGCGGTGATGTAAATCTTGCGGCAGTTATTACGAGCCGAAAATTTGTGAGGTGATTATTATTACTAGAAAAGAAAATTTCGAAGAAATTTTAAGTGTGCCTGCAGCTCGCTAATTGTGTGCAACCTTGTGTAGCGGTTGGTGTTAGCATTAGCGTTAGATTTGTTTTGGTGTTAGCATTAGCGTTAGCATTAGCGTTAGATTAGCGTTCGATTTTTTAACATTTTTTGCATTATCTTTACCATTATCGACTGTACGACAAACGGTTCATGAGATATAGAGGCACTTCCTGTTTGGCGAAGGGCACTTCCTGTTTGGCGAAGGAAGCACCAATTAAGGTTAAGGACTCTTAATCAAGTCATATGACGCCACCCACACGTCTGTACGACAGACGGTTGATGAGATATAGGGTCACTTCCTGTTTGGCGAGGGGCACTTCCTGTTTGTTGAAATAGGCCCCAATTAAGGTTAAGAACTGATGCCACCCACGCGTCTGTACGACAAAAGGTTCATGAGATAAAGGGTCACTTCCTGTTTGGCGAGGGGCACTTCCTGTTTGGCGAAATAGGCCCCAATTAAGGTTAAGGACTCTTAATCAAGTCATTTGACGCCACCCACGCGTTTGTACGACAAACGGTTCACGAGATGAAGGGTCACTTCCTGTTTGGCGAGGGGCACTTCCTGTTTGGTGAAATAGGCCCCAATTAAGGTTAAGGACTCTTAATCAAGTCATTTGACGCCACCCACGCGTCTGTACGACAAACGGTTCACGAGATGAAGGGTCACTTCCTGTTTGGCGAGGGGCACTTCCTGTTTGGCAAAATAGGCCCCAATTAAGGTTAAGGACTCTTAATCAAGTCATTTGACGCCACCCACGCGTCTGTACGACAAACGGTTCACAAGATGAAGGGTCACTTCCTGTTTGGTGAGGGGCACTTCCTGTTTGGCGATCCAAATTATTTTTAAATTAAATTTGAAGTTCCAAATTAGAATTCTGCATCATGAAAAATTACTGATTTGACACCAAGATCACCCATATCAGACAGTCATACAAGTGACGGCTGCCATCTTGAAAAATGGTGGCCATCTTGAATATTCAATGACTTTAAACTTTTAAATTATTCAAAATACATTTACCAAGTACTATGTATGATACATATGTCTAAAATATCATATTATATCCATTAGTCATAATAAAACAGTCCTTGCTGGTGGCCATTTTGAAAAATGGCTGCCATGGGCGCCATGTTGAAAATTCATGATGGCTCCATATCCAAATCTTTTCGGAATGCCTTTGTCTATAAGTGTACCAAATTTCATGCTTTTATCACAAACTGAACGATTCCTTCATATTCTGGAGCTAACATCCTGGACTAATGGGGGGTATTGCTTAGCGTTCCCTGATTTTGCTTAGCATGCTCCAAAAGCATGCCCAAAATTCAGGGAACATCTCCGAATGTGTAGCCCATTAACACCAAGATTAACTGTATTCCATTTATGCAATAATGGTTAAATCTACTTAGACGTGAATGTTCCTGACTAAAATGTAGGATGCCAACATGTGCCAACCTCCCCTGTGACAACATGGAACAGGGGAGGGTGATCACTGCTGGCACACTGGCACAGTGTGACAGAGAGGATTTTTATTTTAAAATTAAATATTGTTTTAAATGTGGTCACCTATTAGCAGCAAAGTTACATCCTGCAGATAATTCTACGTTCATTAAAACTCTGAACTTTGACTGGGGAGGGAGTCAGGGAGATTGGGTGGGTTTGGGTGGGTTTTTGCTAATTGAGTCTAATGGTCTGACAATCAAATGTCTACATTTTTTGATGTGATGTCATTAAAATGAATGTTAACATGGCACACTGACTATCTGGAAACTAAAAACATGGCACTTAATTTCAAAAAGGTTGCTGACCCGGGTGACCCCTGCTCTACATCCTCAGTGTAAATGTCCTAAAGGTAATCACTAAAATCATTGTTGTGAACATTATCAATCTGTGGTCAGAGTTACCTCCATCACATTTGAGGACCGGGCAGAACTCCCAGAGGGTCTCTGAGTCAGTGGTGAAGCACCATGGCATCTTCTCTCCGTTTGGATTACGGCAGTAGTTTTCCTCAAGGCCTCTGACAAAAATATGCAGGTACATTAAGTAGGTAGTACACAGACAGACAGACAGACAGACAGACAGACAGACAGACAGACAGACAGGTAGATGTTTTTCTCTGTCTTCTTACTTGTCTGGGTTACTTTCAGGTGTCCAGCTGTGTGTGTGAGGTGTCTGGGCCGACCAGCTCTGGCAGGTTTTCCCAGAGATAGTCATTGCAACCTTCCCCTGATAGTCACTGCTGTCGCCAGTGTAGCAGTTATCTGGGACGATAGTAGGTGGACAGGACAGTAAGAAGTAGATGGATGGAGAGAGAAAACACAAAGACCAGTGTTTTATTAATAGAATTAACTAGAAAAGAAAATTCCTATGAAATGTTAAGTGTGCCTGCAGCTCGCTAAGTGTTTGCATTAGAATTTTTTATATTAGCATTTGTAGCATTAGCATTAACATTTTTTAACATTAGCATTAGCATTGTAGCATTAGCATTTTTAGCATTAGCATTAACGGAAGTAGCGGTTAGCATTAGCGGAAAGCCGTTAGGTCTCTCGGACCACCCATCGAGTTTGAGAAAAGTAACATGTTGGGAACTGGAGTTATGGCTGTTTAGAGCCCAGCCAATAGGAAGAAAGAGGGGGCGGGGCTTATCATTACAGCTCGTCCCTATTGGCCATCTAAGTACTCACGCCAACTTTTGAGACGGTACTATGCTGCAAACTGGAGTTATAGCTGTTTAAAGCTCAGCCAATAGCAAGACAGGGCGGGGCTTATGAGAGGCGGGGCTTGAGTAATAAGTTCCTATTGGCTGTTTAAGTCCAGACACCGAGTTTTGAGAGGGTACCATGCTGTGAACTGGAGTTATGGCCGTTTAAAGCCCAGCCAATAGGAATACAGAGGGGGGTTTTAATCAATTACAGCTCGTCCCTATTGGCCGGAAAAAGTCCAAAGTCATGTGAGCGTTTTAAAGTTTAAATCACGTTGCTAGGCAAAAGTATGCCAGAGTAATGGGGCGCCAATGTTTTTTTTTTTGTCCCCCATTCAAAGTCAATGGGGTTTTTTGGTGTATTTTTTTGAGAATTACGTCGCCATGGTAATGTGGATCTGCTATTTTCAGAGCACAACACCCAAGCGCAACCAAGCATAAAACGGTAACATGTCATTAGGTCGAACACCCTTTGGATCAGTGATGGGTAGTAGCGAGCTACAAGCAGCTCCTTTTGAACCAAATAGCTTTTTCTGTAGCGTAGCTATTTTTAGACCCCAGTAGTGACGTAGCGTCCAACAAACGCTACATGTTACTATCCTGGCGAAAATTTACTGCTAAATAAAGTTTGTGGAGAAAAGAATTCCCAAAAGATCCCCAAACATGTTGTTCTGCGCAGTGCTGCTTTCACTTCATTCAACAAACCTCCTCTGTGTGTTAGAGAAGCGACTAAAGCGAGACACTTCACCCCGCAACGACATGGTGAGAACTGAGAACAAGTGACATACAAGCTCACATCGCGTTGCAAATGCTAACTGTGTGAGCTTGTAGATCTCCGGGGGCGGAGCATAATTCAGGTTTGAGGCGCTGCAGCCATAGAAGGACAGTACTCGACCAGAGTACTTGAGTAAGAGTACAGAGTACTCCTAGTCACATTAGCTCCAGTCCACAGTAAAAGTAGCTCAGTCAAAATGTTACAAGAAAGAATAAAAAAGTACTTGCTTTTAAATGTACTTAAGTATTCAAGAGTACATACAGGTACATGGTTTTAAAAATAGGCTAATTAAAGTACAAATAAAAGTAAAAGTACTCAAGTACATTTGCTCAGTTACTGTCCACCGCTGGCTGCAGCTTATCAGCTGTTCCGACAGCACACAAGTCAGTGCACTCTTTTGTCCACAGCTAACTAATGACAGTGAAGTGGCAATTTAAGGACCTTTTAGACATTTTAATACCTAAAAAAATATAAATAAAAGACCAAACTGCATCAAAAGTTATCAACTATAACAACTGGTCAAACATTGGCCAAATTGACAATATAGTAAAAGAGGCACAAATTGTGGAAATGGCAGATCTACAAGCTTGAAACGTCTTGTGTTCAGAGGCATTGTGAGCTTGTATAGCTTGTAGACAATATTTATTGGTGGAACAGAGTGAAACTAAATGTAATGCCTCAACTCCTAATTCAAATTGCTTGTCAGGGTGGGGTCCTCAGTTCAAATATGTTTTTTTTTTCTTCTTTTTTTTGGTAGGGTCTCAACCTGAAGAGGTACACATTTAATTTAAAAAGTAAATAAAAGGATAACACAACAAGCCAGACATGAGGGCTTGTTTCCAGTTTTATAATAATCAATCGAACTGAGCATTTTTTGCCTGCCTATTTGTTTGGTGGAAAGTTGTACTTGATCATGAAGTTGATTTAAAAAAAAAAAAAAAAAAAAGTAAGCTACTTTTGCCATGTAGCTTGTAGCTTGCTTTGCTACATTTCTCTGTGGATAGCTTCGCTGTAGCTTAAGCTATATTTCATCGAGAGTAGCTTGTAGCTTAGCTTACTACATTTTCCAAGTAGCTTGCCCATCACTGCTTGCCCATCACTGCTTTGGATCGACCACCAAACTCTAACCCAAACCCTAATCCTAACTGGAAACTACAACCAGACAGAAGAACACTCATCTTTGGAGACTCAAACCTCGCTAGGATGCCGGCCTTTTCACGAAAGGATTTACAAATCGAGTCCTATTCAGGGATGAAGTTCATCAACGCAGTGGAATTACTGAAGAGGCCTTTCACAAAGGCCCAGGAAACTTTTCCACAGGCCAAGATACACATGCCACTAATTAACTATTCAGATAGACTACACCATGAGCAAAAAAGGATTTTAGAAAACTTAAACACAGAGATAGAAAAAGCTAATTTCATTCCCAAATTAGACGAAAGGGATTTCGAAACTGATGACGGTCTTATCCACTGGGAGGACAGGACAGGCGAACATATGCTGACCCATTGGTTAGCTTGTTTAAACTAAATAGCCCCACACGCCAAAACGGGGCTAGATAAGGATAAAAAGAGTAACCTCATTAATTTATCCAACTATTTCCAGCCGAATCAACATGAAAGGGAATTGTTAGAAATGGGGCTCTCATTTGTACCTACGCTAGACATTTACAAAAACCAAACCAAAACTCTAAAGAAAGACATGGCGATATATCACAGAAGGCTGAAATTGGCTACCCACTTTGGGATAGGAAACGAGGAGCAAATCCCACCCTTCCAGCCAAAATCAAATTGGGAACCCGCAACCGGGATTCTCCCAAACAGCCCAAATTTGTATTAACAGTATCCCAGCACACTAGGGAAAAGGACAATCTGACGAAATTACAAGTAGTGGCACTTAGATCATTAGCGAATAACAAAGACATAGTTATAAAGCCAGCAGACAAAGGGTTGTGCATTGTTTAAATGGACAGGCACCAATACCTGCTGGAGGGTGAACGGCAGCTCAGCAAACCTGATCATTACAGGCAATTAGAAGAGCCGATTTACAAACAGACGGCAATCAAAGCCAAAGAAACCTATTTACTGGGTCAAGACACACCGAGACCTAGAGTGTTTTACTTATTGCCAAAGATACATAAGAGTCCGGAAAACTGGACTGTACCATACCAAGTGCCCCCTGGGAGACCAATTGTAAGTGATTGTTCTAGTGAAACGTACCACACCACTGAGTACATAGAACACTTTCTCCAGTCGCTCTCAACCAGACATCCCAGCTATATTAAGGATACATATAATTTTTTGGAGAAAATCAAGAACATTTCAATTCCACAGGATGCCTTCCTTTTCTCCATTGATATAGATTCATTATACACAAACATTGAAACTGAGGCTGGATTGCGAGCGGTGAGAGAAACGTGCCAAAAATACCCAGATAGCAGCAGACCAGATGAGGAACTGCTAGAATTGCTAAAACTAAATTTAACGCAGAATGATTTTGAATTTAACAACAAGTAGTATCTCCAGATAAAGGGCACGGCTATGGGGAAAAGATTTGCCCCCAGTTTTGCCAACATTTATATGAGCCTTTGGGAACACACAGCTCTACTAAAATGCAGGCAACAACCAACCCACTATTATAGATTCCTGGATGATATTTTTGGGATTTGGCCTTATAGTGAAGAGGACTTCAAAGAGTTTATCAACACTTTGAACACACACCACAGATCAATCACAATCAAGTACGTACTGAGTGCAGAGAAGATAGATTTCTTGGACGTAACAGTGTTCAAGGGACCAGATTTTGGAAATAGCCAAAAGCTGGATTTGAAAGTCTTCTTTAAACCCACAGACACACATGCACTCTTACACAAGACATCCTTTCATCCAGCTCATTGTTACACAGGAATAGTAAAGTCACAACTCTTAAGATTTAAGAGGATCTGTACTCAGGTCAGTGACTTTAAAATAGCCTGTAAAACACTTTTTAGTGCATTGAGACACAGGGGATACTCACGAACATTTCTGAGAAAAGCATATGATACCTTCCAACAGGTAAGAGAGAGGGACGAAAGGCCAAAAATTGCCCTCGTAACAACCTTCTCCACACAGAGTAGAATAGCAAACACCAGATTGAAAAGAAATTTCGAGAACAGAGCAGAGGGCCTATTGGAGGGCTTTACAATTATATCTGCCTTCAGGAAGAACAAAAATCTCAAGGATTATTTGGTTAAAAGCAGGCTGGTGGAATCAAACAGACCACCACGCATACCAGAATATTTTCCTGTTTGGCGAAGGGCACTTCCTGTTTGGCGAAGGAAGCGCCAATTATGGTTAAGGACTCCTAATGAAGTCATATGACGCCAACCACACGTCTGTACGACAAACGGTTTATGAAATAAAGAGGCACTTCCTGTTTGGTGAAGGGCACTTCCTGTTTGGCGAAGGAAACGCCAATTATGGTTAAGGACTCTTAATCAAGTCATATGACGCAACCCACGCCTCTGTACGACAAACGGTTCATGAGATATAGAGGCACTTCCTGTTTGGCGAAGGGCACTTCCTGTTTGGCGAAGGAAGCCCCAATTAAGGTTAAGGACTCTTAATCAGGTCATATGACATCACCCACGCCTCTGTACGACAAACGGTTCATGAGTTATAGAGGCACTTCCTGTTTGGCGAAAGGCACTTCCTGTTTGGCGAAGGAAGTTTGACACATCGCCACGGTCACGCCGTTTTACAAAAACTCACGATTTTGATAACTTTTTATCGTTAAGGTGTCTTGTGTATGCTGCGCGAAGTTGATCCGATTAACGCCCTAGGAGGAGTTTGTTAAAGTGCGACCCGTGAAAACGGCCGAAAATGCGCCAAAACGCCACTAATTAGTCAAAATGGCTCACTTCCTGTTTGGTTTCGGACATGGCACCAAGAGACTTTTTTGTAAGTTCGGACATGATACAGGTGTGTACCGATTTTCGTACTTGTAGGTGAAACAGTATAGTGGGGCTGTTGCGTTGAAATTTTGTAGGGGGCGCTGTTGCGCCATTAGGCCACGCCCCCTTGTAATTTTTTTTAAAAACGTAATTTTTCGCCACTTGTAATGTGCTTGCAAAGTTTCGCAACTTTTGGAGTACGTTTTGCACCTCAAAACGCGATTCTTTAGCGGAAAGAATAAGAAGAAGAATAATCTTTGCAATTACAATAGGGTCCTCACACACTGTGTGTGCTCGGGCCCTAATAATGACAAACAAAACACATCAGTGATTGTACGACACTTTAGAACACACGGAATAGGAGCCCTGTCTGTGACCGGCTTGGAACATAACCCCCATTGGACCATAGGCCAAAGGAGATTCCATGAGAGACAATGGATAGATAAATTAGACACAATGTTCCCAGCAGGACTGAACATGAAGGGGAACAGAATTACCCCAACAATAGGAGACTAATGACCCTAGAACAGTAGGCAGAAGGAAACCCAGCAGAATCATCAACACATCTCACACCTGGGGGAAACAATAGGGGACAAATGGGGCATCAGACGTCTTTCTCACCCAAGGTGTGAGAAGTCAGGACCACTTACTTAATCTCCAAGGAGACCTATTGAAATGTGAATAGAATGAGAATTATCATGGCGTTTATCGTGCGCTTGCCCAGGACGTACAACGATTGCATTCACCACGGCTTCGTAACTCGCGCGGCCGGCCCTGGCCCGCTCTTCGCGGGCACTCGCGCCGGTCCACTGACCTTCGTGCCGCTTGCAATGTCATGGACAATAACTGTGACATCTATTGTTGGTGAGAATAGAGTTGTTAGTTATTAACAATGTACCAGTAAGACTCCCTAATCGGGAGATAAGCGACCAAATAGGCCAAAAGTTTGTTTTACCAATTATCAACATCAAGACATACGGGCAGTTGACAGTTTGCCATGGTTACTCATTGAAGTTGAATCTCCATATATGGAGATAACCTACGCATCACACTAAGTCTGACCTCACCAGCCCATATTTGGGCATGAGCAACTTATGTCTCCATATATGGAGATATGATGACATCACACAGTCCTCAGCCGATGATGTGGCGTGATGTCATACAATACACAAACGAGCCCTACAGTATAAAGGGGCAATTCTTGCCAGGAAAGAAGCATTTCTTCGACTCAGACCTTATCGCCAGGGTTGGCTTATAGCAGCTGTCGGTAGGACCATATATGGATTCTGTTAGTGTGGATCTCCTAACAGGGCATCATCTGGGATACCATCCCTTTTATGCCCATATATGGAGATCCCTAACAGAATCCCTTTCATGCCCATATATGGAGATCCCTAACAGAATCCCTTTTATGCCCATATATGGAGATCCCTAACAGCATCCCTTTTATGCCCATATATGGAGATCACTAACAGCTAACATAATCCCTTTTATGCCCATATATGGAGATCCCTAACAGAATCCCTTTTATGCCCATATATGGAGATCCCTAACATAATCCCTTTTATGCCCATATATGGAGATCCCTAACAGAATCCCTTTTATGCCCATATATGGAGATCCCTAACAGAATCCCTTTTATGCCCATATATGGAGATCCCTAACAGAATCCATTGTATGCCCATATATGGAGATCCCTAACAGAATCCCTTTTATGCCCATATATGGAGATCCCTAACAGAATCCCTTTTATGCCCATATATTATGGAGAAATCCCTGCTCTGAGTATCTGACATCAGTGTGATGTCACCTGTTTATGCCCATATATGGAGATCCCTGCTCTGCATATCTGGTTGCTATGGTAAACAGTTGGTTGCTAGGGTAAAAAAACATGGTTGCTATGGTAAACAGTTGGTTGCTAGGGTAAACAGTTGGTTGCTAGGGTAAAACCATGGTTGCTAAGGTGGTTGCTAACGTACACTAACAGACCAGCAACAACAGACTGTTGCCACAGCAACGTACACAAAGGTTTGTGTACACATGTGGTGTGATGTCATACTGATGCGGAGATATGAGCAGGGCAAAGGTGTGACGTGTGACGTGTGACCGACGGACGGACGGACGGACGGACGGCCGGTGGAGGTTTTCATAGTAAACTGCTTCCTGACGGTCGCAATAAATCTGAAAGCCACTGGTAGGCGGTCAGTGGAGGTCCATGGGGGCTAGCGAAGTATTCTCTGAAGGTCCAGCACTTGCCTGATGAAGAAATTTATATTTAATAATATATATGTATTTTTCATTCATTTATTTTTCTGCTTTCATTCTCTCTCTCACTCAGTCAGGCTGGACACACTGCCTCCACTAGGGGCGCACTAAGATAGAGCCCCTCTGAACCTCCCTTAGAGTGCCTGCTGCCTTTGAAGTGAATGGTTGTTGGGCATTGTATTGTTATTGGCTGGTTCTTAACCCAATCACAGCCCTCCTGGGCGCATTTTTTCAGATGGGGGACACCTTCTAGACTAGAGTGTTCTAAAGATCCCATCTCTGGTAAGAAATATTGTCCAATCAGAGAAGAGAACTGCTGATATTCACATCCCAGCCCTGGGAGGAAACCAATCAGAAAAGTGAATTGCTTCCTGTTTCATATGTTGTTTTAGTTTGAGTTGAGAAGAGATTGAGAGCTACATTTATACATTTACTCACAACAATTCACAAATAAAGAAACGAAAAATGGCGGAAGGAGGAGAAGAAACAGATATGGATTTACTGGACAATTTGTCAATCTTTTTTCGAGGACGTTTGGACACATGAGCGAGTCGAGCGACCGTGGTTGTTAATCAGGAAACCTACCGTAGTGTCTGGCAAACACCACCGGAGATTCGGGTAAGAGAAACAACACTCACGCTGTGTGTGCGCATTATGGAATATAACGTTTCAACACAAGATTTTGGGGCAAGACTTGTGCTGTCATTAATCTAGGCTAGTTGTCTTAATGGATGATATTTTTCAATGCTGTTTTGGAAAAACATCAAAGTGATGTTTGTAGTGTGAATATTAATGTCAGAGTGTTTGCCAGTCGAGCTTCTCCAGGGGCGTCAATTGGGTATGGCAGGGGTATGCAGCTGCCATACCTTGGCTACAGGGGGAAATAATAAAAATGTACTTTTCATCGTGCCTGTTGCTAAGGTATGGCAACATGACTGGTGTCAAGACACCAGTCATGTTGCCATACCTTAGCTTGTTCTGAACTGACGCCACTGAGCTTCTCACTGCTGCGCTCAGCAGTGGGTGGGTGTGTGTGCGTGCGTGTGTGCAGACTGTGCAGGGTGTAACTCTAGTCCCAGAAGCTTGGCTGGTATGTGATGAAGCCTGTTGAATCATGTCTGTATATCAACATATATTTTGCTTGCTTTCGTGTTGCTATGAAAATATGGTTGTTTGTGACTGAGTTTATTGTATTGGGCTCTGCTACTGGTGCAGGCAGTGGCAGTACGGCGCAATTAATTGTCAGATCGTGGCTACGCGAGGGCGTGTGCACGTGCGCGGGCGTGTGCACGTGCGCGGGCATGTGCACGCGCGTGCATATGCGCAGCAGCCATGGCGAAGGCCCGGGTATTGAACCCATGGTCCGCCACTGGCGGTCAGAAATAATATAAACAAAATACAATTTCTGACACAGGACATAAACTACTAGATTTGATTTTATGAACTAGGGGAACCAACCCAATCTAAAAGTTGCAAACTTCTTTCTTTTAAAAACAAGATGGCGAAAGCACTATTCTCTATACTGCATCTTAGGCATTGACTTTGCCTAGGACAATATATTGAAGTCTCACTACCTAACCTAAACCTAACCTCAGTAACCGTGACACGGGTAATTATCTAACCTACCGGCGCTCGCGCGCGGGTGATTATCTAACCTGCCGACGCTGTTCGACCCAACGGGAGTTCGACATAAAACCAAAGTCTTTTAGTTCTACTGGATCTCTTCTTCACTAGTCCCTCCCTAACATTTTATTATAGTTTTTATTTGCTGACAAAATTGTCAGTATTAGTCTTAGTTTTAGTCATCATATAGTTTAAATTTCATTTCTATTTAGTTTTCGTCAGTGAAAAAAGGTAGTCGACAAAGATTTTTCGTCATGATTTTAGTCGACTAAATCAACACACAGCACACATCCTGTTTATCAGATACCTACTTTGAAGTATACGTATCTCGAGGTTTCTCGAGGGAATGCACCTTTTCCCATCTCTTTATTAACGTCATAGCACGTATGATACGTTCCACAGTAGAACACAAAAACATATATAGCCTATATAAAGGTGCTTAACCGCTTGCTCTTTGTGCAACGTATTAGTACATATTTATAAAAAAAAATACATGTTTTAATCCTGTCTGTAGAAGATTCTGTCAGAAGTTCCCAATGGGCGGTAGAGGGGGCACATTGAAAGCCGGAATTACACTCAATGTAAACTGGAAGTAAACAGAGGGAAAATGGCATTCGGCAACAGACGGGATTAAATCACTTCTTTATTGAAAAATATGGACTAATACATTGCAAGAAGACTCCGCCAGCCTAGCTAACATTTGGGGCAAGCGGGTAAGCACCTTATGATTTGCATTTGTAAATGTTCAGAGAATTGCGGGCTATACTGGTGATATTCCAGTAGGGTGACCATATTCTGAAAATCCAAAAAGAGGACACTCTACCCGGCGCATATATATATATATATATATATATATATATATATATATATATATATATATATATACATATATATATATATATATATATATATATATATATCTTTTTTTTTTTTCTTTTTTTTTCCAAAATAATTTATATTACTAGTTTACAGCTCAATTATGTTATTAGTTATGTATTCATTTTTGAGGGGGTTCCAATTGGACCCTTTATAAATCTATTAATAGGCTAGAGCAGGGATGTCAAACATACGGCCCGCGGGCCGAGGTGATTCAATCCGGCCCCAGGCTTGTAGAGCATATATTTCTGAGCATTTAGAAGTAAGTCTCTAGCCCATTCCTGTCCTGAGTTATGATTGTTTTAAGAACTGCAGGCTAGGTTTCTCCCACCAGGTGGCGGTGATTGAGTTGATTGATTGGAATGTTAAGTGATCAGCTCTCTCTCTCTCTCTCTCTGAAGATGACTGGGGTAGGGGACCTGGCTATGAATAACACCTGAACGTACCTACAATATTCGAACTGTACTCAAAGATTACACATATTAGACATGGAAATTAATGTTAAGAAAATAACTTATTTAAAAAATATAATAATAATAAAATGTAAAAGTTTTATTATTCAGATATTTTCTGAATATGCCATTATTGTTCATTACTTTTATTCTTTTTATTATAAAATACAATAAAAATAATTATTGTCCTGCATCAATAATATTTTTTTTAGCCATTTACAAATTATAGCAGAGACTATCAGGAATTGAATTATTCTATTATCAAATGGTTTATTCTTATTGGCACTTCTTAAAGGAGTAGTTCACCCCCAAAATGCCATGGAGCCAATGTAGACTCATTCCTACAGAAATTTGATTACAATAAATGCATGCCTATTGATTCCGGATGGGGACCCAAATGCATTTGGGTCCCCATCCGGAATCAATGGGGGGAAGTGTACTATTATCACATTTTTGTCTTAGTAATGCGACAAATAAAATAAAAATATATTATTGAATACAAGTCTCCATGGCGTGAGTAATCAAAGAAAAAAAAGTCCTTTTGGGGATGAACTACTCCTTTAAACAAATAGCATCTCTTGTACCTAACTGCAACTGTAATACCAATAATGAAAGTAGCTATTTTACTTAATAATGAACACAATTTGTAAAATGATATACTGCTATACTGCTAGCTATAGCAGTGGCTAAGACGACAGGAAGAAAAACAGAGCGAACATGTGAGCGAGTGTGCATGCCCTCCGATCCGCGACTGGTTCGGCCCTCATCAAGTCGCCTTTCATCCAATCCGGCCCTCACCCCAAAATGAGTTCGACACCCCTGGGCTAGAGGGTTACACCCCGCCATTCCGAAACACCGCCATTCCGAACATTGACTTCTAACCCTAACCCTACCCCTAACCCTAACCCTAACCCTTACCCTTACCCTAACCCTAACCCTAACCCTAACCCTACCCCTAACCCTACCCCTAACCCTAACCCTAACCCTAACCCTAGTCAATGTTCGGAATGGCGGTGTTTCGGAATGGCGGTCTGACACCGGCTAGGGAGATCCACTGATAAAGTATGCCTTTTGACTCCTGTATGAACGTTCAGCTTTGTAACTAAATAAAAGAGAGGTAGCCCATTATTCAAACCGCCGTTCTGCTTTACAAGGTTGTACAAAAGATTCTGTCAATTTAGTTTGCAGAAGAGCTCTCACCTCGCATAGACTGTCTTGTAGGCTACTTTGCAGTGTTGATATGGGCTTGAAGCAGAAGAACTTTTATTTGTAAATGCCTAAATAGACACAGAAGAGTACCAGCTTTGCTGACAGAACGCTCGATCTGCTTCTCATTGTTGGTCACTGGCACTTTTTGTGCATTCCATCAGTGAAACAGCATTAATTGCTTTTGCAGTTCGTTTGTTTGGCTTGAGCAGCGCGAGCTGCTGCCGAGCTCGCGCTGCTCTGCCTCTGATCTGAAAGCGAGACAGGCTGAGGGAGGGAGGGATCGTAGCGCAGTTTTAGTGACACCAGGAGGCCAATGTGTGCAAAACTACCTTTAGGCCAGTACTCCTACAGATTTTGTCCAAAAATCACGCAAATAGACGGTAGACAGTATCTCTACAGTCATGTGACCGACATGGATCTGTCTGATTGTCCATATTCCATCCTGATTGGCTGAGATTGGCTTTCAAAGTTTGTAAGATTGGTCCGTTTTGGACAAAATGCCTCAAATCACAAACGCAGAGAGCAATTAACATGAAATCGCGCACACACGTTCCCACTATGCCAAGGAAGAAATGCCACTTCAATGTTTTGAAATCAACCTCATGGTGGCGTTATAACAGGCCAATTTGTGGTTTTACCTATAACTCCACCGATCAGTTTCAAACTTTGTAAGCGCACTCCCTGGATGACAATTCAGAACCTCTGCCCCACATTTTTCACATGGGCCTGTTCTAGCGCCACCAGGAGGCCAATTTGGGCAAAACTACCTTTTGGCCAGTACTCCTACAGATTTGTCCAAAAATCGGGGTCATGCTCAAGCTCCCTCAGCCCTATGTTCCCTCAACCCTATGTTCCCTCAGCCCTATGTTCCCTCAGCCCTATGTTCCCTCAGCCCTATGTTCCCTCACTCCCTAACAATTTATTATACCCTATGTTCCCTCAACCCTATGTTTCCCCCAGCCCTATGTTCCCTCAATTCCAAAATAGACCCTATGTTCCCTCAGCCCTATGTTCCCTCAACCCAAAAATAGACCCTATGTTCCCTCAGCCCTATGTTCTCTCAGCCCAAAATAGACGGTGCCATGGCATTGGTCCGACATCTCATTGTTCCGATGTCCCATTAAGCCTTAATGGGGCAAGGTCACGCCATCTGTCTTGGCCACCAGTCTTGGCCATATATGGATTCTGTTGGTGTGGTTCCCCTAACAGGGCATCATCTGGGAATACCCATAAGTGAACTTTATCCTTTTATTATCCTTTTAATATATATCGGACCAGTTACCCATATATGGAGATCCCTGTTACCCATGCATTCACAGATATGGCCTTAATAATGATGACATCAGGGATCTCCATATATGGGCATATAAAGAGTTAGCATTCTTCAGGTTAACATTCACCAGGTTAGCATTCACCAGCATCGGCAGGTCAGCATTCACAAGGTTAGCATTCACCAGCATTCAAAAGGTTAGCATTCACCAGTGTCGGCAGGTCCGCATTCACGGGTTAGCATACACCAGCGTTGGCAGGTCAGCATTCACCAGGTTAGTATTCACCAGGTTAGCATTCAACAGCGTCGGCAGATTAGCATTCACCAGGTTAGCATTCACCAGGTTAGCATTCACCCGCATCGGGCGAATGGGGCGTCAGAACAATGAGACATCGGAAACAATGCCATGGGGGACTGAGATTTTTGGTCTGAGGGAACATAGGGCTGAGGGAACATAGGGTCCTATTTTGGGATGAGGGAACATAGGGCTGAGGGAACATAGGGCTGAGGGAACATAAGGCTGAGGGAACATAGGGTTGAGGGAACATAAGGCTGAGGGAACATAAGGCTGAGGGAACATAAGGCTGAGGGAACATAGGGCTGAGGGAGCTTGAGCATGGACCCCATTCACCAGCATCGGACGAATGGGGCGTCAGAACAATGAGACGTCGGAAACAATGCCATGGGGGACTGAAATGTTTGGTCTGAGGGAACATAGGGCTGAGGGAACATAGGGTCCTATTTTGGGATGAGGGAACATAGGGCTGAGGGAACATAAGGCTGAGGGAACATAGGGTTGAGGGAACATAAGGCTGAGGGAACATAAGGCTGAGGGAACATAGGGCTGAGGGAGCTTGAGCATGGACCCCAAAAATCATGCAACTCGGTAGACAGTATCAGTACTATCATGACAGTACAGTCATGTGATCGACATGGATCTTTCTGATTGTCCATATTCCATCCTGATTGGCTGAGATTGGCTTTCAAATTGTGTAAGATTGGTCCGTTTTGGACAAAATGCCTCAAATCACAAACGCAGAGTGCAATTAGCATGAAATCACACATTCCCACTATAGCTAAGCAGGATAATGAGGGAATCGTTCACTTTGTGATGCAAGCATGAAACTTGGTACATATACACTTCGAATCCCACTCTTTTAAAAAATAGCGGTAGCCAAGCAAAATTTCAAGATGGCGGCCCCCGAAATCCAAGATGTCCGTCCAAAAATGTTGTTTTTCCTTTATAACTCAAATTGCAATTATTTTAAGACCCATAAATGTATTGAAGTTGAATATAAAGATGGGCATTGCAGATGTTTTGGTACCAAGTACATGTCTGTATCTATTACGGATCTTGAGATACAGCATATAGTCGGAGTAGATTAATAGCTAATTTCATAAGAATCGTTCACTTTGTGATGCAAGCATGACATTTGCCACAAATGCTCTCTAAGGGACCCTCTTATGGAAAAGGGCGCTGGCCACTCAAAATTCCAAGATGGCGACCGTTTTCTTCAAGATGGCCGCCACCTTAGCGGAGCAGATAGTGATATGATCTATCAGGACGTCAGCATGAAAAGTGCCATGAACCGTATCCATACCTCACTCAGACACATGAAATGTGACGATGTTCCCAAGATGTTCCCAAGATGTGTGTTTTGCCAAATAGTTTTAATCGCATTTGCAACTGCACAGTGCTGTGCAGACAAAACCCAATTTGAAACATTTGCACCTTCCGCTGCACCCTGATTTGCAGCCACATTTGTTGAGTTCTTGGCAACTCTCTGCAAGTGGTGAATTGGCTGTCCAGAAGATTTGCCATTCTTCACCAAACCTCTTCCATCCCCAGTCAGCTGGACTCTGTGATTCTGGCTGACGCAGAGCTTGGTGTTCTACCTACAATACATGCTTATGCCATGAAATATAAGATTACACACATTGGGCCTCATTCATCAAGCACTTAAGACCAAAAATACGATCATATTTTGTTCTTACCGGCATTTAGGACGATTCTCAAGTTCGGGGTCAAATTCATCAATGTGTTTTGGTCTTGGATTTGTGCTGGAAATACGATGGAAAATACACCACCTCTGACCATGGTGTAAATCTTTGCTTATATTTAGGATGCTTTTTTCGGTCTGGAAATAAGCCATCAGCCCACGGTGCATATTTAGAATGCTTTTTTCTTCATGCAAAATCAATTTTAAATTGTGCCAAACATCAAATAAAATATTTATTAGTCCATTCTGCCCAACATGTGCCAACACATGTATTTAAAAAATAAAAGAATATGTCAATTGTCAAACAATTACATATTCAGTCGTGGATTAGCTGTCACTGAGTTTGTAACCAAATGGACCCGCCGATGGGGGACCACTCATGCACCGCATGATGACTGCCCGCTTTTGGTTTCATTTTAAAGAGTTAAGGATCTATAAAGGCCCAAGGGTCTGTTTGGTTACCAACTCTCCTTCATTTAGCAGGAGACCACCAGACCACTTGTAACCCCCAGCACAGCACTGTGGTCCCTGGACCACTGGTTGAGACCCACTGCACTACCTAGGCCTACTGTATTTGCCACTAGCCTATATTCTTACCTCTGATGAAGAATAGCAGTGTTTCACTTTGTGGATATTTCCACATAATTTTTTTGTGTATTATTCCGTGATGGATTGAACCTTGTAAACCACTTTATTCTATTATAGTCTACATTAGAGCATTACGTTCAGCATCCATTTTGTAATCTGGGGATCAGAACAGTTTTAATTCATATCCTATGTTGTCAATGTGATGCCGATATGTTTTTTTTCCCCTTTTTTTCCTTTGTTTTTTGACGAGACAAGTTGAAGTTTTTACATGCAGCAAGTCCAAGTTCAAGTTCCTCTGCTGGCGAGAAGGTGGGGGGCGTCGCGACCCTCCACTGATTAGGCTTTAATTTATAATAGATTAGGCTACTGTAGGCCTATTGATCACATCAACACATAACGCTACACACAAAAGCAAAATAACTCTTACCTTCGGTCTGATAAGAATACATGTGGCTTTACAGGACAGTGTTGAAATATTAATAAAAAAAAAAGAATTTCCCCTCAGTATATACATATAGGATAAATAATCAATAAAGCTCACGACCTGGTCTGGTCCATATCGGAAAGCAGCTGTGTCACAGCTCATACTTTATATTCCTTCAACATTATCTTTTTGGCAATGTTCAGTAGAAAAGGATTATAATATCCATCCCATGTTTATTATTTTGTGATTGAGGACTAATCGTAGCCTTGTAAATGTGCCGATCTATAGAGAAGAAAAAATAGGCAGCATATTCTTTTTTATTTTTTTATTTTTTGACAAGACACAATTAAGTTCAACAGCATAGCCAAGTTTAAGTTGTGATTAATTTCTAGTAGCCTATAGTGTGAATGGGTTCCCAGAGCAGAAAGTGCTTAGTCATGCTCTCTCTACCATATATGGTCCTGCCATAAGTACTATGGAAGCTGCTCTCTCATTTTTACCCTTGTTTTTGCACTTAAATTTACGTCCAAATTCATCTTGACATACACCTGTGGATAAGCACAAAATGGGATATACACACTGCTTGATGAATTTGACTGACGTTTGGACTTACTGAAATTTAAGATGAAATTTAAGGAAAAAAATACACCCTATTTACGACCAGATTGATGAATGAGGACTACATTGTCTTTGATGTGTACAGTCCATCAAGCCTCAAAATGGAAACAAGATCCAAACGAGGCCAGGGAGGTCGACGCCAAGTGACAAACAAAAATAAAGTTCCTTCAAATTGGCACAATTTTCTCAGACATAATGATAACAAGACAGACCTCTTCCACTTTCTGGCTGACAAAATTGCACAAATGACTGTGCCAAACATGGTTGTTGTAACCAAGGGACCAGATGTCTTGAGCACCTCTGGAACCAGTCTGGTTAGTCTAAACAAATGTTTCCATGAAGTAGCTGATACACAGATCTTTGTACATGCCAGGCATGCCACAGAGGAGGGTAGCAAAGCCATCCTGATCAAGGCCAATGATACTGACGTTCTCGTCATAGGATTAAGCATCTTTCCCTCACTTCAGGTCCTTGGTCTCCAGCAGCCAGTGTTGGGAAAGTTCACTTTAAAAACGAACTAGTTCAAGTTCAAGTTCAGAACTTCTAAAATGAACTAGTTCATTTCATAGTTCATAATTCTATATTTTGAACTAAGTTCATGGTTCCCCAAAATGAACTAACTTAGTTCTTTTTCGTTCTTTTTTTTACCATATTTTTTTTTATACTTTGGCTATTCAAAAAAAAAAAAAAGAAGAAAAAAAATTATATAAATGTTTAGACGTTGCTGCATGCTATTATTTGTCAAAACTATTGACACAGCCCATATAGAACCACACACAGCAATAATTTCATCCAACTTAACATTGAGGTGCCCACAATATTTATGTGCCCACTGCCTAGTTCCCAGTCTTCCTGCACCCTTATTGTGAAGGGCTGAATGTAATAACCATGTTATTGTCTCATTGTGTGAAATATCATAATATTCAAAACAAATATTTGACTCCAATTGATTCCCCACACAGTATTTACTTGATATAGCAATAAAAAAAATATATTACACAGCAGTTGTGGGAAAACTAAGACATTGTTCAAAAAACACAATTCCGATTTTGGTCATTTTGGAAATAGGGCAAAAATATATTTTTCTTCAATCCACTGTCTTGACACTCGAACCAAAATTGTTCTATAGACCATAATCTACAAATTGGAAGTGAAAAATAAACTTTAACACACATTTGAAATGAAAACAAAAAATTACATGTACAAGGAACCCCACTAGAAGGCATAGGTTTCTAAACCTCGCGTATAGCATGTTTCCGCGTTGGTTAAAATAGCTGATCTACAAGCTCACGTTGTCTTGTGGATGCGACGCGTTGTGAGCTTGCAGATCAGCTATTTTCGCCGTGCAACACACATAGGACAAAGGTTATAGTCAGGCTTGCGAGACACGTAACGAGGAGGAGATTAACAGTGCAGCTGCAGACAGAGTGCAGACAGCACCTTATATCAACGTTCACGAGGGGCTGCGTGCAGTGTGTGCTATTGGAGCATGTGAATGAAAAGAGAGAGGAGAGGACAGACGACCGCGGAGGCGCGGACCGCCGCATGAACGGCCGACAAACGCCGACGAACTCCGTTCACGGGCGTCAGAATGACCACGTTCGACAATATCGTTCATCAAGCGAAAACAATTACGTTCAGTTCACGTTCGCCCAAAATATGAACGTGTTCATGAACGATCGTTCTTTGAACGCGTTCGGGTACAACACTGGCAGCAGCTCTGGGTTGCATTTGGTCATGGTCAGAGTCTAAGGTGGATTGGTGTACATGAACTGTACCGCTGTATTGGACCAGAAAAGACAAAAGGCATACTGTTCTTTCATGCCTTTACTGGTTGCGATACGGTATCCGCCTTTCGCAATAAAGGCAAAAAGTCTGCCTGGCAAACATGGGATATTTGCTCAGAGGTTTCTCCCATCTTCACCAAACTCAGCCAATATCCCATTGAACTTAATGAAGTTGACCTGAAGACACTGGAGCGGTTTGTGGTCCTTATGTATGATCGATCAAGCACAGCTGTTAGTGTGGATGAAGCTAGACTGGACATGTTTGCCCGAACCTCCAACAAGAGCAGCTCTGCTTCAACACACCAAACGTGCTGCGTATCAGGCAGGCTGCATATGGGGTCAGTCCACCCAGTGTCAGCCAGCATCAGCGAGTTCAGCTGACTGGGACTGGTTTGGTGAAGAATGGCAGATCTTCTGGACAGCCAATTCACCACTTGCAGAGAGTTGCCAAGAACTCACCAAATGTGGCTGCAAATCAGGGTGCAGCTGAAGGTGCAAATGTTTCAAATTGGGTTTTGTCTGCACAGCACTGTGCAGTTGCAAATGCGATTAAAACTATTTGGCAAAACACACATCTTAATGGGAACATCTACACATTTCATGTGTCTGAGTGAGGTATGGATACGGTTCATGGCACTTTTCATGCTTGTATGACGTCCTGATAGATCATTTCACTATCTGCTCCGCTAAGGTGGTGGCCATCTTGAAGAAAACGGTCGCCATCTTGGAATTTTGAGTGGCCAGCGCCCTTTTCCATAAGAGGGTCCCTTAGAGAGCATTTGTGGCAAATATCATGCTTGCATCACAAAGTGAACTATTCTTATGAAATTAGCTATTAATCTACTCCGACTATATAGCTGTATCTCAAGATCCGTAATAGATACAGACATGTACTTGGTACCAAAACATCCACAATGCCCATCTTTATATTCAACGTCAATACATTTATGGGTATTAAAATCAATGCAATTTGAGTTATAAAGGAAAAACTAAACTTTTGGACGGACATCTTGGATTTCGGGGGCCGCCATCTTGAAATTTCGCTTGGCTACCGCTATTTTTTAAAAGAGTGGGATTCGAAGTGTATATGTACCAAGTTTCATGCTTGCATCACAAAGTGAACGATTCTTTTGAAATCACCCATTAATCTGCTTAGCTACTAGGCTGAGGAAGAAATGCCACTTTTTTTTTTTTGAAATCAGCCTCATGGTGAAGGCACCTTATCGTGGTGGAGGAGTTTGAGTGCCCTAATGATGCTAGGAGCTATGCTGTCGGGGGCATTTTGCCCCCAGAAGGGTCACCCATGGCAGATTGGTTCTAGTTGACTGGGGCCAGACAAAGAACGGTTCAGAAGACCCCTTATGATGAGCAACAACATGAGTCCGTGTACCCGGCCCGGAGGGTTACCGGGGCTCCGCCCTGGAGCCAGGCCCGGGGTTGGGGCCCGTGGGCGAGCGCCTGGTGGCCGGGCCTTAGCCCATGGGGTCCGGCCGGGCCCAGCCCGAACCGACTACATGGGCACATCCCCCAGTGGACCCACCACCCGCAGGAGGAGCCAGAGGGGTCCGGTGTTAAACGGATCGGGTGGACCAAGGCGGGGGCCTTGGCGGTCCGATCCCCAGTTACGGAAACTGGCTTTAGGAACGTGGAATGTCACCTCTCTGGCGGGGAAGGAGCTGGAGCTGGTGGAAGAGGTTGAGCGTTTCCGGCTAGATATAGTCGGCCTCACCTCGACACATAGCTCCGGCTCCGGAACCCAAGTCCTTGAGAGTGGTTGGACCCTCTCCTTTGCTGGAGTTGCTCCGGGTGAGAGGCGGAGGGCTGGGGTGGGCTTTCTTATAGCCCCTAGGCTCTCTGCCTGTACGTTGGGGTTTACCCCAGTGGACGAAAGGGTTGCTTCCCTGCGCCTTCGGGTTGGGGAACGGGTCCTGACTGTTGTTTGCGCGTATGCGCCAAACGGCAGTACAGAGTACCCACCCTTTTTGGAGTCCTTGGGACGGGTACTTGATAGTGCCCCGACTGGGGACTCCATTGTCCTACTGGGGGATTTCAACGCTCACGTGGGCAACGACAGCGTGACCTGGAGGGGCGTGATTGGGAGGAACGGCCTGCCCGATCTGAACCCGAGTGGTGTTCAGTTATTGGACTTCTGTGCTAGTCGCAGTTTGTCCATAACTAACACCTTGTTCAAACATAAGGCTGTCCACTTGTGCACGTGGCACCAGGACAGCCGAGGCCGGAAGTCAATGATCGACTTTGTAGTCGTATCATCTGACCTACGGCCGTATGTTCTGGACACTCGGGTGAAGAGAGGAGCAGAGCTGTCAACTGATCACCACCTGGTGGTGAGCTGGATCAGATGGCAGGGGAGGACGCCGCGCAGACCTGGCAGACCCAAACGAGTAGTGAGGGTCTGCTGGGAACGCCTGGTGGAAGAACCTGTCCGGACGGTCTTCAACTCACACCTCCGGCAGAGCTTCGACCGCGTCCAGGGGGTGGAGGGGGACATTGAGGCCGAGTGGGCCGTGTTCCGCTCCGCTATTGCTGAGGCGGCTGTCGCGAGCTGTGGCCGCAAGGTTGCCGGTGCCAGTCGTGGCGGCAATCCCCGAACCCGCTGGTGGACACCAGCGGTAAGGGATGCTGTCAGGCTGAAAAAGGAGGCCTACAGGGCGTGGCTGTCGTGTGGGTCTCTAGATTCAGCTGATTGGTACCGACGGGCCAAGCGGTGTGCAGCCGCGGCAGTCGCAAAAGCAAAAACTCGGGCGTGGGAGGAGTTCGGTGAGGCCATGGAGGAAGACTATCGAACGGCTCCGAAAAGGTTCTGGAGTACCATCCGGCGCCTCAGGGGGGGGAGGCGGCAACTTGCCCACACTGTGTACAGTGGGGGCGGGGAGCTGCTGACCTCAACTGAGGAGATAGTCGGGCGGTGGAAGGAATACTTTGAGGAGCTCCTCAATCCCACCAGCACGCATTCTGTGGAGGAAACAGAGCCGAGGGGCTTGGGGCTGGGTTGTCCAATCTCCGGGGTGGAAGTTTCAGAGGTGCTGAAGCAGCTCCGCGGAGGCGGAGCCCCGGGGGTGGATGAGATCCGCCCTGGGTATCTCAAGGCTCTGGATGTTGTAGGGCTGTCTTGGTTGACACGTCTCTGCAACATTGCGTGGACATCGGGGGCAGTGCCTTTGGAGTGGCAAACCGGGGTGGTGGTACCCATCTTTAAGAAGGGGGACCAGAGGGTGTGTTCCAACTACAGGGGGATCACACTCCTCAGCCTCCCCGGTAAGGTCTTCGCGAAGGTACTGGAGAGGAGGGTCCGGTCGATAGTTGAACCTCGGATCGAGGAGGAGCAATGTGGTTTTCGTCCTGGCCGTGGAACCATGGACCATCTCTTTACCCTCTCTGGGGTGCTAGAGGGGGCATGGGAGTTTGCCCAACCAGTCCACATGTGTTTTGTGGATTTGGAAAAGGCTTACGACCGTGTCCCCCGAGGTATCCTGTGGGGGGTGCTCCAGGAGTATGGGGTTGATGGCGCGTTGCTAAGGGCCATTCAATCCCTGTACCGAAGGAGTGTGAGTCTGGTCCGTGTAGCCGGCAGTAAGTCGGACCTGTTTCCGGTGGGAGTTGGACTCCGCCAAGGCTGCCCTTTGTCACCGGTTCTGTTCATAATTTTTATGGACAGAATTTCTAGGCGCAGCCGGGGGGCGGAGGGTGTCGAGTTCGGTGGCGGGAGGATCTCATCCCTGCTTTTTGCGGATGATGTGATCCTCTTTGCTGCTTCGAGCAACGACCTCCAGCTCTCCCTGGGGCGGTTCGCCGCCGAGTGTGAAGCGGCCGGGATGAGGATCAGCACCTCCAAGTCCGAGGCTATGGTTCTCAGCCGGAAAAGGGTGGAGTGCCCACTCCAGGTCGGGGAGGTGGCCCTGCTTCAAGTGGAGGAGTTCAAGTACCTCGGGATCTTGTTCACGAGTGATGGAAGGAGGGAGCGGGAGATTGACAGGCGGATCGGGGCAGCGTCCGCAGTAATGCGGACGCTGCACCGGTCCGTTGTGGTGAAAAGAGAGCTGAGCCGCAAGGCAAAGCTCTCGATTTACCGGTCAGTCTACGTCCCAATCCTCACCTATGGTCATGAGCTTTGGGTAATGACCGAAAGAATGAGGTCGCGAGTACAAGCGGCCGAAATGAGTTTCCTCCGCAGGGTGTCTGGGCTAAGCCTTAGAGATAGGGTGAGGAACTCAGACATCCGGGAGGGACTCGGAGTAGAGCCGCTGCTCCTACACGTCGAGAGGAGCCAGTTGAGGTGGGTCGGGCATCTGGTTAGGATGCCTCCCGGACGCTTCCCTGGGGAAGTGTTTCGGGCACGTCCAACCGGGAGGAGACCTCGGGGTCGACCCAGAACACGCTGGAGAGATTATATCTCTCAGCTGGCCTGGGAACGCCTCGGGATCCCCCCGGAGGAGCTGGTGGAAGTGGCTGGGGAGAGGACTGTCTGGGCTTCCCTGCTGAGGATACTGCCCCCGCGACCCGGACCCTGACCGGAAAAGCGGAAGAAGACGAGTACGAGTACGAGAGCCTCATGGTGGTGCTATAACAGGCCAGTTTGTGGTTTTACCTATAACTCCACCGATCAGTTTCAAACTTTGTAAGCGCACTCCCTATAGGCCAAGGAAAAACCCCTTTCCTTGCATTTTTCACATCAGCCTTTTATAGCGCCACCAGGAGGCCGACTTATGTAAGACACATTTTTGGATATTACCCCTTCAGATTTTACCCAAAATTAACACAAATCAGTACACACTCTACAGTCATATGATCAAGACGGATCTGTCCCATATTAAATATTCCATCCTGATTGGCTAAGATTGGCCTCCAAACTTTGCAGGATTGATCCGTTTAGAAAAAAATGCCTCAAATCATGAACACAGCGTGCAATTGTAATGAAATTGTGCACGCACATTCGCAAAAGGCCAAGGAAGAAATGACACTACAAAATGTTCAAATCAGCCTTATGGTGGCGCCATGAAAGGTCTAAGATTGGTGAAGAACACATGCCACCCTTTTTAAATTGGCCTATTATAGCACCACCAGGACGCCTGGCCTGGTGGAGACCTGTGCTCGGAAGAGCTGCTTCTAGTTTATAATGTGTCTAGGTAATCTTTATATGAATGAATAACGTAATTAAAAAGCTAAAAAAGTCATTAGGGAAACACAGGGGTAGTTTTTGTGTGTAGTGTGTGTGTGTGTGTGTGTGTGTGTGTGTGTGTGTGTGTGTGTGTGTGTGTGTGTGTGTGTGTGGTGTGGTGTGTGTGTGTGTGGTGTGTGTGTGTGTGTGTGGGGGGGGGGGGGGGGAGGGTGTAGCATGAGGAGACATACCTAAAATAACTACAGCACCATTGTTACTCAAAGGATAACAAGGTATTTTTGCATTACTGCATTTAGACTAGGATGTCAAACCTCATGTTATTAATAGTTAACAAATAGGCCCTGCACTGCAATAAATAAGGATGTTTTCCAAATAGATGCACACTCACGCACACCCAAGTACGTGGGTATGTGTAAATGCGTTCTAACAAGAATGTGTATTTTGGATGGTAGATGTTAGTGCTAGGTAGGATCTCCGTAATGGGGTTAAGGTGCGACACACTCATCAATTACAGGAGCAGCTGATGCTACTAATGAGATACACGATCCATTCCCTTGAGGACTAAAGGAAATATTGAGATATGCATGGATTAAGTAGCACAGTACTCCAGCGATGGCTCTGGAGGTCCATAATACTATCTTATCTTTGCACCCCCTCTTCCTGTGATCCGATATTTAGCCGGGTATCACTCCCTCTCCAATTCCTAACACTGAACACAACCTGCCTCTTTTCCTTATAGACAGTTTTCCTGAGCGCTCCCCTGTAGAGAGACCGCCATAGACTGTAATGTAAACTGCCATTGCTGCGGTGTAAACAGCAGCCAGTGGTGGAGACTGAGTAAAAGTGAAGTGGGAAATACTCAAGTAAATTACAAATACTCAAAATTGTCCAGTAGAACTGTCTTTACACTGGCAGAATCCGGTACCGTTGCATCGGTCGTGGACAGAACCCAACTGGTTACAGTTACACTCTGGAAAAAGGGACAAATCGGCGTGTGGGTGTGTGTACCCGTATTCATTTGCTTAACCACTTTGAATATGTCCGTATCATGGAAAGATTTCCAAAAATATCAAACATTTCAAATATATAGTGTGTATTTTGTATTTTATTTGACGCATTGGGAGCTTTTAGATCAGCTATTTCTGCTATTTATCATACAACAAAGTATAATACTGTAGGGCTATAACAGGTCACTTATGCAAGTGTGCATATCTGTTCAACATTCCCACTTGTCACATACTAACACTTGGTCAGAATCCCCTTGGCATCACTGGGTCAATGCACTGGGTACCCCTTTTGTGTCACTTTTCAACATTCAGGGCAATCCAAGTCATGTGACTGACAAAGGACTGTGTACGTGAACAAGAAGAAGGTGGTGTTGGCATAAAAAACACATTGAAAACATGTTCTCAAAACTATTTAAAACCTGACATGCACCTTGTCAGGGCAAGGTCATAGCCAGGCGAATATACTCTCAGAGTGCCAAGCGCTCGCTTGACACAAAGCGAGTGCCCGCATCTGCCGTCCAGTTTGCATACCAATACCCACTGAGGTGGGAATCGGTTTTGATCTGTCCTTGTCCTACTGTAAAATCCATAGAGTTCATTTGAACTCTTAGAACATTCTGGGAGTTACAAAGGGATCACTTAAATCTGAGGATTTTACTGTGTGGGGGCTCATTCATGCTGACTCCAAGGCATGGTCCTCCTTCGTCCTCCAACCGTGCTAGTTTACCCTCCAACCCCCCACAGTCCACCTACAGATGGATCCCAATCAACACCAGATTTTAGCTCTGCAGCAAATGGACAGGGAACGACCTCCTACCAAGACATGCCGCTTGCGTACATATGGAAAATGTATGACCTGTGAAACTACACGCGGCCTAGCTGCACGCTCATTGAGAATCATTATCCGCCAGTACACACATCCTTTTATTTAATTGCTATAAGAAGGATCGTATTGTAACCTTCTGCAGTTTTACACAGAGGCACTGTAACCTTCTACATAGACGGGGTGCGGGGGCTCTGAGCCCAAACGGTTGATCTACAAGCTCAAAATGCGTTGTGAGCTTGTAGAACTGCTATTTTCACTATTATTGAAAGTTTCTGGAAAATCTAGGAATTGTTTGGGAAAATCTCAAAATGTTATAAATTGCATTGATATTAACAACTTAAACTCTCTTAGAAATAGTGAACTGCACCTGAGTTGGCTCTGTACTTGGACTACTTTTTTCCAACTACACCAAATCTCATTGCCAAAAATAGCCATATCTACATCTGCTATTTTAACACATACCAAGTGCCGCACTGCGAGCGTGAAGATCTGCTAATTATTTTTTTATCGTGCTTTTTTTTTGCAAATCTTTGAATATATATGCTTCTGGGGGGTCCCTGATAGCCTACATAATATTTTGAGATGGGGGTCAGCGGCCAATTACATATAATTCTAGGAGTCCTTGATGTGAAAAAGTTTGAGAACCAGAAAAATGCATTTTTCAAAAACCTTAGAAGGATTTAGGAGAGATTTATAGAAATGGGTCATAACATTCAAAGACTTTTCAAAAAATAGCATATGTACAAGCTTGCAGTGTGGCACTCGGTGCCGCGCTGTGAGCGTGTAGATCTGCTATGTTTTAATAGTTAAAGCATAACATAATGGTTAAAGTAATAATGCATAATAATGCATTCCAGGTCTTAATGCGTCCACACTGACCGATGCAGACGCTCTCGTCGTCCAGTTCAGCAGAGGCGTTGCGGAAGTACCCCAGTCTGCAGTGCTGGCAGTTCTGACCTCTGGTGTTGTGCTTGCAACTGACACACGTCACAATGTTCAGGTATTCGATGTACCTGCAACGGTTGGAGTGACCATAACACTCACAGTCTGCAAGGAGAGAGAGAAAGAGTACATTCACAGGTCAACTCCTCAGTATTCATTCGACCACTTATTAAACCAGTGTTTCCCAAACGTTTTAGCCCGCTTTGACCCAAAAGAGAAATTAGATATTTGCCCACGGGACCCAAACTAGTGAAAACAGCAGATCCTCAGTTTTCATTCGACCACTTAGACCAGTGGTTCGCAAACTTTTTAGCTTGTGTGGGCTAAAATGATGGTTGATGATGCCAGGGGAATCACCATACAAGAGTTGTGTTGTTATAATGTACTGTTTGAAGAATTCAAAATTGTTCAACTATTTTCAAGATTATTTTGAAAAAAATCAAGGAGTTTTGCCTGTGTTTTTCTGGAGGGTCTACTCTAAATAGTTCAATAGACACTATTAGACAGTGACCACTTAAAACCAACTCCCCCTCCATTACATAAACAAGACTGCTGACTATGTTTTACTGTGCTATGCTGACGGGAATTCCACTCTGTATCCCGTATACTCTGTGTGTGCAGTGCACGCATGTGTGTGCGTGCATTTGTGCAATGCATGCATGCTTGTAAATGCTCTCTATAAGCTGCAATCCTGAACTTATTTTAATGAATAAAAGGACTATGTTAATACGATACAACCACATCTGCACCTTTTGGAGGTGGTCTCCCCCTGCTATTTGGACGGGATTTATACACTGGTGTCGGGTAGTAGGACACCTACTTGTTGTCTAGTAGTAGCCTAGTGCCTGAAGTTTACAGTACACAATAGATGGATGGACTTTATTGATCCCGAAGGTATTTCAGTTAAGTGTTAAGTCCAAGCAGGGATTCCATTTGGAAGAGCAGCAGAGGTTTGGTTTCCCACAGGATAACCTATATTCAAATCCTTTGTGGGACATGAAACTTACAGCGAATATGTCATGCTATAAAAGCTGAAGAGACTTGTTTGTGTAACACTGTGGTGTTAGACTATATACTGGTGTAACTGTCATACTAGGCTAATATTGTCACACCTGTATAACATTGTAACACTAATACCCCGAATATTTCTTCAACCCATTCTCAATACTAATGCCCTACACAGGCTACATTCTCCCTTGGCAACAGTCGACAATGCTGCTTTTAATTGTCTCCACCAGCCGAAGGCATGGGGGAGAGTATGTTTTCCCCTCCGTCTGTCCGTCCGTGCGTCCATGTGTGTGTGTGTGTGTGTGTGTGTGTGTGTGTGTGTGTGTGTGTAGGTGTGTAGGTGTGTAGGACAGGTGTGTAGGTGTGTGTGTGTGTGTGTGTGTGTGTGTGTGTGTGTGTGTGTGTGTGTGTGTGTGTGTGTGTGTGTGTGTGTGTCCGTGCGTGTGTGCGTCCTCGCAGTTTGTTACCACCTAATCTCAGTCACCGTTGGCCCAGTCGCTGCCAAAGTGAGCACACACACTCCCTGGATGCCAATTCAGAACCTCTGACCCCCATTTTTCTAATGGGCCTGTTCTAGCGCCACCATGAGGCTGATGTTCGCAAAACACATTTCTTACAGATTTTGTCCAAAAATCCTACAAATCGGTAGGCAGTATCTCGACAGTCATGTGATCGACATGGATCTGTCCGATTTTGCATATTCCATCCTGATTGGCTAAGATTGGCTTCCAAAGTTTGTAGGATTGAGCCGTTTTGAACAAAATGCCTCAAATCACAAACGCAAAGTGCAATTATCATGAAATCGCGCACACACACATTCCCACTAGGTCGAGGAAGAAATGCCACTTATTTTTTTCAAATCAGCCTCATGGTGGCGCTATAACTGTTTTTTATAACTGTGGTTTTACCTATAACTCCACCAATCAGTGTCAAACGTTGTACACACACTCCCTAGAGGCCAAGGAAAATCCTTTTCACTGCATTTTTCACATCAGCCTTTTATAGCGCCACCTGGGCCGACTTATGTAAAACACATTTTTGGATATTACTCCTTCAGATTTTCTCCAAAAATAACACAAATCAGTACACAGTATCTCTATAGTCATGTGATCAAGTCTGATCCGTCTGATATTTCATATTCCATCCTGATTGACTAATATTAGCTTCCAAAGTTTGCAGGATTGCTCAGTTTTTGGACAAAATGCCTCAAATCATCAATGCAGCTTGCGATTACCGTGAGATTTGCCACACATATTCCCACTATGTCAAGGAACAAATGCTAACCTTTTCACATTGGCCTGTTATAGCGCAACCAGCAGGTAGACTTTAGCAAAACACATTTTTGGAACACAATGCCTCAAATCATGCATGCAGTGTCCGATTGCCATGAAAGGTCTAAGCTCTAAGGTGAAGAACATATGCCACCCTTTTTACATTGGCCTATTATACAGTAGCACCACCAGGACGCCTGGCCTGGTGAAGACCTGTGCTCGGAAGAGCACTGCTTCTAGTTTATTTTGGCACCTACCAGCACTGGGACATTATTTGTTTACAGTTCCTTATTTTAATTTGTATTTTTTCTCCCTAGTTCTGTTTTTGGCAAAATAGGTAACAAGATACTGTATGGTAGGCTACACAGTAACAATAATAGGCCTACTGTAGCACTCAATGCCAATCATCATCCAGCCTCGCAACAGCCATACTCTCCCAGGGGAGAGTCTGGGAGTTCTCCATAGACAACACATTACGCAATGACGCAGTTACTCACTTTGACTGACAGGTCCAGTCAGTAGTCATCAGCACATCAAAACATCATCGGGAGAACATCAAATACCGTCTTTTCCAGAAAGAAATTCCAAAGGGGTCCGCCATGTTTGTTTACAAAATGCGAGAGCTGTAGCAGCCGCTCAACTAATCAGGAGCGGTGTGAGGCGGGTTCGCTCGAAATGCAGCCTTTTGATTGGACATTAGAAACCCAAGTTCTAATAAAGAGGCTCGATGGAAGGGACACCAGACCGAGAAAGGAAGCACATTGGTGATGACGTAGCTCGGGATGGCTTGCAAGGCTAATCATCATCATCCTCTGTTAACAAACGGCATAAAAACACAAAACATTATAAACAAAATGCATTGCAAACTAGAAGCAGTGCTCTTCCGAGCACAGGTCTCCACCAGGCCAGGTGTCCTGTTGGTGCTATAATAGGCCAATGTAAAACGGGTGGCATGTGTTCTTCACCAATCTTAGACCTTTCATGTCGCCACCATGAGGCTGATTTGAACATTTTGTAGTGTAATTTATTCCTTGGCCTTTTGCGAATGTGCGTGCGCAATTTCATTACAATTGCACGCTGTGTTCATGATTTGAGGCATTTTGTTCGAAACGGATCAATACTGCAAAGTTTGGAGGCCAATCTTAGCCAATCAGGATGGAATATTTAATATGGGACAGATCCGTCTTGATCAATATGACTGTAGAGATACTTTGTACTGATTTGAATTAATTTTGGGTAAAATCTGAAGGAGTAATATCCAAAAAATGTGTCTTACATAAGTCGGCCTCCTGGTGGAGCTATAAAAGGCTGATGTGAAAAATGTGGGGCAGAGGTTCTGAATTGTCATCCAGGGAGTGCGCTTACAACGTTTGAAACTGATCTGTGGAGTTATAGGTAAAACCACAAATTGGCCTGTTATAACGCCACCATGAGGTTGATTTTAAAAAAAAATGAAGTGGCATTTCTTCCTCGGCCTAGTGGGAACGTGTGTGCGCGATTTCATGTTAATTGCACTCTGCGTTTGTGATTTGAGGCATTTTGTCCAAAACGGACCAATCTTACAAACTTTGAAAGCCAATCTCAGCCAATCAGGATGGAATATGGACAATCAGACAGATCCATGTCGATCACATGACTGTAGAGATACTGTCTACCGATTTGCGTGATTTTTGGACAAAATAGTACTGGCCTAAAGGTAGTTTTGCACAAATTGGCCTCCTGGTGTCGCTAGAACAGGCCCATGTGAAAAATGTGGGGCAGAGGTTCTGAATTGGCATCCACGGAGTGTGTGTACGTGCTCAGTTTGGCAGCGACCAGGCCAACGGCGCCGGAGATTAGCTGGTAACAAAATCGGAGGACGGACGCATGGACGCATGCACGGACGGACAGGGGCGAAAACATACTCTCCCCCAAGCCTTCGGCTGGTGGAGACAATAATGTCCCAGGCGTTTAAGCGTTTATTTGAGCCAGGCCTTTAATACGCAAAATCGTATCAGGCCCCGGGCCGGTATTTGGGAACGGGTGGCTATTTGCCACCGGCTACTATTTGGTAATATACGGTATTTCACTTTCTAAAAGAATGTTATGTCATTTTAACATCGAATAGGGGTATTGGGAACACCCTGGACAGTATTTCGATATTTGATATTAATTTCCCCCCATTTGCCCCCTTCCTATACAAACACATTTTAACTTCAAACTCCATCATAAACATGATAAATTCAATGAAAACACCCATCCTTTTTTCTGGTAACTCCTGACACCCTCCGAATATGTGAGCAGGCAGTTTTTCTTTCTTTTTTTTTCCGATAACCTTTTAATAATTTTTTATTGCATTTAATTTTTCGCAAAAATAAATGAAAAAAGTTATCGAAAAAACATAGCCTGTCACGTATTCGGAGGTTGTCAGGAGTCACCAGAAAAAAAGGACGGGTGTGATGGTCAGCCTTTCTGGGACATAGACAGGGGTCAAGGGGCATGGAGTAGTACACTGGGGGGGAACAGGAGAAAACGCAAGACGGACGCAAAGGGAAGCAGTGGCGATCTATTACCTATTACTCATCATTACCCTATTACCTATTGCCCATTGTGTACAGTATATATGAGGTGGAAAAAGTACTTTTTGTTTTATGTTTTACTTGTAAGTGTATCAATACTGCAATGTTGAAATACTTTGTAAGTAAAAGTTACACATTTACTTGAGTAAAAATACTAATAAAGCAAATCAAAAACTGTCCTGGGTGTTCCCAAAAGCCTGATTAGATGATAATGACGAAAAGATTTGGGAAAGTGAAATATCCCTTTAACCATAGGCTATTGTTGCTGAGCTGGGACGGAACAGCTGCGTTGTTGGATGCAATGGCAACGACTCAAACAGAGCTAAAATGTTCACATTTCCATGGAGAACAGATGATGTTATGGAGAACAGATGATGGAGTTAACAAAGAAAATACTGTGCATGTTAAAGCCTTTTTATGAGCATTAATGGGTTTGTCTAACTATAATCAGTGTTATCATATTAATAGCCTACATCCCTACTACTAATTGACAACGAGACCCATGGGGTCCCTAGTCAGCATGTCCAGGGTTTGTTCAACAGACTCCAACTCCAACTCCGACTCCAACTACATTCAGTCCATGAGCTAGTACAGAAGTGGGGGACATCTAAAGTGAACAAATCTCTTTGGTACCATTTTGTTTCTAGGGTTCATATAAGTACTTTGAAACACGATAGCCTTTTCAAATAGGTAGCTTTAATACTTTTTTGGGATGTTCACTTTTTTTGCCATTTTCTCCCCACATTATCTGCTCAGTAGGTTTTTGTACAATTTATTTTATCAATATACCCAATAAATACATTTGATTCACACTCAAAATGACAGCCACATAACATATAACAAATGCAAGTATGTAATCAAGTTCAATTACTTTGATTTCAAGCAGCATGACCTGACCCGGGTCAAACTTATTGGACGCTAAGCCTACACACCAGTTGTGCATCGAGGTAATTGATGCAAGCAGGATAAATCAGCCATCCCTTGACTCACAGTATCATTTGAATCCAGACAACCTAAGGCATCCACTTGTTTCATGCCATTTGAGTAATGTTAGCTTGTCATAGGACAAAGTAATGCATTAAATGTAGGCACATTTTGGCGAGGGGAAAAACTAATAGTGGCCTTCAAGTTTTTACACATGGTGCTGAGCTTATTAGATTAATTTCATTCTCAGATGATGTACATCACAGAATAGTAAAATATGGCAGAACAAAGCACAACTGAAACACAGCCAGTGTGTTCCATGATGGACTGTTTAATACACTGTTCGGATGATAACACAAAACTTTTGGCACCTACAAATCTGGATTCATGGAACACACTTCTGAGAGCTGCTGCAATAAGAGGCTACACTCCCATCCTTGATCTTGCAAAAGACCTCCCTGAAGGTAGGATACCATCCGTATTGTACCACAGGAAATGCCGTGCCCTCTTTACTATGAAGAAACAGCTTGACATCATCCTTGCAAAAGAAAGTTCTGCTAAAACAACTCTCACAGAAGACCAAAGAAAATCGACTAGACAAGGACCACGCACATCAAGGGTGTATGAGGCCAAATGTATATTTTGTGACAAATGTACAAAGTATTTAAAGGGTCAAAGGTCGAAAGAGAGGCTGACAAAATGCAGTAAACTGAGAGCTGATGAAACAATCAGGAGAGCAGCTGTCAGGAAGAACGATAACAGGTTGTTGGCCATTGCCATTGTCAGTCGCTGAAGCTCATTACCACATTTCCTGCTACAAGGTGTACACAAAGCATATACCGTAAATCCCCAATTAATCGCCCGGTGGCAAACTGCCGCCGGGTCCCATATATCCGCCCGGGGTCTGACCCCATTTTGCGCAATAAACGCCTGTTTCAAATAAGCGCATGGTTTGTATAAGCGCCTGGGCCGTTATTTGCAATTAATATTATCCTTATTAGGTTTTATGTAAGAGCCCGGGCTATTATTTGTTTGGTTGTTTGGTATTATTTGCTATTTATTTAACTTAACTGGTCATTTATGTTGCATGGCAGTGGTGCGCTGAAAACAGCAAATCTACAAGCTCACAGCAGTGCTGTGACTGACAGCACGTTGCAACGCACCGCACTCGCTGTGCGTTGCTACGGGTCATATGTTGCATGACGGTAGTGCGCCGAAAACAGCAAATCTACAAGTTCACAGCCCTGTGGACAGACACTTCTAAGCCAAATGTATATGGTCCCCAACACAGTGCGGTGCGCTACCATGACGCACAGGAGGACGCACTGTCTGTGCGTCGGGGAACAGATTGCCAAAGGACACCAAAAAAAGAGAGAGGAAAAAAAGAAAAGGAGCTGCTCTCTGAGCAGTGCGCACTGACCATCATCATTCATTACTGTCTAAAACGTTGCTACAATGCAAAGTTTGCGTGAGTAGGCCTACTTTAATGGCAAAACATTGTGATGGAGAAAGACTGGCCAGTGGCAATAAAGACCAGCTGGATCAGAATAAATCATTACCTACTGTTGCTGCTGCCTCTTCAGTCCGCATTTTGAAGAAGTAATCCATTATTTTGAGGTTCAAGGGGAATGCAGAAGGCTTAATAATAATGCAATACCATAATATTTTAATGTCAGAGCTGTTCAGTGGTCACGTCAGCGAGTCCAGTCTGAGCACCGCAGCTGCAGGACTTCTGCGCTAATTGGGTCGTTAACTAGATGCGTCTTTGCTGGCATGCGGTAATTGATTATTTTGGAGAAAGATTCCCTTAGTATAAATATAGTATATAGACCTATATATTTTTAAAAGGCTTTCATACACTCTTGATATTTTTTAAATGAGGTTTGGTCTAATAGATCGCAATGTGCTATTTTCTGGGTGTTCATAACAATTACCGTATTACAATAATAATAATAATCAAAATGTTATAATAAATGTTATATAATTATTATTATTATTACCCCTATTATATAGTTTGAGAAAGAAAAAATAACCAAATAATGGCCCAGTGCTGGCCAGTGCCAATATAAATAACAGCCTGTTACCAATAGCCGCCTGGTCCCTTTTAAGCGCCAGGGGTCCGACCCCATTTTGCGAAATAAACGCCCGGGCTACTAATTGGTGATTTACGGTATATGCAGACAAAGACATTGGTGAACTTAGTGTGGACCAAGCAGTGGCCCAAGCAGAATCCCCTTATGAAGAGGCAGAAATAATTGCACTACATAAAGTTTTTGCATACATAAGGGAAGAACTAATTGACCATCCTACTGTGGGACCATTCACTGATCTGATCACTAAACTGGTCACAGAAATGGCTGAATGTGGTGTAACACAAGTGACAGGTTCTACAAAGAAAAAGCTACGTTGCAAGATTGAAGCTGAATTTGGTGAATCTTTACATAGCACACAGAACGACTCAGGAAAGCTGTTAGTATATCCTGACAACCTGACAAGGGATGAACTTGTTAAGGTCTGCCAGAGACTCAAAGAGGAATTTAAGGTGTACAAATCAAGCAGTGACAAAGACATCATATCACAAGTGGCATTGAAGATCAGAGATGGCATTCTAAACCAAGATATTACTCAAGCATGGCCACCACATGCATCATATCTTGAGCAGATGAACTCTACGCCTACATCTCTAGTGGATTTTCTCCAGACATTCCTAACGGGTAAATCCATACTAGGAAATAATAACCCATCTCAGAGGGTGCAAAGGCTCACAACTTCATTCAGCCAAGACATAGTTTATGCTGTTACCTGTGGCAAAGTCAAGCCTACAAAACACATTGTGTTGCCCTCTGCTGTCAAGACACTTACTGGAAATGTGGAACTGATACAGGTGCTGAACAGACTTGGCCATGGTATCTCATATAGCCAGTTAGAAGAAATGTATACAGCCCTTTGTCTTCAGAAACAAGCAGCAAGTGGAGATGCCATTCCACTACCACAAAACATCAAAATGGGTGTGTTCACGACATTGGCATGGGACAATATAGACAGACTAGAAGAAACAATTAGCGGTGAAGGGACATCCCACAGAGTGAATGGAATTGCTGTGCAAGCAAAGCATATTACCAATCCTACTGCTGAAACCAGAGCTTTGCCTTGCATACCCAAAATCAAGAAGAGAAGCATTGGAGATTGGACAATGCAGGAGAACGTGCCAATCATCCAGTTGTACAGACAGTTGATGCTGATCATGCTGATGTTCTACAAGATGCAGTGAACAGAAACCACTTGTGGCTGATGACTCGTGTTTGTTTAAAGAAGACATCTGTAGTTGGACTGGGTTCAACATCCTCACCCACGGCAATACAAGTCCACAAGAAGATAGCATTGGCTATTTGCCAACAATCAATGCTCCTGCTACACAGCTATCAACAGTAAATGAGATACTTAACCAGTCAACAAGTATCATGAAGTCTCTGCAGCTCAACAACATTGTTGTAGTTTTTGACCAGGCATTATATGCCAAAGCTGTTGAAATTACCTGGAAAAACCTGGAGCTATTCAAGGACACCATCCTTAGAATGGGTGTCTTCCACACCATCTGCACCTTCATGGCAACAATTGGAAAACGTTTTGCAGATGCTGGTCTAAGAGACCTTTGTGTTGAGGCAGGAGTGATTGCTGATGGCTCAATCTCAGGGGTTATTGATGGTCACAGGTATAATCGAGCAGTAAGGCTCCACAAACTTCTCTATGAGGCATTATTGAGACTAGCATGGAAAGGTTTTCACCCATGGTTAGAAGAAAATTATCAGGAAGACCTAATTCAATTTGAAGCAACTCTACAAGCAGTTGACAACCTGTGTGAAGAGGTATCACAGAAAGGATTTGAGGGAACCCTTGAGCAGGATTCATGCCAGCGTATACTGACACGATTCACCAAGTACCTCAGCTACCTTAGAGAAGAAAACAGTCCCCTTTCTGCCTTTTGGATGTCCTATGTCGACATGGATGAGATTTTACTGAGTCTTATTCGAGCATCAAGAGAGGGAAAGTGGATTTTGCACCTTGCTGCAATTAGAGCCATCATTCCCTGGTGTTTTGCTTATGATAAGCTGAACTATGCAAGATATCTGACCTACTACTATGCTCAAATGTCTCGTCTGGAGGTGGTGCATCCTAATGTTTATGCACACTTTTTAGAGGCAGTTTTTTCTGTTCAGCTGGGAAAGAACAATCCCTTTGGGAAGATTCCTGTAGACCAGACAATCGAGGAGACCGTAAACAAGGACACCCAGACTGCAGGAGGAACCAAGGGGTTCAGCCTCAAACCTGGAGCAGTCACCCAATACTATCTCACTTCAGAATACAGAAGTCAGTATCTTCGACAACTGAGGAATATGATAGGCAAAGACTCAACAGAGTATTTCAGCCATCATGATCTACAGAAGTCCAGGAGAGAGAAGGACAGGGCAGACTAAATGCCTTGGTTGAGCTTATGGAGAAAAGCTGGATAAACCCTCTAGCTCCAGAACAGTCAGAGATCATCAGTCTTTCCACTGGAATTGCTGTTTCACCAGACATAGTCAATGATCTGTTGCAAGCTCACCAAACAGGAGTGGAAGCATACCTAAAATTCAGAAGGGAACGCTTGGAGAAAGAATCACCAGCAGTGAAGTTCCATGACAAACTGAAAAAACAGAATCTGAAGACATTCTCAAGCATCAAGAAAACTACTAGAATGAATCAAGCACAAATCAAGGATGTTGTCTTGAAAACAGATACAAATCTATTTGGGCATATGATCATTGCTTTCCAATGTAGAGATCTCAACCTTAAGGATGTACTAGCTCATGCACTTGGTCCATTGCCATGGGCACTCTAAAATCCAGATGGATCAATGCGGAAAACGAACAAGGCTGCGCTTGCAAGACAGTTAGAAAAATCTGCATCAGCTGTTGAAGATGTTGGAGAACACTCTGCATGCATCATTGATGGAATGAGCCTCGTTCAGAAACTGAAAGGTGATGGCAAGACTTTTGGCGAGATTGCTAGTTCTCTGCTGCACCTGGTGTTGCGTGAAGGAAGATACAGCGAGCGGATAGATGTGGTGTTTGATGTGTACCGGAAAACATCAATTAAGAATGCTGAGAGATGCAGTCGTGGTTCCGCAAGTAGCACTCAATGGAAGAACATTGCACCAGGACACAATGTTTTGCAGTGGAGAAAGCTGTTAAGCAATACCGAGAGCAAACTGCTTTGATAACCTTCATAGTGGACCAGTGGAAGCTCGCAGAGAATCGGGTAGAATTTAAGGATAAGCAGCTATTTGCAACCTGTGGAGATATATATATATCAGGGCTCCAGACTAACTTTTTTCACCTACGTCCCGGGACCGTCCCAAAATACAAATTGAACCGTCCCCAAATGAATGTAATCCGTCCCAAAAAAAAAATATATATATTTTTTTTATTGCAGGTCTATTAGTATTACTATCATAATAATATGTATTATTATTGTTATTGTTGTTATTATATTGTTGTTGTTGCTGGTGAAATTGGCTTGACAATCCTTTCTATTTTTATACTGTCATTTGTGGCTTCTAATAATCTTACCTCAGCCAGTTTGCTGGTGTGATTGTCATATACGGTAAACTAAAGAACCAATCATGCACGACTGTTGGAGGAATTACGGTAAAACTGGGTTTGTACTTTGTCCGTACGAACGTGTTGCGCGTTCTACAATCTACAAGCCTACAACTAGACGCATCCTCTGGGCTTTGAGGGCTTTTAGATCGTCTATATGCTCACCACACAACACCGTCGTACTGAAAGAAGTATAACCAGTGCCATGCTTGATCGAGTGGAGACGCGTGCAGTCTGCTTTTTGGGTCCGTTGTGCTTCACAGCAAGCGGTTCAGATGACAACTGTAGCCGAAATGGAGTTATTTATTATGAGCGGACTGGTTGTTTTTGAGAGTTAAATAAAAGACGATTACTGGAGAAAATAAGCCGCCACACAGCACGGGAACTCTGTGAAATGAATGCCAGCTTGCATGGCTGGTTGTGATGAAGTTGATTAGACGAACATAAGTAACGTCTGGTATTTGGGAATATAGGCTATGGGGCTGTTAAGTATGACATCATTTTGTAGGCAGAGGAGAATTTCTGCCCCCAGTTTCCGTGAATCTTTTTACTATTTTGACTATTTACACATTTTTCTTCTCTTTGTTGTTGAAAGGAAAGTGTTAGAATTATAGACCTACTTTAGTCGTTATTTTTTAGTCGTTGTTTTTTGAAATAGCGAGGGACAGAAAATGCTCTGGGGGCAGATTCTCCTCTGCCTACAAAATGATGTCACGGCTTAAAAGCCCAATAGGTTTATAGAGATGACAAAAGTTAAACAAACCGTTGATTTAATTACAATGTATCCTACTCCTATATTCAAACAACTGCTCGTGCTGCTCACTAAACGTAGGCTATGTGTCTGTCACAGACACTGTGCTTGGTGCGTTGACATCGCGTTCCGTTTTACATTTTCATTAATAATCACAATCCAAATCATATAACGTTACTCTTTATGTGGCGAAGCAGGGGGCGCCGGGGCGGGGATGCTAAGATTTATCTCTCAGCCACAGCTTGTAGATCGGCTATTTTCCAGTTGTAACCCAGATTGACAGTCTGTTCTCTGCCTCTTTCTGCTGGTTAATCTCTTCAAATAGCGCAGCATTTTAGCAACGATAAGTTCTACCTGAAAAGGATGATCAGCACTGCCTGTGGTAACTTCTTAAACATTCTGTTTACATCATATTCATTTTCTGAGAGTCTCATGCTGCGAGTTTGCACACCGTGGTTTGAGCAGTGACATTGAAAATCCTCTACGTCCCGTCTGCGTCCCAGGAGAGATTCATTTGCGTCCCAAATATATATTTTTACGTCCCCGGGACTTCGGGAGTCCCTTAGTCTCGAGCCCTGATATATATATATATATATATATCATTTATTTTTCCCCGGACCCGGACCTGTTTCAAAAAAATATTTGTGGACCTTCAAGATTTGTATTTGAGGACACCTGGTCTAGCATAAGTGATGTCAATGAGTTGCGCTACCTGCTGTTCTGCACCAAGAGGGGAGAAGTGGAGTCCAGTCTCCTTCCCCCTTGCAGGGACTGCTTACAATAGGGCTGTCACAATTATTACATAATCGTCTAATCGTGATTTTTTGAAATAATCGTGATTATTTTTCATAATCGTCATAATCTTTCCATGTTGAAAAATGTTCATATATTAAAAAAAAAAGTAAAAAATAGTGGAAATAGCAGATCTACAAGCTCACAACGCGTCGCATCGCGACGCGTTGTGAGCTTGTAGATCGGCTATTTCCACTATCAATGTTCTTTTTTAAGTATAAAGTTGTCAAATATGTCAGTAATTTCTTTGTATACTTAGGTTATGTATCATATCTACCATGTGTAACTTCAAAGCCTAAAAGCCAAACAGAAATGTAATTGTCAACAACAAAAACACAATTAAATCGTTAATCGCAATTATTTGAGTGACAATTAATCGTCATGTAAAATGTCATATCGTGACAGCCCTAGCTTACAAATGCATATACAGCGTGCTAATTACCAGGCAGCAGTCTGGAGGCAGTGCCTAGAGGGACAGCCAGACATACCAGAGCCAAAAGGACATGGATGTACAACTGACGACGAAGGTATGCTTGTATGAATAAAATATATAAATGTTGCTTTAATAATAATATATTATATATAAATATGTACTGTATGTGTAATGTATAGTCATTTGTGCTCTTAACTGAAATGGATGACATATCTTCCTCTTATTCTTACAGGTATGCTGATGTTAGACTGGATGCAGGGACCACCAGCACCAATGGCCGTTCTGGAACTTATGGCCTGCAAGTGTGTACGGACCTGCAAGCTTCCAGACTGCTCCTGCCTTGCCAACAAATTAAAGTGCACAGAAATGTGCAAGCTACAAACATGCAGCAATCAGAAGGAAGAAGATGATGAAGTGAAACTGACTGATTTTGATGAAGATAATGACGATGATGATGATGAATACTGAAGAATTGATATTGGATTAACAGTTATGATGATTATGTTGTTGTTGTTGATGATGGTGTTGTTCATTGATTAAAGTGAATGAAAGAGATAATATTGATATGTTCTTAAAACGTGGTCAAGTTCCTCATTATTTGAATATATGGTTGGTGTCTTTGAAGGCTTATAACTTTGGAAGCCCTATCATCATCAAATAGCATCTAGGTCAATATAGACCTAAAATACCAAACTGGAATTTGCCACCTTTAGTGATCCCGATTAGTGAAAATTCTGTTCACAACATGAAAAATCACTGTGTCACACACAACATGAGGTGTTGTGAGCTTGTAGATATTGAATGTTTGACCCAGAATAGGCATGCTAGGGTTTATGTCGTCAAATAAGTGAATGGAAGTGATTGAACAATGTTTTTTTTCCCACTTTCTGACATGTTTTATTCAAAAAACAGTTCGGGTTCGGGTTTTAATTCTGTGGATTTGTGGTTGGTGTCATTGAAGGCTGATAACTATGACTAAGCTACCTCTTGGGAAGGGCTATCATGTTGAAATTGTATCTAGGGATATAGACCTTTTCAAAATACCAAACTAGATTTATTTACCTTGAATGTCCCCCGTTAGTGAAAATTCAGTCTGGGGCTCATGGACTAATTCTGTAGTAGGCTATACAGAATGCAGGGACGTGCTGGCCATTGGGAAAAGCAGGACAACTCCCGAATGGCCGGTCGATTCCCGGCCTGTCCAGGCTGGCCATCAAAACAAAAGAGGGATCTCTCTCTATAGCGCTGAGTAGCAGCAGCCCACAGAGCCATCCCATTGCCAACACTGGCTTGTCTATCATCTGAATACTGGCCCACTAGTCCCTAGCTTACTTGACTACTCCTAGATGGTCTACATACAACATCATTAGACTCTCTTTATACCAGAAAAACGATCAGACCGGAAAACCACAGTAACCGCTCATCGGTTAGTATTTAGGGCCTCTCAGCGCGACCGGAAGGCGAAATAATTTGTGCAATGAGGGCCTCTCCAACTCCTTTTCCCAGGCTGAATCAGGGGCCCAGCTCGTCCCTGACAGAATGCATTACATATAGGTATTGTACATGCATATTGCATAGTCCCGTGTACTGTGTGCTACTGTATGCATTTCTGGTCCATGTTTTACTGATAAAAATCTAGATGCGCGCGCAGGTCGGTACCAAATGAGCCAATGAAACCAGCGCTCCCCAAAACAACAGGTTTGGGGATTGTTGGGAATTGATTACATGATACAGTCACCTGTGCATTTAGTCTCAATGTTTGTAAACGAGAAACGGGTCTATGTAATTATGGGAGGATGCTTTCACGAGGGGGGAGAGAGAGGCAAATAAACACTGTAGGCACTCGTTCACCATGGGAACGGAGTATTTTGAGCACAAAATGCCTGCAGCTGGGGAGGTTTCCTGAAATCATTCCATTGGCTACAACGCTGAGGCATAAAGAAGGCAGCACTTTGCCATCTAGTTACAACCAAGGCCAGTCTGTAAACAAAAGGAATCACCCAAATCACATTCAGTCTGAATACAAAACACAAGGTAGAAAAAATGCAAGGAATAATACAAAAAAGGTCCTTCCTTGGTTACGGTATACTCACTGCCTGTGACCTCCAGCAGAGCTTTGGTGATGACGCTGCCGGCGACGTTCAGGGCCTGGCAGCTGTAGAAGCCGGTGTCGGAGTTCTGGGCGTCCGTGATGGTCAGGCTGCCTTTCTGGGACACAGACAGGCGGCTGAAGGGGTCAAGGGGCATGGAGGAGTACAGGAGACTCTGGGGGGAAAAGGAGAAAACTCAAGACGGACGCAAAGGGAAGGCATGTGAAGAAATACTGTAAATAATGTAGAAATACTTTGTAAGTAAAAGTTATACATTTACTTGAGTAAAAGTACAAACATATTGGCATCAAAATATACTCCATATAGCGTCAAAAGTAAGAGTATTTATTATGCAGAATGTCACATTTCAAGTAAAAAAATAAATAAAAATAAATAAATGGGGGCACGGTGGTGCAGTTGTTAGTGCTGTCGCCTCACAGCTAGAAGGTCCTGGGTTCGATTCCCACCAGGGGACACTGTGAGTGCTGGGGGCGTGGTCCCTCCTCCGCGTCATCAGCACCCACACCTTAGGTGGGATTGGCGAAAGGGCCTTTCTGTGTGGAGTTTGCATGTTCTCCCTGTGTCTCCTAAGGTAGATACCCTCACAAAAACATGCAGTAATCCTGGTCTCTATAATGCCTCCCCCTGGCCAGCCGGGGCGCCTGATGGAGGGGAAAGGAACTGGTTGGAATAACGTGTTCCTTCCACGCGCTACGTCCAAATCGGGGAAATCCCCACTGTCAGGTGAAAAGAAGCAACTTGGACTACTCATGCATAGAAGGAAGCATGAGGTCAGTCCGTTGTCTCCCCAGGTGCGGCAGAGGGAGAGCAGAGCCAGGATTACATAGGAAATTGGCACTGGGTGAAAACATGCGTCACAAAATCGTGGGATAAAAAATATAGAAATTAAAGTTTCCAAAAATGTATAAAATCCTTTGAAGCTCACAGTATATAGTATATTTGCATAAACCTTACATTTGATATTGTTCTCATTACATATATCTTTTTCCTTTTAAATTTAGAGTATCCAATAACCCCCTTTTTCTCCCCAATTTAGTCGTTATGCCAATTAATTCCTCCCCACACACATTTCTGTGTTGTCACTGCTATCATACCCTACTGACTCACCTGCCAGTGAGGAGCCCCCACCGGGAGGACATAGAGACAGTTTGGCACCCCAGCCCATTGAATTATGTGCAGTGTTTGCTAAGACGCCCAACAAAGCCGGCTGCACCAAGGTGGATTGATTGATTGATTGATTGATTGATTGATTGATTGATTGATAATTGTATTAGAAAAAAATGGAGAACAGTACAAGTATAGTCAAAACTATTGAAATGTAGTACACTACAAGTACAGTTAATTAAACACCCTGCCTAAAAGGAACATCCCAAATAAGACTGTTTACTGTCTTTTTTTACGTTGGAAGCCCTCTGTATTTAATTCATGGACATAATAAATAGCAAGCAAAGAAAACATACAATAATATCGCAGTTATAAAAAAAACACTATGTACAGGATAGGGGAAACAAGGGGGTGGGGGTGCTCACTTCTCGCCTGTCTATGGGAGAAGCGATAACTACCTCCTTCTCTGGCCTCCTGAAAGGTGAGTTTTCAGGGCAGTTTTGAAGGATGCCAGCAAGCTACATGTTTTAAGGGAGGTAGTCAAGGAATTCCACACCTGGGTGGCAGTGATGTAGAAGGAGAATTTACCCATATTTGTGTAGGCCTATTTAGTCGCGGACCCCCTTCTCAAAATATTTTGTGCAAGCCAGGGACCCACATATTATTATAAAATTGTTCACTTTTTGAAAAAAAAATTAAATTAAATAAAATAATAATAATAATAACAATAATAAGGGTAATAATAAATACAAAAATAGATCAAGCTCAGCTTGTAGATCGGCTATTCACGTATATAGTGTAAAATAGGTTTAAAGTGGTTTAAACTAAGACTGGGTAGCCTACCTCCTTTATTTATGCACCCAAAGACCCTTCATGAATTATTTTATTTGATGATGGGCCTACAGTTCATTGTATCTTTTTTGCAATTATTCTTGAGTTAAATTGTCCCATTTGAAATCTAATCCACATGACCGGCATAGCAGAAATAATAGAACAGAGAGAGGGGAAGAGAAGGGGAGATATATGGGTACTAGATAGCTCAGCTGCAGTTATTTTTGTTATAGTGACTAGAGGAAAAACTAGCAGCAGCACGTTGAGTTATTGCCTGTCAGTCAAAACATGCATTGCGTTCTACCTTTACTTTGCTGACATCAACCCGTTACACAAAGTGCATGATACTCCGTCAATTCTGTGCTTCTTTATGAACTAATTTACCTTGCCTCATTGTTGGCTAAATGAAGTTTTGTTTCTGCGTCTTTTGGGTAAATCTGAGCTGCAACTACTCACCGTGGGTTTCATCCACAAGCGTGGGAGGAGCGACTGGAGCGTTCAGTGTGAAACAGTTGGGAGCGAGCACTAAATGAAATGCACACACACAGCACGCGACAAGCTGCGGTGCGGTGTTGCGCTGTGAGCTTGTATATCACCATTCCTTGACTCCTCCTAAAATTCCCTCCCATAGGAAATCCTTCCCACTAGACTCTGCCCACACAAAAAATAAACAAACACACATGTAGTAGTCACATGGTGTTGAAGTGTGTTGTTATGGATTGGATTGCAAAGTATTCAAGTCAAACCTTAGTTTTACAACTGAGATATATGCCTTATTGTTGTGTTAAATAGGCTATTGTTTGCTCAGATGTAAATTCATTTCACTGACGACTGAAGATAAAACATGAGGATGCTCCATTCTATTGAAGCCTTCCTCTGTTGCAAGATGGCCGGCCTGGGTCCTGCATTGGAATTGCATCATCGCTGTCCAGCACACCAAAATGTATATTGTATATATTTATATATTTCAGCTACAACCAGAACATGCTTTAACTATGTACAGTATAGACAGACTATGCATTTACGTGTTCTAAACATAATCAACTATTCAGCAAAATGATTACCAGTTGAATACACAGGGAATATGCAAGTAGGCCTATAGCTATTTACATTAACTCTTTTACTGCTACTGTTTACTGGCCTGCTCTATTCCCATGCCACCATTATAGACTACTATTTTCACCAGTCTTTCTAGCTCTACTGAGAATTATCGAAAAGACAAAAAAAATCACCCAGTATCTCAAATAAAGTGCAACTCGAGCACTTTCACCAGAAGTTAACCAGGGGTTTCAACTATGTTTGTTTGTTGCGCTATATTAGTTTTAAAACTGTCTGTTCTTCCCCAGAGGAGTAAAAAAAACGGAAACCTGAGAAATTGGCCCTTTTGTGAATGACACTTATTCAATCATTTCACTCTCTTGAACCTTTTATTTTTTGGCTTCTGTGACATCATACATGTATAAAGTATTGTTGTCAGTCAAATCAAAACAAAAAAACATATAAAAAAAGATTTTCTTTGTTTTTTTTATAAAGAAATAACGTTTAGTGTGAAAATCTATGTAGTTTTTACAGTAGACCTATATATGCACTCTATGCCCCTCCCCCGCGGATGACAACACAGTCGCGTGCACACACCGCACGCACACACCGCACGCGCACGGACCACACACACACACGACGCGCGCGCACACAGAAGAAACACCGCGTGTTTGTTTGCTAAAAATGCCAAGCGAATCTGACGCAGGATTAGGATGAGCCTTCCGCCGCACGGCGCACGCACACACACACACACACACACACACACGACTGCATGCACGCTCAGGCACGCGCACGCGAGGCTCACGCAGAAGTGAAAACAAGTTAGCGCAGCTGTTTGATTGCTAGCATAGCAGCTAAAAGACAGTGCGATTCGGTGCGAATACAGTAAATCTGACTCAAAGGCAGATGGATTATACTTTCGTCGGTGACACAGCCTGGTGAATGGCCCTAAAACTACAACCACTGGATATTGGATAATAAACTTTGGACGCGTGGAGTAGCAACCGAGACCACAAGCTGCTGGCTCGCTCTATGAAGCTCCTCTCTTTATCAGGCTGCTGGGTGAACGCCCGCCTTTTCGCCACTTTTTACCTTTTGTGAACAATCGATCAAGAAAGCAAAGGTCCCATGACAGTCCCCCATCTGTCCACTCCCCAAGCGTGGAAGAAAGTTGAAGCAGCGTGTTGAAGTAAAAGGTTTAAATCACTAATTTATTCAGACGGTCCCCTGCGATTTAACATTCCGGGGAAGGTTGTCACGTGGTATAGACACGATGCATACTGGTGGGGAAAATAATGCACTGGCTGACAACATGAGCGATATAAACTCTTTATTTCAACACGATGCATGGACCTTCTTCCACGGTTGAGAAGCAAACAGATGAGAGACCCGCACAGGACCCCCACTCTACGGGTAGGATGTTCACAAAAGGCAAGAAGCGTTCCTGACGGCGGAGGCTCCCCGATAGGGTCCGATTGTGGATGACATGAATGAGGAATTTCATTTATGAGCGTGCATGGGCGCACTCACCGCACTGGACATTACACGATTCTCCTGGTGTTTTTTTTCCTCGTCTATATAATCTTCTCCTGCCAAGCAAGGTAAGGGCTGTGTTGTGTGTGTGTGTGTGTGTGTGTGTGTGTGTGTGTGTGTGTGTGTGTGTGTGTGTGTGTGTGTGTGTGTTGTGTGTGTGTGTGTGTGTGTGTGTGTGTGTGTGTGTGTGCGCGCGTCTCTTTTTCTCTCTCCGTAGCTCTCTGCAGTACAGAGTCTCTCTATCTCTGCTGTAGAGAGAGTGTAGTTTGAAGGAGCAGCTGCTGTTTTTGTGTGTTAGATTTTGAGATGGTGTGAATATATTTGGTAATATTTTTTTTCTAAATAAGTTAGAAGTCCCAAACTTTGTCACAGGGTAGGGAAGAGTGTCAGCTAGGGGTACTTTCTGTTAAGTACTTTTCTCGTCAACCTACGTCTGTGGCTTGATTGCCTAATCAATGATTCTCGTCAATCTACCTCTGTGGCATGGAAAGTGTTAACCTTGAGTGTGTATACTGTACTACTCTGTTACAAGTAAAAGTTTGGAAATAAAACGTACTTGAATAAAAGTACAAAGGTATTGGCATAAAAATATACTCAAAGTACCAAAAGTAAAGTACGAAGTGTTGAAAATAGCAGATCTACAAGCTGCGTTGCGATGTGACACGTTGTGATCATGTAGTGGAGTAGTCTAGAAGTAAAGTACTGAAAACTAGAAATTATTATTAGCACAGTAGCCTATTATTTGATCATGTCGACTCCATTACACTGCAGCTGTTGATTCATTTTCTGTAAGTGACTTCCAAATAGCCTGGCGTTGCTCATACTAATTCCTCACTGCGTGTCGGATATTAGTCTGGACTCAAGAGCAGAATTTTCATTTCCAAGGGGTGTTTTAAAAAAATGTCAAGGTGACATGCTCTTAATTGCTCCCTTTGAACTTCAAAGGGGTTTTGAACTGCGGTAATTGATTGAGCCATACAAGTGTCAATAGCTCGTTTGTGATCTCTCTTATCAATGAAATCATCAAAGACTACGACCTGTTTGATGTCTGTAATAGAGTGGAGGGGGTATGTGTTTGTATACACACAGACTCGCCTGATTGGGGGAATGGTTCTGAACCAGGCCACCACCCACCACATGCCCCAAGCCTACAGCCCTGATTGGCTAACCCTTTCTGGTGGCTGTTGGAAATAGAATCCTAATCGATGGGTTCCAGACCACACTACACCACCACTACCGCCAGGGGGTGGTTTATTAACCAGGCTAGCTTGCAAATGCTGTTGTCTGAAAAAGAATGAAAGAACAAGTAACATATAGATCGGCAGGCTGGTCACACGTTCACAACTATTTTAGCATAGCATGATTAGGCTAAATGCAGCCACCATGATAACAAACACACTGAGAGGCAGGCAGCAGTGGAGTGGGGGTGGGTCAGAAAGCGTTCTGGGTGGCACGAAATCTTCGGGACACCCCGTGGGCTGTCTGTGCGGCTGGTGACGTTGTCTGACTGAGAAAAGGGGTGTAGTTTTGTGTCCGCCGCCGACCGCCGGGTGACGTCATTTTCATCATATGCATGACGTTTATGACAACATTTCTTAAAACACACATTGAACACCAAAATGAGACCAGAAAGGTGTTCCTTTTCCCCCAATCATATTAAAAATCAAGGTTTTTGTCTCAGGGGTGAAGTGGCCCTTTAAGCAATAACATATGCACTAGCCTATCACTCTGAAATCCTGACAATTAGGTTTCCGGCCAGAGGCTGTGCTGGGCAGAGGACAGCACGGTCAAACACCGGACTGTCCTGCGTAAATCCGGACGAATGGCCACCCTAAGAAGGACATAAGGATTATATAGGTTGCAGCAACATGACATTACAGAACATACGCTGCACTCACAGCATGGAGGTTGAGTAGCGGTGAGCAGCCGATCGCCAAAATAAAAGCCTGGGTTTCCGAGGCTATGGTCAAGGTAATGCATGACATGACAGGTCAGGGTTATAGATGCTAGGCTACAGAGTATAGAAAAAGGGGAAAAAAAGTTTGGATAATTCTTAACCCTAGGATGCATGAGTGGGGTCAAAAACGACCCCAGGGGTTGTTATTCTTCAATATCTTTAAAATTAAAAGTTTAAATATTTTCATATTCCAGGTATTCCTCATAAAACATGTTTGTGACATGAGACCATTTGCATTTTTATCATTCCTTTCATTAATTTTAAGAAATTGCAGTTTTTGTATCACTACCCCACTCTTCCATGAGTGGGGTCAAAAATGACCCCAATTAAAATCAATGCATTTTTGCAATAAACTACTTTGCTCTCACACAGAGGCGTAATTTGACCAATATCTAGGGTGTTGCAAGGAATTAAGTGTGTCCACCCGCCCGTAGGGCCCGGTTTTGGGTGCTTTTTATATACATTTCGGGTGTTTATTCCCCACACAACAGTCTAAAGGAGCTGCAGATAGCTGTTACTATTTATTTAACATATGCAGCGAACACACACACACACACACACACACACACACACACACACACACACACACACACACACACACACACACACACACACACACACACAAAAGGTTTTACAAGCGTTTTATTTATTTATTATTATTATCTAGAAACAGTACTCCACAGGTTATTAGCCTAATAATGCGCCAGTATGAATAAGATAGTGAACTTCATAATAATTAATTGAAAGACTAAACACTGTCAGAGAGAGAGAGAGAGAGAGAGAGAGAGAGAGAGAGAGAGAGAGATGAATAAGATAGTGAACTTCATAATAATTAATTGAAAGACTAAACACTGTCAAAACGAGAGAGAGAGAGAGAGAGAGAGAGAGAGAGAGAGAGAGAGAGAGCTCATTGAATGCACATGTGCGCACACAGACGTTGCGCACAAAAAATAAAGTCTACAGTAGACCCTACAAACTTCAAGGTAAAGATGCAGTACGACATGGATTTCTACACGGAGGGTAGGCCTAATTCATGTATATACTGTCCTGCAAACGTTTGTGGTGGAGAGAAAATGCATAATTGACAAAATTATATTTTTTATGAAAAAGCTAGGGTGTTGCCAAGGCAACACCCTGGAGGCCCAAATGACGCCCCTGCTCTCACACATAACTCTGCCATACATTTTCCTAGCAACATGATTTCAACTTTAAAATGCTCACACGACTTGGGCCTTTTATCCGCCAATAGAACAAGCTGTAATTGTTGAAGCCCCGCCCCCTCTGTCTACTAAACACGTGCAGCAGCTGTCACACTTTGCTGTCACACTTTGCTCTCACACATAACTCTGGCATACTTTTGCATAGCAACGTGATTTCAACTTTAAAACGCTCACACGACATGGCACTTTTTCCGTCCAATAGGGACGAGCTGTAATTGTTGAAGCCCCACACCCCCTGTATTCCTATTGGCTGGGCTTAAAACATCCATAACTCCAGTTCGCAGCATGGTACCATCTCGAAACTTGGTGTCTGGACTACAATATGGACGGCCAATATGGACGAGCTGTAATTGTTGAAGCCCCGCCCCCTCTTACAAGTCTGTTGTTTCCACCCGCCCTGATGGTCGCTTCTCGCCCTTAGGGCGTCTTACTGGTAGTAGTAATAAAAGTAGTAATAGTGTAATAGTAGTAGTAATATTAGTAATAATAGTTGTGACCGTAGATCGCAAGTTTAGTATGTGAACATCACAGCTTGTCCATATGTATGTATGTATCTCTGTCACGCCTGACACTGTGGGTCTATGGGTTTGACGCTCTGACATCATGCTCTGATGTCACTATGATGTCAGGGGAACCACTAACAGAATGGGTTTGCCACTCTGGCTTCACGCTCTGCCTTCACTATGATGTCACACTAACAGAATCCCTTTTATGCCCATACATGGAGTTCCCTGATGTCATTAATATTAAGCCCATATCTAACAGGACTTCATATGGGAATACCCATGTATGGAGACCACATCGGCCACATACCACACTAACAGAATCCATATATGGCCAAGACAGAAGGCCAAGACATCCCATATCTGTGTAGCTGGTTCTACAGACAGGGATCTCCATGTATGGGCATAAAAACGAACCCATAGAACCACAGTGTCAGGCGTGACAGAGATACATACATACATACCTACAAGCTGTGACCGTTCACATGCTAAACTTGCGACCTACGGTCGTAACTATTATTACTAATATTACTACTGCTACTACTATTACTACTACTATTACTACTATATTACTACTACTATTACCAGTAAGACGCCCTAAGGGCAAGAAGTGACCGTCAGGGCGGGTGGAAAGAACAGACTTGTAAGAGGGGGCGGGGCTTCAACAATTACAGCTCGTCCATATTGGCTGTCTAAATCCAGACACCAGGTTTTGAGACGGTACCATGCTGCAAAATGGAGTTATGAATGTTTAAATCCCAGCCAATAGGAGGAAAGAGGGGGCGGGGCTTCAACAATTGCAGCTCATCCCTATGGTGGTCTAAGTCCAGACACCAAGTTTCAAGACGGTACCATGCTGCAAACTGGAGTTATGGCTATTTAAAGCCCAGCCAATAGGAAGACAGGGGGGGGGGGGGGGGCTTCAACAATTACAGCTCGTCCCTATTGGCCGGAAAAAGTGCCAAGTCGTGTGAGCGTATTAAAGTTGAAATCACGTTGCTACGCAAAAGTATGCCAGAGTTAGGTGTGAGAGAAAAGTGTGATAGCAAAGTGTGACAGCTGCTGCATGCGTTTAGTAGACAGAGGGGGCGGGGCTTCAACAATTACAGCTTGTCCCTATTGGCAGAAAAAAGGCCCAAGTCGTGTGAGTGTTTTAAAGTTGAAATCACTTTGCTAGGCAAAAGTATGGCAGAGTTACGTGTGAGAGCAAGTCGTTTATTGCAAAAACACATTGATTTTAATTGGGGTCATTTTTGACCCCACTCATGGAAGAGTGTAGGTATTGGTTGGTCATGCATCCAAGGTTAAATGAATGTGTCCATTTCCCTAGACATGTTTTATGATATACCTATGATGTGCTTTCTATGCCTCAAACTACCCATTCCATGTCTCTGGAATAATTTAACATTTAAACCTTAGCTTGTAATGTATGACTTTGGACGTGGGTTTGATATAACGTGGGGAGCATCATCATTGTCACACTGATGACCTTTATCAAGGCTGCATACCGCATGGTTATTTATTATGATGAAGGACCAGCGTATAGCTCACCTGACTGCCCTCTTTCTGCCAGAAGATAGCAGGCTGGGGGTGGCCAGTAGCTTCGCACTGTAAGGTGACCCTCCTCCCCACTGCCACCACTTGGTTCCTGGGGCGAATGGCAAACATTGGACGTTCTGCAAAGGGAGACAGACCTTAGCATGTTGGCCGACCTTGACAAAGAGTGTTCCACCATCCCCAGCTTTAGAGGTCTAGTACCTATGAGCCCACTACATACAATCAAATTACATGAACAGAAATAATCAAGTGTTTACCTTTATTGTTAAACGATACTGTAAATGACAAATTACATACTGTATTGTTATATGGGAATACAGTGCGGATATGACAGGTACTCATGATTTTCTGTGGCTGTCAGATCGTGGGGTGAGAAATATGACAACTTTGTTGCTTGCAACTAAAGTTGCAAGCCTGTGAGAAATATGACAACTTACCAGTGTAAGTTGCTTGCAACTAAAGTTGCAAGCCTGTGTTATTGTCTATTTTCACTACTTACTTAATTATTCTTATTTCATGTTTGTTTGTTTGTTTGTTTGAAAATGTATAACATTCTTGTATTTGTTTCATTTCTTAAAGAAAGAAAGAAAGAAAGAAAGAAAGAAAGAAAGAAAGAAAGAAAGAAAGCTCTGTTGGGTATAGCTGGGTCTGAACTGACTGTCTGAACTGACGTTTCTCAGACCAACAACCAGACATGTTTTTTCTTCTTTAAAAATAATAAAACGCTAATCAATCAATGGACATCAAAAGGACCACAGGCCAAGTACAGCACCATGTCATGTAGTCACAGAGGAAGTAGAACACATGCAGGAGTGTGTGAGTGAACCACTTAAATACAAGTGATACTTAAAGGCTCCATCTGTGAACAACACATCATTTCATGTGCACGTTATTTTTTTTTCTCGCATTTCTTGCAAATTATATTTGTATGGAGTTATGAGTTGTACACTGGAAATACATAAAATACTGTATATTTTATAAGTCATACACAAACTGGACTTACAGGACCATGTCATACATCCAATGCTGCCATCTTACTCACTCACTCACATACACATACGTGCGCACGTATGTGAGCAGGCAGAAAATACAATTATTTTGTTATTTCTTTGCTGTGATTATTTTTGAGTATTTGTAGTGTTATTTGATTTTCTTTTGCTTATTTTGCTTATTGGTTGCTGTGTTTATTCATATTACATCATTTGACCTGCATGTTTTTGAGTTTGGTTATTTTTCTGCATGTTTTGTGTTGATTTTCTATATTTTTGGATGTATTAATTCTGTTTTCTGCCACGGCACCCAGGATATTAATGTGTAGCAGCCGTGTGATTAGAGAGTGGACTCTCGACCAGTGGAGGCTGGTCTGGGACAGAGGGGCGGGTTTTCCCCAGGGAGCGGTGTCTCCAAAATGTTTGTAGCCTTTAACACACAGAGAGATGACAGACCAGAGACGAGACAGAGAGGACCAAGCGAGCAGACGCCGCAGACGCAGAGCCAGCAGTGAGACGGAGGGAACTATATCAGACGACGGCCGGCCGGAGACAACCACACCGTGCCCTGTGGAGGACCGGAGAGGGAAAACGCTGACCCGAGCCATTGTCTGGTTGTCTCCAACCAGACAACGACACTCGTGGTCCCTAACGTGCAACGCTTACGAACGAGAGCTAGAATACCGTACCTGTGAGCCGTTCATCTGACATTTTCCCTGTCCTCCACAGGGTACCGGGAGCTGTGTTGGTGTGGCGTACATGACGACCGTAGCAGACAGTGAAGAGCCGTCGTCGTCTTCCCGAATACCCCCCTTCGTCTTTCCCTCCACCATTAGCCCACAGACTGGTTTTTACTGTTTTTTTGTTTTTATTATCTTAGCTAGAAGGGCCCTTTTAACCCATTTAGTGCTCCAGACATGAACGGGTTAAATGTGTAGCGTGCCGCTCGCAGGGCTCCATTACGCTCCATTGTCTTATTTTGAAGGCCAGAAGTCCATTGCGTAAATACTTCTGGGTTGACGTCATGACGTCATACAACGGGAGCGGTCGTCACACCATGTGGTTTCTAAAATGGCCGATCGATGCCTTTGTTGTTATGTTTTTGTAGCGAGAATCTAATGCCATCCTTTGCTTTAAAAGTGTTGTTTGGAGATAATGGACATTAAAGATGAGATCGGCCGTCGGCCTCCATGTTAAGGGATTACTATTTTGTGCACGTGCATCCGTGATGATGATGAATCTGCGAGTCCAATCGTGCCAATCGTTTCCAACGGACCCTAGGGTAAGAACGCCAGCGCTACTGGCGTTCTTACCAGTAACGCCAGTAGCGTTACTGGTAAGGCGTTCTTAAATACAGTACTTTTCGTGAGTATACTCGGGATCGGCACTCTAAATACTCGAGTATTTTTCACGAGTATTCTCGGGATCGGCTAGAAATGAGTTAAATAACGCAGGTTTGTTTTATTGTTGCTTTGGCTGTTTTTAGATGCCCGTGTAATAGGGAAATAAACTTTGTTAAACCTTTTTGATACATTTGCCTCTGTTTTAAGTTCTTGCCTTTTAATCTAAGTTATCCTACAAACCTGTGTTGCCTTTTAATACATTTTATAGTTTAAACTGAGGACCATACCTCATAGTTAAGGTGGCGTTGTCGTCGTTTTATCATTAAGTTAAGACACCTTTGCACTTTATTTACTACTTATATTTTTATTATTGATTTGAAATATTAGTTAATACTTCTTTTATTGTGCATTTGGGTATTTTTAATACCCAAATGCACAAGTGCCACACGTACACACACACAAGCATGCACGCACACATAAACACACACACACAGTGTCTATTAGACATCCATGCTGATGACCTCTGAAATGGATAGTCTGTTTTACTGCAGCTAACTAATCTCTGGGGGATATCCAGTTGTCAGGTTTAAAATCTGTCTGTCTTTGTTGACATAAAGGCTGTGTTACAAGGACCAGGCTGTGTAGAGGAGCCCTCTATGAGGCCCACCAGATCAGTTGACTTGGAGGTGTGAAAAGCCTCACACAGGAGTGTTGGCTTGCCAAGCCGGCCCTGAGGCACGGTTTAGACAGACTTACGATCCCCTAAAACCTGTTGGTGGGAGAGACAGTGGGCGTGGGACTGGGGAAGGATGCAATGGCTTCTATTACCGCTAAATGGGCTACATTAAATAAAAGCCTCCACAGACGGCAAGAGTTCATGTGCAATCCGATTTCGTCATTATTTCATCAGATCGTATGAGCATACACACAACACAATCCTCTTTCTTGAATATTATTGGGTTGTGTGTCCCGCTGTGCGAGAAAGACCATTCACACTACAATACTGACTTCGCGCTCTGGTGAAATCTGTCGAGAGGAGAGGGGAGGGAGGGAGAAAGAGAGAGGGGCTGCTTGCTGCGTCTCTCTGTGTTTGCGTCTTTAGCGTGCGCGCTGGGCTTCTTTATCACAGATGCAATATCTGTTCTTATTTTTATAGTTAACTTAATAGTCATGCAGAGGTTTCGCTTGCCAACAAATAACTGAATAGGCAAAAGTGGGCAGTGGCCAGTGGGCATGAGTGAACTGTCGCACAACAGCCTAGAACAGTGTTTCTCAATCTTTTTTGGCTTGAGTATCCCCTTTCCATGATTTCTGAATCCAAGTACCCCCTTTACCCGACAAAAACATTTTGCTTATAAAACTGCAATTCAAATACTAGAAAATAACATTTCAAAGAAATTTTAAGTGTGCCTGCAGCTCGCTAAGTGTGTGCAACCTTGTGTAGCAGTTGGTGTTAGCATTTGCATTTTTAGCATTAAAATTCACACAATTAATTAGCATTATAATTGTTTTTTTTTCACATTTTTTTAGCATTAGCATCTACTTTAGCATTGTCTAGCGTTAGCATTAACATTTTAACATTAGCAAGTGTGCCTGCAGCTCGCTAAGTGTGTGCAACCTTGTGTAGCAGTTGGTGTTAGCATTAGCATTTTTAGCATTAAAGGTATATTCAGTGATTGTATTTCATTCAAATAAAAATATAATTGTTACATTTTCCATTCATTCTCCTCACTAGAATGTGTGCTGACCATATAAGGACTTCCACCATGGCCCGTGTTACGAGCATAGCTAGATTCAGTTTTCAGAGGTGGCCAGCCAGTCCTCGACCAATCAGAGTAGAGTATGGCTGTAGTTATGTTATGATGTTTAGTTATGATGGTCAAAATAAAGTTTTTGAGAACCACAGTCGCTCTGAATTAAGAATGTCTGCTAAATGCCTAGATTGTAAACTACTGAACTCATAAAATGCCAGTCTCGTAGTAAATCAGTATCATAAATATCCTGAAGCTGGAGACGTAGGCCTACCGATATTCAGTGATTGGGTCTAATGATCAAACGAGAACATTATAATGGTGTAAAAAATCTATACAAAACTAAACATTTCCTCGCTGTAAGGCCAGTAAGGGACAAGATGACCCCCGGCCACTTTCATTATCACTGAATACACCTTTAAGATTGGAAACAAAAGCTGGCAGACAGCTAAAAAGGCATGCACATCCTGAGCCATGTAGGCTGGGTGCTGGACTAAAGTTAGTTAACAATAAAAGAAAGAAAGAGTCCGCACACCAAATTTGATGTTCCCAATACTTTAGTTTTTACTCAGGTGACGTTTCGAGCCTGGTGGCTCTTATTCAGACCTTCACAGACAAGTGATACCAACATTTTTATGTGTGTGCAGAGATCACCCACACCTGTGACCCATCAGCCAATCAGTCCCATCAGTGTCATCAACCAATGACAGTTACATAGTATATGTAAGTCTTAAATTGTACATCATACACATATTGCATACATAAAAACAATACAAAAATCCTGTTGACCCAAAATATGACATTACACATATACAAAAGGACTCAGGCCAAAGGCCATCATACTGCTACCTAAAGAAGCGCCTCTTGTCTATAGTAAAAGTAAATACCTCAAGGGACAAAAAACCTTTACATACACAATCAAAAACAAAAAACAACAACACACATGAGAGATCGCTTATTTGGAACAACAACCAGGGTTAACCCAACAAAGAGGTACTATAGTATACATAGGTGTATACACACACACAGGTACAAATACAGGAGTGCACCCCTGTCTTTTTGCACCCCTATCTCTTTTCCCAAGGTATGACGCCCACAGAGACCCAAGCTGTCCTCATAAGAAAGGTCTGATATCATAGTCCTCATTTAGACCCTTTGGAGCTAATGTTTGCAAAGTATGAATCCAAAACAGTTCCCGTTTTAAAAGCATCTTATTTAAGTCTCCCCCTCTACGTGGAGTCTGTACTAACTCGATCCCTGTGTACCTGAGCATAGATACAGTGTGTCCTACTTTGTTGAAATGTGTAGCCACTGGGCTAGTGATAACATTATTGCAGATAGTACTGCGATGTTCAGCTATGCGTGTTTTTAAAGGTCTTGTTGTCTTCCCAATATATGAGAGGCCACATGGGCATTTCAACATGTATATCACATTAGCTGCAGAGCAGGTGATGATACCTCTAATGTTATACTTTCTGCCCGTATGTGGGTGATTGAACAAGTTAGTTTTGCGTGTAAAATTACACTGTTGGCACCTGCCACAGGGGTAGTTACCTGATGGAATCTCACTCAGGAAATGAGAGGGAGTTTGGGGGGGCAAATCTGCCCTTACCAACATGTTGCGTAAATTAGGGGGTCTCTTATGTACCACCCGGGGAGGGTTTGGTAAGCACTTTTTGAGAAACGGGTCTGTATCAATGAAAAAATGCCAGAGTATTGTGGCCAAAGTTTTTTTTTCTTCTTTTCCCCATTCAGTCCCCCATTCACAATCGTGTGGCAGTTATTACGTGCCGAAATTTTGTGAAGTGATTATATAAGTGATTATACAAGTGTTTATACAAGTGTTTTGCCATTGCATGCAATGGCAAAACACTTATTGTACTCCGCCATACTTAAAAGGATCCCTGGCTAATAGGACAAATAAATTGTCCTCTATAACTACAATGTAAAATTAAAAACCCTAACCCTCAATTATTTTATTTCTTCTAGAAATAGCTAATCTTTCACTCAATAGGGGAAATGCCTGTCGCAAGTTGATGATGTCATAAATGTCATGTGTCATTTTAATGGTATGCATGTGCAAAAAAAAAAAACACAAACACATTTGAAATATTGATTTGATGCTCATATTAACCATAGGAAGTATTACGTTTCTTTTTATTTGCACATGCATGCCATAAATTCCATAGGGATAGATCACAAATTACATTTATGACATCATCAACTTGCGACAGGCATTTCCCCTATTGAGTGAAAGATTAGCTATTTTTAAAAGAAATACAATAATTAATTATGTTGCTATGATTTTTTCTCTTTAATGTCCCACGTTGCCATGGTTACCATAGACTTCCATGTAATTGCGCAATTGTGTAAAAAGTGCACGCCCATGCCTAGATGATGCACCACGTGTGTGCCCACTGTTCACAGCTTTCAAACAAAAAAATCCGCTTGGAAATCCGTTCAGTCATTCATGATTTATCAGCCATTATGTTTTCTTTAGATGTAAACAAACATGGCTGCCATGTTTGAAAGAATGGGTTGGTATGGGGGTTAAACATGCAATTTCGCGATCGCGATCATGCCTAATACATTTCTGGAGGTCAAAAAAAACTTCTTTTTTTTTTCAAAAACGGCCCAAACTCAGGAAACTCGGGTTGGCACAGCATTGGTACCAATACAAACTCGGGAAACTCGGGGTTGGCACCAGATGTGTTAAAGGAAAATTCCAGAATAAAACATAATACCACTTAATCAGCCTTTTATCACGTATGTGCATACCTGGTATGATGGATTTTTATTATAGTCCTTCCGGTTTTTACTTCTCCTGGACTCCTCAGATCTCTCGCTAATTTTCACCGCTCCAAAGTCTCTTTTTCCATCATAAATCTTTTATTTATAGTTCCTAGAGACGATATAGTCCGCAGTTAATGCCCAAACAGCATGCATTTCCTGAAACGGATCAATATTTACCTCAACTCCTCAAGAGAAGAAGAATGAAGTCTCGCGTCTCGCGTGATTACCGCGTCCCTTTTAGCTTTTTCTTTAGCGCAAATGAAAGCTTTCTCCTGGAGTTATTACAGCCAGTATGTACACAACAAGGCATCGTGGTTATATAAAAAAATAAGAAAGCAGAAGAATATAATCTAGTTAGTCTGTTGATCGCTAGAATCTAGTAATATGACTGAGAAGGATTCACAACAAAGCATAATAACGGACTTCCTGTGGTCATAAGGTAATTCTATTACCTTATTTATTTTTATTTTCCTCAATACATTTCTTCGATTTTATTTATTATTTATTAATGGAATTACTTACAAAATAACTTTGACATGTATTATTATTTGTAAACAATGTAGGCTACAATATAAACACAAAATAATCGTATTTTCCTCAAGACATTCTGCAATGCCTCACCAAATAAACTTTAGGTAAAAATTACCTCATGACCACAGAAACGTGTCTTTTTATTTTTCTTCTCAGTCATATTACTAGATTCTAGCGATCAACAGACTAACTAGATTATATTCTTCTGCTTTCTTATTTTTTATATATATACCACGATGCCTTGTTGTGTACATACTGGCTGTAATAACTCCAGGAGAAAGCTTTCATTTGCGCTAAAGAAAAAGCTAAAAGGGACGCAGTAATCACGCGAGACGCGAGACTTCATTCTTCTTCTCTTGAGGAGTTGAGGTAAATATTGATCCGTTTCAGGAAATGCATGCTGTTTGGGCATTAACTGCGGACTATATAGTCTCTAGGAACTATAAATAAAAGATTTATGATGGAAAAAGTGACTTTGGAGCGGTGAAAATTAGCGCTTTTGGAGGACCTCAATTGACCGCCGTTTTGGCTGTGGGAGAGAGATCTGAGGAGTCCAGGAGAAGTAAAAACTGGAAGGACTATAATAAAAATCCATCATACCAGGTATGCACATACGTGATAAAAGGCTGATTAAGTGGTATTATGTTTTATTCTGGAATTTTCCTTTAAGGTGTTTTTAATTTTACATTGTATTTATAGAGGACAAGATTTTGGGTGAATCGTTCACTTACAAGCGTGAAAATTGGTACACTTTTACAGTTTGGGGCCCTGAACAATTTCAGATATGGAGCCAGATATGTATTTTATATCATAACTCCTGAACCAAACATGATAATACAGAATGGGTAATGTCTAGACCTATGTTTTGATGGTCACAACCTGTTCAGGTGAATATAATGGTCAATTCGGTGATGTTGTGAGGTAGTCCAATGATGTTGTCCGAACATTTTTGACTTTTTCATAAAAAAACTTGGTACACTCGTACAGTTTGGGACCTTGAACATTGTCAGATATGGAGCCATTGCAAACACGCATGGCAGCCATTTTAATAGCCACCATTACCAGATAATGTATTTTGCATCTTATCTCTTGAACCATACATGATAATACAGAATATGTGATGTCTACACCTATGTTTTGACGGTCAAGGATACCATTGATAATATGTACAACATCATAAACTGTCCAGCGGAATAGTTAATGGTCAATTCAGTGATTTTTGTCTGTTGAGTAGAGTTTTAGAAAATAAACCTTTGCCCCTGATAATACAGTGAGAGCAGAGCAATATTCAATATGACAATAACAAAGTAGCTTTAAATAATGTATCACAGACAAAGGTTTATTTCAAAATGTAATATAGTTTGCTTTGTTGTTGTTAGAACATATTGGTTTCATTGTCTTGTTCAAATTTTGCTAGTATTGATTGCATGTTTCATGCATGGTTTGTGTTTGACTGATTGATAGTTGTCGTTGTTGACAATTTGGCTAACCATCGTCAAAGAAAAGGGAAAAACAGCGCCCTCGTTGTTTTGTAAGTCTGTTCTTGAGAGATTATGTTGTTGATGACAATGAATTTCTTCTTCCATCTTCACTGCCTCCTTCACAACCTCCTCCACATTGACACAATGCTGTGCACTACTTTTGCATTTTTTTGCCTGGCAGCCTTTCTTGCAGCCACAACTCAAGAGCTCACGGATGGATAGGCTTGCCTGTGGAAGAATTGACCATTATGGTCTCCAATCAAGTGGGTTCGTCCAACCCCAGTCTGTTGGAGATGGCATAGCTGGTGCCACCTCAAATGCTTGTTCTCCTTGGTACACTGCACCTTTGAGGTGCTATACCAGTGCATCCTTAGTTGGGGTATAGGCTCCATCCTTCTTCCTTTTTTGTGAATAACTCACTCAAGATGAGCGTGATTGATGTTGAGTTGGCTGCTGTTGCGATCATAGGGGAGAATTGTGAAGCATTTCACAATGGAAATGACTTGCTCTGGAATTAGTTTTAGAGCCTTTGACAGAGCCATGTTGCCATGTCAAAGGCATTCCAGGTTTCCCATGCTTTCTTCTTTCCCCTAGTTGAAAATGCAGATACCTGTACTCTGTCACAGCCAGTGAAGGAATGGAACACAGGAATATTTGTATTTGTCAGGAATGGACCCAGAGTTTAGGCAATCCCATGTCTGAAGCTTTTTACAGTCCCAAATACCACCCAGCAAGCTCGTCTTGAGTTATTCACTAAAAAAGGAAGAGGGATGGAGCAACAGACTGGGGTTGGACAAACCCACTTGATTGGAGACCATTGTGGTCAATTCTTCAATAGCTCTTCAGCTTTTAAGTTGTGGCTGCAAGAAAGGCTGCCAGGGGCATTGCAAATAGTGCACAGCATTGTGTCAATGATGTGGAGGAGGCTGTGAAGGAGACAGTGAAGACTGAAGAATAGATTCATCGTCATCATCAATCAATCAATCAATCAATCAATCAATCAATCAATTAGTCAAACAAAAAACATGCATGAAACATGAAATCAATACTAGCAAAATACATGTACTTGTGAAATACATTTGAACAAGTCAATGAAACCAAATGTATGCAACAAACGCAAAATGTTGAGATTTCCTTCTCACATCACTGAATTGACCATTAACTATTCAGCTGAACAATTTATAATGTTGTACACATTATCAATGAAATCCTTGACCATCAAAACATAGATGTAGACATCCCATATTCTGTATTTTCAAGTATGGTTCAGAAGATAAGGTGCAACATACATTATCTGGTAATGGCGGATATTAAAATGGCCACCATGGCCACCACGGGGTGTTTTTTTTTTGTGATGGCTCCATATCTGACAATGTTCAGGGTCCCAAACTGTACAAGTGTACCAAGTTTCATACTTTTATGAAAAACATGAAAAATGTTCATACAAAACTACCTCACAACATAACTGAATTGACCATTAACTATTCACGTGAACAGTTTATGATTATGTACATGATATCAATGGAATCCTTGACCATCAAAACATTGGTAAAGACATCACCCATTCTGTATAATCATGTCCATGCTCCATATCTGAAAATGTTCAGGGCCCCAAAGTGTACAAGTGTACCAAGTTTCATACTTTTATGAAAAGGTGAAAAGAATTCGGACAAACATTCGGACAAAACCATTGGACTACCACACAACATCACCAAATTGTCCATTAATTATTCTTCTGAACAGTTTATGATGTTGTACATGGTATTATTGTAATCATTGATCATCAAAACAATCATGCTTGGTTGAGGAGTTATGATGCAAAATACATTAATTGGTAATGGTGGAAAGTAAAATGGCTGCCATGGCCACCAGGGGCCGTTTTTGCGATGGCTCCATATCTGAAAATGTTCAGGGCCCCAAACTGTACAAGTGTACCAAATTTCACGCTTGTATGAAAAAGTGAACAATTTTCGTCTCAATCCTACGGACTATTAAGGCATATTTGTCGTATTAGCCAGGGATCCCTTTAAGGAAGTAAGTAGTCAGTCATATCCATCCATGTTCTAGCAAATTTCGGCACGTAATAACTGCCGCACGATTTACGCCAACCCCGCAATATATACATCAAAAGATGCGGCTTGGCCGGGAATGGGGTGCAATTACTTTTCTTTCCAATCCGCGTTACCATGGCGACATAATTCACAAAAAACTACACCCAAAAACCCCATTGACTTTGAATGGGGGCTCAGAAAAAGAAAAACTGAAACTTTGGTGCCACATTACTCTGGCATACTTTTGCCTAGCAACGTGATTTAAACCTCAAAACACTCACACGACTTTGGACTTTTTCCGGCCAAAAGGGAAGAGCTGTAGGTGATTAAGCCCCGCCCCTCTGTATTCCTATTGGCTGGGCTTTAAACATCCATAACTCCAGTTCACTGCATGGTACCGTCTTGAAACTTGGCGTGATTAATTAGATGGCCAATAGGGATGAGCTGTAATTGATTAAGCCCCGTCCCCTCTGTATTCCTATTGGCTGGGCTTTAAACAGCCATTACTCCAGTTCACAGCATGGTACCATCTTGAAACTTGGTGTCTGGACTTAAACGGCCAATAGGGACTTAATAATTAAGCCACGCTCCCTCTTAAGCCCCTCCTATGTTTTCCTATTGGCTGAGCTTTAAACAGCTATAACTCCAGTTTGCAACATGGTACCGTCTCGAAACCTAGTGTGTACTTAGACAGCCAATAGGAATGAGCTGTAATTGCTGAAGCCCCACCCCCTCTCTTCCTATTGGCTGAGCTTTAAACATCCATAACTCCAGTTTGCAGCATTGTACTGTCTCGGAATATGGTGTGTGTACTTACACGGCCAATAGGAATGATCTGTAATTGCTTAAGCCCTGTCCCCTCTGCCTTGTTATTGGCTGAGCTTTAAACAGCCATAGCTCCACTTCCCAATACGTACTGGTCTCAAACTCGGTGGGTGATCGCACAGTCCCAACGGCTAAGCGCTAATGCTAACCGCTACTTCCGCTAATGTTAATCTAAAAACGGTAATGCTAATGTTAACAAATGTTAATGCTAACTAATGCTAATGCTAACTAATGCTAATGCTAACAAATGCTAATGCTAACAGTTGCTAATGCTAAAAATGCTAATGCTAATGCTAAAAATGGTAATGCTAATGTTAGAAATGCTAATGCTATTGTTAGCTAATGATACAAATGTTAATGCTAAAATGCTAATGCTATCGTTAGAAATGCTAATGCTAAACATGTTAATGCTAAAATGCTAATGCGAGCTAATGTTAAAAATTAACATTAAAAAAGTGCTAATGCTAAAAGATTCTAGTGCTAACATCAACCGCTACACAAGGTTGCACACACTCAGCGAGCTGCAGGCACACTTAAAATTTTGTAGAAATTCTAGTTTCTAGTTTAAAATATGCTTCACAGAATGCTGGGCAAGCTGCATCACTGCTTTACAAAGTCCAGTGAAAAGTGAAACTAAATCGCGGACCAGCGGTGCAGTCTGCCATGCTCCTGCACATTCACGACTTACGGTCTAGTGTAGAGGCTAGTGTATCACCCGCGTTTAGTTAAAAGTTATATCAAGTGACGTTCGAACATTGCAAACTTTTAAAATAACTTTAGTTTCATCATGTCGGTTTTGGCATATCCAAAGAACAAGCCAGTTCCATAGACAGAAAAGAACACGCAGCCCCTCTGTGTGTGTCTGTCTGTCACTTGTAGCCTGCCTAGTGCCTACTAGTGCCTGCGTGCAAACCAAAGCAAGGGGGAGGGGACAGATCCTCAAGCTAATGACACGTTGAGCCGCGACACGTTTTTAGCTTGTAGATCTGTTCTTTTTGGCGAATTACACCACCACACTATAGAAGTATAAATTAAGCTATAGAGCTGCGACTCATAGAATGTGCACTCGCAGTATCTAGAGCCTTGTCTATATGACTGTATGTATCAAGATCCATATGGTAGTTCTGAAAAGGCATATTGTGGCAAAGCTGTATCGTCCCAACAATATTTAACATCATATCGCCCACCCCTAAGCTGTCCATCCTAGCCATAAATCATAACTTCCAGGAGAGGTCGCTAATATTCGGACGGTATGTCTTTCCTGGAGTTATAAGGGAGAGTCATAGGGGTATCACTGGTTGAGCCCTAACGTCCATACTTGGCTCAAAACATGTACAAATCAATAAGGTGCTCACCGCATCGTCGAAACAGCTTTATGTCTACCGATGAGCCCACTCGCTGGCATGTGTTAGTCCATATGTTTCCAATAAATTAATGTTTACTCAAACTTCTCAGAGTCTCATCGCTTTCCTTGTTTTTGAACTGCTTGGGTAAAAATGGCCGAACATATCACGTGACGTTGATCGCCGTTGCCATTCGCTCATACTAGGACATGACATTTTTGTATGTGGAAGTATTCCAACGTTCTGTAGTTCTGAAGGCGGGAGCATTCTGACGAGGAAACGCGAGTCTCTGAGAAGTTTGAGTAAACATGAATTTATTAGAAACATATGGACTAACACATGCCAGCGAATGGGCTCATCAGTAGATAGAAAGCTGTTTCGACGATGCGGTGAGCACCTTATTGATTTGTACATGTTTTGAGCCGAGTATGGACGTTAGGGCTCAACCAGTGATACCCCTATGGCTCTCCCTTATAACTCCAGGAGAGAAATAATGTTCGAATATTAGCGACCTCTCCAGTTATGATTTATGGCTATGTCCATCCAGTGTATGGGATCTGCTATGTGAATGATCCTCCCTACAGGTGGAGCCATGCAACTATTGCCTAATAATGTCTGAGCATGTAAACAAATATGTATTTTCTAATAAATCTCTTATGTGCGCCAACATTCTTGTGGCAAAGTTGTTTTGGCCACATATAAGTTTATAAGATTCCTATGTCTATTCCACACAGCTCCTACACTCACGCATAGTCAGAGTGTTGAGAATATTTACATATTTCCTAGTGAAACATGGGGCTGTACCAATGGGCATTGGCGAGTACCCTGACCTGCCGGATGGTCCAGGAACTCATACAGGAATAAAGTGGAAGTGCTAAATTGTAAAGGTAACACAATGAAATTGAAGCTGATAAATCTCTTGATTGGCAACCCACCTGAATGTTTTCTCATGCCAATACAGCTCATTTGAATTAAATTGATGTAAAGTAACTAAGCAAATACTGTAGCCTACTTAAAGGGCCATTTCACCTCTGGGACAACCCGATCTTATTTTATTGTTGTTTGGACACGATCAACACAATCCAAAATTCATCACTAGTCATGCTGAAATACTAAAATATCTAAAAACACAGATTGAACACAAAGAATAACTCAGGATTGTGTTGATTGTGTCCCAAACAACAATACAGCTTACTTTATAGATGCTGCATGTGCTATTCAAAACATTTGTTCACATTTGAAAACATGAAATGGGACATTCTGCATAATGAGTACTTTTACTTTTTATACTTTAAGTACATTTTGATAGGCCTACCTACTATTTTTGTACTTTTAGATTTTGAAACATTCTGAAAAGTCATGATTGCTCATGTGTCATAAAAAGCCCTACAGTGCATACATTGTATGACATTGTTATCGCGCGCACGCACACACACACACACACACACACACACACACACACACACACACACACACACACACACACACACACACACACACACACACACACACACACACACACACACACACGTATTAGGAGGGTAGTATGAGTCAACAGAAAAAATAATGGGTGTTTTTGATGAATCTATCATGGTTAAAATGGAGTTTGAAGTTAAAACGGGTGTGTATGGGGAGGGGCCCTGGAGAGGAAGGACCAGATAACATTTACATCAAATATCTAAAAACTGAATGAAGCAAATTAAAAACTGTCTAGGGTGTTCAGTGTGTTCAGTGAAATATCCCTTTAACTGAGCCCACTTTCTGCACCATCTTCATTGCTATCTTTGACACAGTAAGATCATTTCAGCCTGTAGTTCTACTCAAAGAGCAAGCAGCATGTACTAGACAGTGTACACTATAGCTTCTATCTCTCTTCTATCTTTGTCTGGCAATGGGACGGAACAGCTGCATTGTTGGATGCAATGGCAACAATTCAAACTGAGCTAAAATGTTCAAATTTCCAGCTTTGAAGAATTTCCATGGATATCAGATGATGGAGTTATCAAAGAAATGTCATAACAGTGTGCAAATTAAAGCCTACTACCTAGCTTGGTCTGTTGCTGCTGGGGGACACTATGGCCCCGCGGAAAGGCGACTCGGTTTTACTCTCTGTGTTTGTCTGTTTGGTGTTACTTTGTTTGTTTTTGGAACCCAGCTTTACTCTTGTTCAGTATGACAGAACGACAGAACTGAACTGCTTCACAATCGGGACAATATGCCAGTTTTCCTGCCCGTTCTCCCAACAGACTTTTAACCACACGGGGAGGGGCTGAAACACCGTGGGCAGCCACGGAAGCGGGGTGCGAGGGGGTGTACTTGTCCGGCTAAGACGTCGCATCCACCGCCCAGCTTTACCAAGCCTAATGTCCGCTCCCTGCCAAACAAGAAAGATGAGTTTTCTATACTCATGTCACAGCGAGACTTTAGGGACGCCGCCGCTATCTGTTTAACTCCACGCTACAACTAGCCAGCTTCTCTCTCCACCGTGCAGACCGCACCACGGCCTCAAACAAACAAAGCGGAGGCGACGTTTGTTGCTACATCAACAGTAACTGGTGTACTGACTCTAAGATCCTGTCACAAACCTGCTCTCCAGAGTTAGTCTCTCACGGTGATGTGTAAGGCTGGACTCACACAGCTGCGTGAAACATCTTCTCCGTATCGGCTGAGAATGGCCACTGGGGGCGCCGTACTAATGCATTGTCAATGGAAGGTTGTTTGGTTTTTTGTCGTTGCCGTGTCTCAAGCTCAACCACAGCCTGTCTTTTGGCCAAGAGACACGGCAACGACAAAACACCAAACAACCTTCCATTGACAATGCATTAGTACGGCGCCCCCAGTGGCTATTCTCAGCCGATACGGAGAAGATGTTTCACGCAGCTGTGTGTGGGACGCCTAAGCCATTCTATCTGCCGAGAGTTTTCCTCTGTCATCTTGACTGTTGTTTACATCCCACCAAGCACCTCTGCTCTGTCTGCTACGCAGCAATTGGCCGATGACGTCACAGAGAATTCCAATCCTGGCGCAGTCATGCTGGCACTGGGAGATTTTACCCATGTCTCCCTGAAGACACTTCCTAGATATAAACCTCAGATCCATATCGCTACCAGGATGGAAAATACACTGGACCAATGTTACTTTATCATCCCTGAGGCTTCCCAGGTAAAAAAAGAATATACTAAAAGCATACTTTAGTTGAATGTTTTAAAGTATATTTTTAGTATGGCTGTACTTTTGTATTATACTAAAAGTGTACTAAATTGTACTTAAGTACTGCTTAAGTACTACTTAACGCTTTCAGTGCCACCTTTTCACCACTAGAGGGCGCCCAATGGCCATAGAAAACACCATTGACAACCGTTGTATATGCACAAGCCGTGCACAGCCATGACGCGCCTGAACACTTTCCTTTGTGTCATGAACAGGGACAGGATGAAGTTAGCTTGAAGTTAGCTATTGGCTACTAAGCATTTTAGAAGCCCTATTTTCGGCGATTTAGCCATGATTAAACCTTGCACACCTCATGGATATGCATGGAACAGAGAAAATGAGCTCTAAAGATCCTGGATTGCATTGGAGTGGATGGTAAATATCGGCGGCGCGATGGCTCTCGCGGGCCGTGTAAACAGATGACGGCCGGCGGCCCGGCTCGCAAAAATAAATAAATATATATATATTTTTTTAAAGCCAAACTAGTTTGGGATAGGCACCCAGGACGGTCCAAATTATCCCGAACTAGTTCGGGATAGGCACTATAAGAGTTAAGTACTACTTAATTGTACTTTTAGTGTAATAAGTGTGCTAAAATGACCCAACTTTTTCCAAACTTTAAGTGTACTTAAAGTAGCATTGAAAAGTATACCTGTGAGTGGTCTAAATGCACTTTTATAGCATTTCTATTATATTATCAGCGTCTTGTAAATCTACTATATATGGAACAACAGTATTTTATCAGTGGTGTTAAAAGTGTATTTTGTAAACACTTTTATTATATTTTTATAATATATTTTTAATACAAGCTACTCTTGATGAAATATAGCTTAAGCTACAACGAAGCTACCCACAGAAAATGTAGCAAAGCAAGCTACAAGCTACACGGCAAAAGTAGCTAACTACAACAAAGCTACTTTTTTTTTTTTTTGTCAACTTCATGATCAAGTACAACTTTCCACCAAACAAATAGGCAGGCAAAAAATGCTCAGTTCGATTGATTATTATAAAACTGTAAACAAGCCCTCATGTCTGGCTTTTTGTGTCATCCTTTCATTTACTTTTTAAATTAAATGTGTACCTTTTCAGGCTGTGACCCCCCAAAAAAATCTTATTTGAACTGGGGACCCCATCCTAACAAGCAATTGGAATTAGGAGTTGAGGCATTACATTTAGTTTCACTCTGTTCCACCGATAAATATTGTGACTTATTACATATTACATATGACTTACAATAAGTTCATATGTAATACATAAAATGCATATATAGTAAATAGTTACCATGCATTTACTGTCACAGTGAAATGCCCTTTATACCCTGTATGTATAATATATAAAATGTCACAATGCAACATAGCTCTGTTTACACAAAGCTGTACTCCCTCCAACTGTATATATGTTCCCCATTTTCAACAGTTTTTATTTGTAACACTTGCTTTGGCAATGTAAACGTATGTTTTCTCATGCCAATAAAGCTCCTTTGAATTGAACTGAAAAGCTACATCATCAGCTACTGATGATGATGATGATGATGATGACGACGATAAAAAGAAACCTCTCCCTCTCTCACACACACACGCATCGTACGCACGCACACACAAACTAAGCCAATAAATCCTAAATTCCCATCAAATAATCCTAGTAGCTGTGCAGTGCACGTACACTACACGCGGTACGTGCACGCGCGTGATAGGAACTCCACGTGTGTCCTTTGTAGCGACAAAAACAAACGCACGCATGTGGATCCTAACTGCTTGGATCAAGTTACTGATCCGGTCCGGATACGGAAACATGTCTTGCATGTATGTGTACGTGTAAATAGCCGGATGCAGTAGGCGGGCTCTAGACCGGATCCCACTGATCGCAATAGAGATCACTCAGACTAGGCTCGATCGAGGCTTGTCACTCAAACCAGGCTTCTCATTTCCTCACGGATGCGATGGAAAGAAAGCCTGAAGCGATGTTTCACATACAGTATACATACATGCATGCACTGGAATTATGTCTTACCACTGTGGACAGTAGAATCATGGCCTCTGTTCTCCAAGGGGTCTCTACGCGGAAGCCAGATCGTCGGCCAAATCGTCCAGTTAGTCTCTGCCTCTGTAGGCTACGTCTGGTGGTCCCTGCTGCGGTGGAGATGTGTGTCCACTGTCCCAGCACGGGGGTCTCCCTCTCAGGAACGAACGGCGGGGGTCTCCGAGTCCATATCGGGATATCAGGAGGCTCTTGATGCACTTTTTGACCCGGTTCTTCGCGACCAACGGCACCAAGAAATGGAATATGTTTCTCTTCAAAGCCAACGGCTACACTACAGGAATCTTTTTCTCTTCTTCTTCATCACATCATCATCATCATCATCATCATCATCATCATCACGACCACCACCACCATTCGTGGGCGCTGCTGGGTCACCAACACGGGTAGGTTCAGGTTGTAATCCTAAAGTTTGTTGTCGAAGCTTTCCTGACGTGGATCTGCTGCTGTCTGAGACCCCGGCCGTGGGGTGGTGGGGGATGGTCGCTTTGCTTCGGCGGATTGATACTGAGCAGGGCCTAGTACTTGGCCTAATACATCTCAATATTCTAGTACTGCTAAATACTACTACCTACTACAATTACTATACTACTAATACTATAAAACAACTGATTTCTGACAAAATGATCGCTTTTACCAACGTTTCTCTCTCTCTTTCTCTACTAACAGTCCGATGCATAAAACAATATAGTCCCTCAAGGCTGCTAGCAGCTAGCAGTGGCGTCAGTTCAGAACAAGCTAAGGTATGGCAACATGACTGGTGTCTGGTGAAGACACCAGTCATGTTGCCATACCTTAGCAACAGGCACGATGAAAAGTACATTTTTATTATTTCCCCCTGTCAAGGTATGGCAGCTGCATACCCCTGCCATACCCAATTGACGCCCCTGGCAGCTAGGCAGGCGCAGAGTCGCTCTGGGCAGGCGGAGCCAGGACAGTCTGTTTACTTTTTTTTTTATGACCGGTTTCCGGCTGTCCTCAAAACGACACCGACGACCAATTATGCATTCAAAAGTTGCGCAAGGACGTCTTTTATCATAATCCATAAAAAACATCAAACGAACGAACGGCCGTATTGGCACAGAGGTCTCTGGAGGATTGGGGCGAACAGGAACGTTCAAAGCAGTATAAGAGTTAAAAATGTCTAAAATGTCCTTAAATTGCCACTTCACTGTCATTAGTTAGCTGTGGACAAAAGAGGGCACTGACTTGTGTGCTGTCGAAACAGCTGATACGCTGCAGCCAGCGGTGGACAGTAACTGAGTAAATGTACTTGAGTACTTTTACTTTTATTTGCACTTCAAGTAGCTTATTTCTAAAAGCATGTACCGGTATGCACTCTTGAAAACATACGTTTATTTAAAAGCAAGTACTTTTTTTACTCTTACTTGTCACATTTTGACTGAGTTTACTGTGGATTGGAGTAAATGTGACCAGGAGTACTCTAGTCTGTACACTTACTCAAGTCGAGTACTGTCCATCTCTGGCTGAAGCCTGATTTATGCTCCGCCCCCGGAGATCTACAAGCTCACAATGTTGGCATTTGCAACGCGATGTGAGCTTGTATGTCAGTTGTTCTCAGACGTTCTCTGAACACGTTGCGGGCATAGGTGGGACGTTCGCGAACGAATCAAATCTTTTGAACGGCTCTTTGAAGTGAACAATGGGATCCGGTTCGCACAGTAGAGAGTGCGAAGTAGAGAGCGCATAGTGAGACAGATCCTTGGCTCGGTCTCACTTCAAAGAGCCATAAATCCCTCTAGATGCGGGCTGAAGTGTCTCGCTTTAGTCGCTGTCGCTTCTCTAACACACAGAGGAGGTTCGTTGAATGAAGTGAAAGCAAAGCAGCGCTGTGCAGAACAACACGTTTGGGGATCTGTTGGGAATTATTTTCCTCACAAACTTTATTTAGCAGTCAAATTTTGCCGGGATAGTAACGTGTAGCGTTTGTTGGACGCTACGTCACTACTGGGGTCTAAAAATAGCTACGCTACGCTACAGCTACGCTGGTTCAAAGGGAGCTGCGCTACCGTGACGCTACTGAGAAATGTAGTTAAGCTATGTAGCGTCGCTACTTGTAGCTCGCTACTGCCCATCACTGGCGGTGAAGAGCTATCCACCCCAAACTTGAGGTAAAATAAGTGAAGGCCATCATAGTCAGTCACGGTGAAGTCCTTTTCACCGTGACTGACTGGTCTAGATCGACCAATCAGTGAACGGGGGTGTAGAGCCTATCTGTCTGATAGTAAAAACAGAGAGATGTGTCGGGACTCGCGGTGGAATGACGTAACGTTGTAGTTTTATGACTCAAAAAGACCGCGGAGCCGACTCTGATCGAGGCATTAGTGTAAGAATGGGTGTTGGCCCTATTTGAATAATACATTTTATATGCAGTGCACATAAGATGGCATGACTCGGGCTAGGAGCGGCCGGGAGAGCCGGGGCCGGTACTCACGCGTCCGCCTCGGCGCCCCGGAGCCGGCCGTGCATAGAGGGCCGCCTAGTGACTCCACAGGCCATGACCCGGCCCGGGGAGGGGGTCCGTGGACACCCGCTTCTCAGGGGGGTCCCCCGGGGGTCCCTGGCCGCCTATGGAGCACCACACCGTTTGTGGGCCCCGGGAGAAAATGTTAAAAATTCAAAACGTGGGGAAATTAGCCAAAGTGTAGCGGAGAAGCCAAAGTGTAGCCAATGTGTAGGCTTTCTCCGGCCGCAGCTCCAGCGCCGTGCAGGCCTTGGGACTTGGCCAGGCGCCGATGGGACCGGCTCGCCACCCCGGGCCCAGCCAGGGGCTCCGCGGACCCCCGGGGACCACCCAGGCCGACCTCAGGCCCCAAAACGCCCCACTGAGAGCGCACTCTGACCACTGACTCTGACGATGGAGAAACTATATTTTCACATTCACTTCAGAGGGCCACAACACATATAAAGTAAAAAATAGCTGATATACCAGTAAGACTCCCTAATCGGGAGATAAGCGACCGTTGGTCGCTTATCTCCACAAATAGGCCAAAAGTTTGTTTTACCAATTATCAAGACATACGGGCAGTTGACAGTTTGCCATGGTTACTCATTGAAGTTGAATCTCCATATATGGAGATAACCTACGCATCACACTAAGTCTGACCTCACCAGCCCATATTTGGGCATGAGCAACTTATGTCTCCATATATGGAGATATGATGACATCACACAGTCCTCAGCCGATGATGTGGCGTGATGTCATACAATACACAAACGAGCCCTACAGTATAAAGGGGCAATTCTTGCCAGGAAAGAAGCATTTCTTCGACTCAGACCTTATCGCCAGGGTTGGCTTATAGCAGCTGTCGGTAGGACCATATATGGATTCTGTTAGTGTGGATCTCCTAACAGGGCATCATCTGGGATACCATCCCTTTTATGCCCATATATGGAGATCCCTAACAGAATCCCTTTCATGCCCATATATGGAGATCCCTAACAGAATCCCTTTTATGCCCATATATGGAGATCCCTAACAGCATCCCTTTTATGCCCATATATGGAGATCACTAACAGCTAACAGAATCCCTTTTATGCCCATATATGGAGATCCCTAACAGAATCCCTTTTATGCCCATATATGGAGATCCCTAACAGAATCCCTTTTATGCCCATATATGGAGATCCCTAACATAATCCCTTTTATGCCCATATATGGAGATCCCTAACAGAATCCCTTTTATGCCCATATATGGAGATCCCTAACAGAATCCCTTTTATGCCCATATATGGAGATCCCTAACAGAATCCCTTGTATGCCCATATATGGAGATCCCTAACATAATCCCTTTTATGCCCATATATGGAGATCCCTAACAGAATCCCTTTTATGCCCATATATTATGGAGAAATCCCTGCTCTGAGTATCTGACATCAGTGTGATGTCACCTGTTTATGCCCATATATGGAGATCCCTGCTCTGCGTATCTGGTTGCTATGGTAAACAGTTGGTTGCTAGGGTAAAAAAACATGGTTGCTATGGTAAACAGTTGGTTGCTAGGGTAAACAGTTGGTTGCTAGGGTAAAACCATGGTTGCTAAGGTGGTTGCTAACGTACACTAACAAACCAGCAACAACAGACTGTTGCCACAGCAACGTACACAAAGGTTTGTGTACACATGTGGTGTGATGTCATACTGATGCGGAGATATGAGCAGGGCAAAGGTGTGACGTGTGACGTGTGACGTGTGACCGACGGACGGACGGACGGACGGACGGACGGACGGACGGACGGACGGACGGACGGACGGACGGCCGGACGGACGGACGGCCGGCCGGTGGAGGTTTTCATAGTAAACTGCTCCCTGACGGTCGCAACAAGCTCTGCTATTTTTTTTTTTTTCAAATGCATTTTTATGTTCTTATGTTAACTTTATGAACTTGAATACAAATACATTGGACATAAAAACATTGTACATAAAAAAAGACTAGTGCTGATAGTTATTAAGCAGCTAATATAGACTGAAGTAAACACTATCATGGTTAAAATGGTGTTTGAAGTTACAATGGGTGTGTAACTCCTGGAGGAGAAGGACTGATAACATTTACATCAAATATCTAAATATTGAATCAAGCAAATTAAAAACTGTTCAGGGTGTTCATAAAAGCCTGATTAGACGACAAAATACATATAAAAAAAGGGGTTTTGAAAGTGAAATATCCCTTTAACGTCTTACCTGTTGCAGATGTTTCAGATGTATCACAGCCGGTCCAAGTTACCAGGAAAATTAGTAAATAAATCCACATGGTTGATTTCACACAACAAACCGTGAGTTTAGAAGGAAAACCAAGAGACAGAGAGAGACGGTATCATGTCCTGCTGCTCCACTAGCCTACTGACTGAAGAACAAATGAATCTGTCCCAACATGTTTAAACTACTGACCAGAGAACACAAGAATTTGACCCAACGTGTTTAAACGTGTTTACTGAATACCTTTGTAGATGTAATGGCCTGTTAAACTAGTGGTGCTCATACCTTTTCCTCTTAAGCCGGACCCCCGAATTGACACTTGTTAGCCTGTGGACCCCCAATTGAAAAGATATGCCACTAATGCCAGGGACCCCGATTAGAGAAGATTTTTACAGTTCTAGCAGTAATTCTGTACCATTTTAATTTCAAGGACCCAGGATGCATTAGACCACGGACCCCCATTTAATGTTTTTTCCATCTCTGACCCCCAAAATGATATGGTCAAATCAGTGTTAATTTGACTCAGAGAGTGTACAAATGGAACAATTATTGGACGATGTGTACACTCTCTGTGACAGACCCAATAAGGGTCCATTTGGTTCATAACTATCATTTAGCTCAGGACCCCCTGGAACTCCCTCAAGGACCCCTAGGGGCTTGGGGTCCCCGGACCCCACTTTGAAAATCAGTGTTAAACAGTGTCGCCGGTAGAGGTCGCTGTTGCTCTGCTGTATTTATTACTTGCGCCAGTCAGCAAAGCGAGGAGCAAGTATTGCGTTCAGTTAGATGTTTGTTTTTTCATCTGCGACACAGATAATAATAATCAAACATCTCTCTCTCTCTCTCTCTCTCTCTCTCTCTCTCTCTCTCTCTCTCTATCTCTATATATATATATATATATATATATATATATATATGTATATATATATATATATATACAACAAAACTATATGGTAAAAGTTTTAAAGAAAGACACATTTATGAAAAGGCGCAAGTTTGCTCCTCATCAGAGTGCAGTCTTGTTGAGTTCTAGATTAAGTGCATATAATTAATACATTAGTGAATAGGCCTATTAATATGTCTGTGACAAACAGTATTAAGCTATCATTGAGAGTTCAAACAGATACATTGTAGCTGTTTGAAGTGTTCAACAACACACTCATTCATTCCTCACATTCAATAACATTCTACCACTAATGTCATGTTTCTGTATTGTTTACTTTCTACCACTAGAGGACAGTGTTGGATCATATGTATGTACTAGGGGTGTGACATATAGTAGACATTTTTCACACTCACTCCAAAGGGCCACAATGCATACTGCCAAAAATAGCTGATCTACAAGTTCAACACGCGTTGCAGTGTGACGCGCTTTGAGCTTCTAAATCTGCTATTTTTGCTATTTATGGAAGCTTGAATTATTTTTGGCCATTTTTAATTGGAATCCTGAAAAGTAACATTTTTATTTAATTTCAAATGCATTTATGTTCTTATATACACATAAATTACAAAGACACAAAAAAGTAGTCATTAAGCTATTAATATAGGCTGAAGTAATTGGAGCTGTTTGCATGTTTGGAATTGTAACAGCTGAAATCAATAATAGTATTCCGATATTATAGTCTGGGGGCCGCCAGTTGCCCATCTATGTCTAGAGCGATCGTTCTCAACCTGTGGTACATGCACCACTGGTGGTACTTGAGCCCCCCTCTGGTGGTACACAAAGGAGTCTCCCAAAAAAGAAGAAAAAATGTTTAATCGTTGTGAAATGTTTATATTATACTACAGGTAGATCTTCTGACCAAGCAATTGGTTGAAATATGCTCTACAGCCGTGCTGAAATGAGTAAGACATCACACCTAGCCGTTAATAGAAGATTTGAGAACGGATTATGAGGCCATCTTGCAATGCTAGATACTGTATACTAAGTCTCTTAACTCATTGACTGCGCCGCCACGAGTTTCCCGAGTTATTCCCGTTGTCTGAGGCTGCGTAGCCCGAGTTTCACGAGTTGGGGCTGTTTTCAAGGTTTATGCAAAAGTACACTTTCCCCTAGCCTGTTACAAAATGTCATGTTTCTATGATAAAAGGGTGGTTAAAAATCACACATCAAAGTCAGCTTGTTTGAAAACAAAGGAGAAATCGACCTCCCCAGTCCCCATGACCCAAAGTGAACTCATTTATCAGGACACGGCTTCAGTTCTGCCGACACAGTGCGGCGCGGCCGCAGCAGTGGTGAAACAAAACTAGCAGATCTTCAAGCAGACCATTCTGCATGAATCAAAAACATTTTCACTTGAAAAGCTGTGACCTGCTGCACTGGGTCACCCTAACTCTAACCCACACACAGCTCCATACCCACACAAAAAAGTTCAAAGTTTCTACAACAAAAGTTTACCAAAACGGTAAGACCCAGCAAGAAAACAATGGCTACATCAGAGCCTCGTAGCAACCGCCCGGCCTCTCAGGCCTCTCTATACCAAAACAAGCCAACACAAACACATCAACAACACAGCAACACCTCCCAGATGAAAGCATTGACAAATCAACACTCAAAGTGTTATAAAAGTTTCAACATAAACTTACCTCAGTGTGATGAGGAGAGCGTTGGTGTAACACACACACACACAGAGAGAGACAGATAAGTCCAGTGCCGTTTAGTGTCAGTAGATCAGTAATCCTATAGTTTCATTCGTGTAGTTTTCTTTTTCTGTTTGTGAGCGGGTTTCATGCCCTCACCGCGGCACAGCAAGCGCCCGACGGCTAGCCATGGTTCGCCGGTCGCCTCTGATTCTGGTTCCCGTCGCGAACCAGCCCGATCCCTGGACGCGGGCGAGGGGCTAGAGCGCCTCCATCGAACCCCGGTCCTGGTCAGATCACCATGGATGCCTTTCTAATCGCCAATTTGCCCCGTCCGGAGACGGATACGGAGTACGAGACGGATGAGGCGGCGCCGCCGTCCCAACAACACACACCGCGGGCAGACATGGCTCCACTGCCCGCACTCCTCACGCCGGAATCGGTGGCTTGCGTGAGGCCACGCGAAGAACGCTCTGCCATGCCCATGTCGCCGAGAGATAACATCGAGACGCTCTCCCAGTCCCAGAGTGAGATGTATGTATTATCCATATCATTGATCCATTCAAAAACAGCAGATAGCAGTCAGTGCAAGTTCACAGCGCATCACTTTGTAGCCTACTTTCCTGACTAACTAACTTTCGCTAAATTATTCACTCGATCAAATGATGTGTACTGTACAGGTCCGTGTCCGATGCAGATGATGTCATCGGCAGCACTGATGATTGTCAGAGCAGTATAATCAGAGAGTGGTGTCACCGCGGGGTCAGAAACAGCGCTGGTCACGTGGTTCATTGTCACTTTACACCTCATAGACTTCAATGCATTTTGTAAACTTCCGGTTGGCCGTTTATCACTATACGCCAATAGATGTGTGCGTAGAAGACCTGGCCCCATGAAGTGAACGGGAGTGACGCAACTCTCCATTCTAGGGCTCTGATGATTGTGAGTGGCACCCCCGGAGAGCAACACGCAACCGCAAAGACGACCCTTTCTATGCGCGTAAGTTGTGCACATGCAGCACACATTGCGCGCGCGTGTGCACACACACACACACACACACACACACACACACACACACACACACACACACACACACACACAGTATATTCTGTATAATGTATTTATTTATTTAGATGAGTAACTAATCGCTCTGGGTCTACTAAATGCCTAAAACATTTCCCATGTCAATATGTTCAAAATAAAACAGCATAATGGCAAATATAAATGTATTTTTCTGTTCAAGTTATTCTAGTCAAGGTATTGATGTTTTGTCATTACCCATAACAGTAAAATACATATTCCCATTTTCACCATGCAGTACCCCTGCATACCCATAGTACACATACACCCACAGCAAACCTTTATGTATCTCATATAGCATTGATGCTTTTCACACACACACACACACACACACACACACACACACACACACACACACACACATGGAAACAGAACTTTTCATTCAATTTGAGGAGTAAATAATGTATTTTATTTTGGTATGCGTTTTCAGAAGCTGATCAAGGAAGTGCTTCTCTGTCAGGCACTGGGACACAGAGACCTTCAAGCAAAGGAACAGGCAAAGGTAAGATAAAAATAATGATATTTTTTTTATATATATATATATATATATATATATATATATATGTGTGTATATATGTGTATATAAATATATATATATATATATATATATATATATATATATATATGTGTGTATATATATATATATATATATATATGTGTGTATATATATATATATATATATATATATATATATATATATATATATATGTGTGTGTGTGTGTGTGTGTGTGTGTGTGTGTGTGTGTGTGTATATATATATATATATATATATATATATGTGTGTGTGTGTGTGTGTGTATATAGGAGCTCCTGAGCTTCACCGAAGCCATTGTCGAAGCCTGGTGCACCCCGCGACCCACCCAACCCCTCTGGCCCGATCCTCGGAGTGTGAGGAGGTCAGCCCATGTCCCTGAGAAGATACCGCCCAGACCACGAAGGAGAAACCCTACAAGGGTCTGCTACATCTGCAGCAAAATACATAAGAAAAGGAGTGAGACCTCATTCTACTGCCCTCTGTGTCTTGTGCCTTTGCACAGGAGGCTTTGTTTCGAACGGTACCACGCAGAGATTGACTATGAGCATGCAAGCGGTGCTCGACGTCGACGATAGACAGACACATTTTGATGACATGAGTGTAGACATACTGTGTACCGATTTGTGTGATTTTAGGGCAAATTCTGTAGGAGCAGTGTCCAAAAATGTGTTTGAAAAAATCGGCCTGATGGTGGCGCTATATGGGACAGATCCATTTTGATGACATGAGTGTAGACATACTGTGTAGCGATTTGTGTGATTTTAGGGCAAAATCTGTAGGAGTAGTGTCCAAAAATGTGTTTTGAAAAATCGGCCTGAAGGTGGCGCTAAATGGGACATATCCATGTTGATGAGATGAGTGTAGACATACTGTGTACCGATTTGCGTGATTTGAGGGCAAATATTGTAGGAGCAGTGTCCAAAAATGTGTTTTGCAAGAATCGGCCTCATGGTGGCGCTAGAAGAGGGGCATGTGAGAATTGATGGGTGGAGGTTGTAGGTTGGCAGGCAAGGAGTGTGTGTGCGAAATTTGGCATGGATCGGGGCAACGGTTGCGGAGATACGATGTGACGTGCAAAAGTGTGACGTGTGACGGACGGACAGACAATGTGCCCATTACACTGTAAGAAAATATTGTTTTTGTTTCAAATCATAAAGTAAGCATCTGATGTAATAAATAAAGAGCTGTGAGTAAAAAAAAATGAGTTGTTTGCTTGAAAAGAGACCATTCACAAAAACTTCTTTTTCTCCAGTTGTTATTCTGAGAGGGCTTGGTTTTGGTGAAACAAGGGTTTTCAAATGGCTATAACTAAAGAAGTGTACATGATAAAAACATAGTTTTTTTTTTCTGTGGAAACTAGAAGTTATCCTCTTTCATCTGGGCCATGGCATGACATAGTCATCATTAGACAGAATTAAAAAAAAAATGGTTAACATGGTAAAAAATCAAGAAATGCTTGGCAACCTAGCTTGATAGTTCACTTTTAATGGTGGCAGTCAATGAGTTAAAGACATACTTCACTTTTAAAATAACCTTTGGTCATTTTATCGTCTAATCAGGCTTTTATGAACACCCTGAACAGTTTTTAAGTTGCTTGATTCAATATTTAGATATTTGATGTACATGTTATCAGGCCCTTCTCCTCCAGGTCCGCTTCCCATAGACACCCGTTGTAGCTTCAAACTCCATTTTAACTATGATAGATTCATTAAAAACACCTTGTGACATTGCAAGGAATGTCCATTGCTTAGGACAACCAGTTTACAAAACAAGATGTGTTCGCTGTCAGAAATAGTTTAATGTAGGCAAGAGTCATTTTTTAAGCTTTTACAACAAATAGTGTAGGCTCAGGTATTGTTTAGTGATGCCTGTCAGTGAACTGAGATTGATGACGTGGTAGGCTAAGGTGGCGACTGTTCTGTCTGCCTGCAAGTTGGCCATTATGACAGGCTGCGTCCCTGCACTCTATATTGTTTTTTCTAGATTGTTATTCCTATGCATGTGTTATATTGTTGTTGATAGTACTGACATATTATCTTGCTTATTATAGTGATGTATTACCTGCTTATTGTAAGTCGCTTTGGATTAAAAGCGTCTGCTAATAGGCCTGTGACAAACAGTCAAAAAGTGCTTTAGTTTTCGAGATACCCTATCTCTAAGGCCTCCCATACATGACATGGATTATTGTATAAAAATATTTTACTGCAGAAGTGGTGAAATTGATATACCGTTGTTTTGGGTTGAGATTGGCATATTTCCTGGGGCAATCTGCCCAGATAATGCATGTCACACATGTCTTCTTCTTTTTTTGTTTTATTCTCAAAAAACGCCTGCAATGTAGTGCATTTGAAACTACATTGCAGTGCACATCATGGGGTGATCACTGCTTGCCTCCTGTGAATTTTTATTTTTGTTTATTTTATTTTTATTTTTTTGCCAGCAGACAAAGTGACATGAGTGAGATGAAAAAACCTGAGTGAAATGTGCCAATGTCAACCAGAAACATCGGTATAAAGTTATACACCCCAAACTAAAAATAAGGCCTGTCCGTCTGGGGGTTGAGGCATATACACTCATGTAGATTCACAATGGAAGCTCTGAGAGGTTTAAAACCTACCATACTTGAAGCCAGGACACCCCTCTACATCCTAGAAAAGACTACATGTCAAAATCTGAATTGAAATGGGAGATATAGGCATTTGAACACATACCTACAAGACACTGAACATACTGTGTCACACACACACACACACACACACACACACACACACACACACACACACACACACACACACACACACACACACACACACACACACACACACACACACACACAGTTAGATTTTGTAAATCAATAATCATATTGTATTATTTTATTATTGTTATTATTAGCATTGTGGTGATGTGCCTAATCATTTCATTGACCTGTAACTCTCCTCCTTTATACCTTTCAGGAAAAACGTATAAACACATCATATTAGGTTTGTTTGTAGACACATGATGACCAGGAGGAGGACGAGAAGGAGGAGCATCATGTGGAGGAGTTTGTCCTCGATGTCCAAGGCCGGAGATACTGCTGGCATCCCCAAAATAGTTTGGGGCTGAACGACTTGCAGCAAGGGCCACTTGTTTAAATATGCACTTTAAAGAGCTTTGGTCCCCTATCTGGATCAATGGGGGCCTTATTGGCTTAAGAATGTGACAACAAAATAAAATCTAAAATTTAAAAAAATCCATGAATTCAAGTATCCATGGGGTGAGTAACCAATAGAAAAAAAGGCAAAGGGTGAACAACTCCTTTAAGGGCCACATGTTTAAATGTGCACATTAAGATTGAAGGATTCCTGGGTTTTCTGTTGACCAGCTTTATGAAACACACTAAGACTTCTCACTAAAGGAAAGGTTCCTGCCTACCAGTCACAGCATAAGCCAGTACGCAAATAGCGCCATCTTGGATATTGCGCAATGCATTTTGGGTATGCGTGAAGGTTTCTCGGATGCATTGGGTCCATGCACACCCAACACTAGAGGGCGCATCCATATACTCTATGGGCGCATCTCAGAGACGCAGTGGGTTTGATAGTCTTGGAGGATGACAGACGCAGACAAACAATTTTTGTCGGTAGACTAAATTAATTTAAATGCATGAAAGAAGGATTTAGTTGCCCGTTGCCGTGCAGCATGTCTTTTTAAGTCTGCAACCTAACCAAAACAATATGCTCTATGCTACAGAAATAGAGGACCAGAGGAGGTCCAAACTAGGCTACTTTTTGCTTGTGCGATGCGATGCGTTCGTACAGTAGCCTACCAATTAATGATTTGGGCTTTTACATCTCATTCAACCGTAATATGCAAAAATGTTTTGTTTTGTTTTGTTAATTTTATGCCATGATGCCGATGGTGCAAGCAACTTGCCTGCATCGTGAATCTTGTCACCAACTTTCACCACTTGGCACTTAATCCATTGCTACGATCAGACAGTCACTGTGCTTGCTCGTATCCAAGTTATTCCACGACCCATAGAAGGTTGGATCCCTGTTTTATTATCGTCAACTGAGTCTGGCTTGGTTCTTCAGATCACGCCGGCCGGTTGGTCATAACAGTAAAGCTAAACCCCCGACGCTGAGCGAACCAAGAGTCCCGTACACAGCGCTGATAAACTGGAGAAGCCTTTGCCGTACAACAGTGTTTCTGCATATATCTAAATGTCAGACACACAATCTCACAACCTGCCGCGCTGCGACGTGCTGTGAGCCCAGTAGCTCTTATGTCTTGACTCTTTATATTTTACTATGATGCGAGGCTTGCGAGGACCGCAGCAGCATAGAGTATGAGCAGCAGCAGCAAGCTGCCAGGCACTAAACCAGCTAGTGTCCGATCACGATACAAACTTGATTGTGATGTTTTAATGGTTGTAATACTTTATCCAAATAATAATATTAAGGATGGGCTTAAATTATAAAGTAGCATTTCCCCAGGCGGCAGTAGCCGGTGGTCTTTATAATTAAGGGCCAATTAAACATTTGAACGGCCAATGGCATATAGGCCTATGCCTATTTATTGCAGCAAACTTGATATGATTCTTATTAATATACTTATTATTTATTTATTTGTTTGTTTGTTTGTTTTTATCCCACGATGTTATAACCCATGTTTCACCCGGTGTCAATTGTAATCCTGGGCGCTACACTTCCTCTGCCGACCTGGAGAGACTAGACTTATTTATAGCTCACTTAACCCTTAAGTTCTGTTCGGGTCATTTTGACCCGTTTTACATTTTCATTTGGAAAAAAAAGGTAGAAGTTAAAAAAAATTCCACCTGAAACTCACTGGCCTTAAAGATTCTTCTGAGATGAACGTGTAAAAAATATATTTTTGCACTACACCCATGCTACACCCCCCTCATATTTTTTGAACCTTAAGTGCTGTTCGGGTCATTTTGACCCGGAAGCACATAATTATGCACAGAAATACACAGTATTGTGCCAAAACACAGACACACAGCCCCCCCCCCCCCCCTTCTAACACCCCCCTTCCGAAGCCCCCCTGTCTGATTTTCATTTTTTCCTATAAGCATGAGCAATATTGCCCAGTATTAAATAAAGTAGTTTTTTTACATGAATTCCAGCTAAATCAGTAAAAACGCCTAGCTCGTTCAGTTTTTAATGTGATATAGCAAAGCAGAAATGCAAACATTTACCATATATATCATATGAATTGTTTGGTATTGAGTCAAAGTCAATGTATCATGATGATTTGTTAAGTTAAAATTTATATTAGTGTTGTTTTTTTTAAACCAAATATCCCCCGGGTCAAAATGACCCGAACAGAACGAAGGTGTAGTGAATCTGAACAGAACTTAAGGGTTAACAACTGTGGATAACATGATGTCCTCCCAGCCGTTTCGGAGGGTATCAGGATCGGATCGGTAAGACAAATTATGTCCCTATGACCCAGTAGTTTGGACCTCCTCTGATCCTCCTATTTCTGTAGCATGTTGTTTTTGGTGTATAGGTTGCAGATTTAAAAGATATGCTGCACAGCAATGGGCAACTAAATCCTTCTTTAATGCATTTAACACAACAATATCACGGTCTAATAAATACCGTCTTAGCTGAGGAACAGTTAAATTACTAATATTGGTCATCTGCGTCGCTGCGTCCGTCATCCTACAAGACTCTGCGATGCCCCCCTAGAGTTGGGTGCGCATGGACCCAATGCATCCCAGAGGCCTTTGCGCATCCCCAAAATGCATTGCGCGATATCCAAGATGGCGCTATTTGCGAACTGGCTTATGGGTATGGCTGACTCAAAGTCTGAGAAATGACATGAGAAACATTGGAGGTTGTGTTAATTTATTTCAATTATATTTTCTCAAATAGGAGACTCCAGTGAAGAAGGCCATTGGACAAGCCTGTGAGTGGCTGGACGACAACAGCCACCTCTTCAAGCGGAATGTCCGTCGACCCCAAATTGTGAAGATGGACGAGGAGGATGCTGTTCTAGCCTTGACCAACTACTAGCTGTTTGTTGATGATGACTACCACAACGACTACGATGAGGATGACATCGAGGAACCATTCTTATTCGAATCTGAGGACAAGAAGGAGATAGATTTTTTTTTACTCCCTGGTTTATTTGTCATATTTTATAGCCATCTCTAAAAATAAATATATTCACTATTGATAGATACATGATGTGTTTTATTTGTCCTATTTTATAGCCATTTATTAAAAATATATATATTTACTATTGATACATGATATGGGAATCATAATTTCCCATATACTCACTGTTGAAGGGCAGCTGACACATTTAAACAAGGCCTTTGAGAACTTGACTATGTAGCCTATATCAGGGCTTTTTCAAAGTGGGTGACAGGGCACCCTGGGGTGCCGCAAGATTATTTGATATTTGGAATGTATTTGATATCTATTATAGTATGGTAAACTATTTTGTTCATTTTAAATGTTAAGTTATTTTCAGTTATTTCTAACCACCTAAACTAAATGGCTATAATCTCAACGTTTTTCTTGCAACATAATCACTAAAACGAAGGCTGCCACTGGGAGCACGTTCTGAGACTGGAGATCTGACAAGGGAGATCTGAGAGGGGAGCGTTTTGCTGTTTCTATGTGTCATCTTTTCGACACCCAAACCTAACAATTACCCTAACCTCCGCGGGGTGAGTCGCTAACCCTCCCGGCGCTCCGTTGTCGAAATGATGGTCGTTCGAAAGAGCGAGCTTTCCCCATCTGAGAGAGGAGCTGACTCCACACCTGCAGCCATACAGTCTTGCCCATAGAGTTATAATAAGAATAGAGAGGACACCGGATATCCCCGCCCGTCCACTTGCATTGAGTTGCTCACCCAGCGCATGAAGCGTACTTCCGCGTTTGAGACGCCTCTGAAACGTGACGTAGTGGGGCTTCTATTTGGCTTCTGTGACGCGTTTTGCGTCATAGTTTGTGTTCATGGACGCGCTGGGGCTCTAATTCATGAACGAGCGCTTCCGGTATGAACACGCGTCAATACAAAGAAACCTAGATGCGCATTCATGAGGTTCATGAATAGAAGCCCCAACTGCAGTACCTCAAATGGCCACCAAGTCCATTTTGCTTCAGGCCGCCCCCAGGGTTCCGGGGGCTTGGTCTTGCCTGACTCTTCCAGCAGAAAGGTCACATGACTATTCCAGCAGAAAGGTCACATGACTATTCCAGCAGAAAGGTCACATGACTATTCCAGCAGAAAGGTCACATGACTCTTCCAGCAGAAAGGTCTGCAGCCAGACGCTATTGGAATAGTTGTGCAGTGCTATTCAACATGCCTGGCCCCTGCAGCAGGTCTGTGCAGCCGTTCATGGTCATACCAATAAAACCTTTTTTCTACTTTCAGTACATCATTTCTGATGTCATTTTTCAGTTTCTCTCCAAAACCCCTAAGAAACATTTTTTGTGCATAGCCTACAAGACCTTTCTGGCTTTTTTATTGTGACATTTTTTTCTGCGTTCCGAAAAGAAAGTTACATCATCATTTCATCAGTAATCATTCCTAGACAATCATTTGTTCAATAAGGTTTGGCCTTAAAGATAGGATGGAAATGTGGCTGTTGTCTGTGTGTTTCCTTACTTCTTTAGACTAATCATGTGTGTTACAAAATAATTGTGTAAACGTACAGAAAAGGGCCGTCATTCTTAGCTTGCGGCGCTTGGACTTTTGGTATTTTGCTGAGTGGCTCCTGAGCCATCTTAAGTTGAGTAACCCTGCTATAGTGTATAGTAAGTGAATTGGCCCCAAACCTATACCCCCTATAAAAAAAATAAAAAATCTCAATGCTGACAGGCGGTCAGCAGGTGGTTTCATGAATGTATATAAACAACATTTTAGGCAAAAAAAACTATACAGTATACCAAATGTCATACTTAAGCCAAACAAGGCCTGTTGGAAGCTGGACTACATCAGACGTTTGGGAAGACTGATCTGGTTTGGTGTACAATCGATATCATGTTCAGCGATAGAGCACCTTGGCAGCTACCCCATCACGGCTTAAGGCAACAATGACTCTACTGTCCAATTTTATAAACAGCTGCCTCATGTAATGCACTGTCCACTTCCATTGTGAGTTGACATTTTTGTAAATGTTCCCCTGCTTGTGTGCCTTTGATATATTTCTGTACGTTTTCACATGAATACTTCTTTGTTCATAAACAGTTGAGCGTGACTGGTTGTCGAATTGATCGACGTGTTGGAACTTCACCACTGGATTTATGCTGCGCAATAGTGTCGACATTTTTGCCAGACCCAGGGGGTCGGCCTACATAAGGCTTTGTCGGTCTGTCGGTCTGTCGGTCGGTCGGTCCCTCTTTTCCTCAGTGTCCCTCTTTTCCTCAGTGTGCCTGTGTTTGCCTCTGACTGCTCATCTGCCCCTCCCTTCCCTTGCTCGGCTGATTGCCTTGAGTGCCGTCACCTGTACGGGACCAGCTGAGTTGAGTTGGCTGACGAGCTGCTGAGACTATAAATTCCTGTGTGTTCATGTGTTAGTTCAGTGCTGCAAAACATTTGCCCCACAGCCATACTAGTGAAAACAGCCCATCTACAAGCTCACAAACATTTCCAGCTGCTCAGCCTATAAAATCCTGTGTGTTCATGTGTTAGTTCAGTGCCATACTAGTCAAAACAGCCGATCTACAAGCTCACTACGCTTTGTTGCTGAGACTATAAAATCCTGTGTGTTCATGTGTTAGTTCAGTGCCATACTAGTGAAAACAGCCGATCTACAAGCTCACTACGCTTTGTTGCTGAGACTATAAAATCCTGTGTGTTCATGTGTTAGTTCAGTGCCATACTAGTAATCATTGCGGTCTGCTAGCTTGCTGTTACTCTTGCTCACTGCTCTATCTGGAGTGTTTGAGTGAAGAAACTCTAACAAGTCTCTAACTGGGGCTTAAATAGGGCTGGGTTGATTGCAGCTGATTGTGCCCAGGTGTGTCCACCCTGGCCCAGACACGCCCACTCCCAGAGCTAGGTCAGACTGTGAGATGCTCAACAAACAGCCAATGTAAATTGCTGTCAGTGAGAGCTATTAATGATATTTTCATGTGAACAGCAACTTTTAACTTTCTGCAAGATAATATGATTTTATATTGGGTGGGATCATGCTATGCCATAATTACCTACGATCAAAACTTTTCAGTAATTGTTATATTTCAACATCAGGGAGTCTTATGGGTACACTGTAATGCCAAATGCAAGTTTCTAAGTATAATATTGTCTAAAATATAGCCCATTTTGTAACAAAGAAATTAAAAGAAATAAAATAGACAGATTTCTTGAATAATTAATTTTATGTCTTGAAAGGTCCCAAGTACCCTCAGGACCTTTCAATGGCTCCTGATCCAACTCTTCCATGGTGTACCCGATCTACTATGAATCCCTGCATTCCATGGGGAGAAACTGCTCAAAAAACCCCTCATTCCCTGGAGTGGAACTGTGCAGTTTTTGCAGCTCCGTTCACCCAGACTACAGAAATTACTCTATTTGGCCCAGGGAATGGCAACGCTTTTCTATTGGCTGTTCTCAGGGGCACCCCGCCCACCTCGTTCAGACCCAGATTGCAGCGCTCACCCAGACTACAGGAATTACTCTATTTGGCCCAGGGAATGGCAACGCTGTTCTATTGGCTGTCCTCAGGGGCACCCCGCCCACCTCGTTCAGACCCAGATTGCAGTCCTATTATGAAGCATTCTATGATCACACATACTGTATTATGCAATGAATAATGCTTGCACTATAATTACTATAACTGGAGGCCCCCCGAAATAATCATGGAATTTAAGAATTAAGGCATTACATTGAGTTTCACTCAGTGGAACCAAGTTAAACTATAGGCTACATGTTGCGAAAACAGCAGATCTACAAGCTTACAATGGCATTGGTGCCATTTTTGAGACACCATTTTATTATTCTGCTCCAGGATTCTGGCTACCCCCCCTAAATCACATGTGCTGAGTCCGAATATGCAGGTTTTATTTCGATGCACCAACAGGAAGTGCCTCAAACCGGCCACTTCCTGATGTGTTTTGGGTGTTACGGGTTGGTAGGTGCTCCGATATATTTTTTTCTCAAGTCTGCATGTAATTTTAAGCATCAGGTCGACAATCAGTAACCCTAATATCCTATCCTGATTTATTAGTAATTCAAGGGAGGCTAACCCTAGTTTAACCCTAGGAATGTCGCACAGAAATAAAACACACCTCCACTTGTTCGTCTCGGTGAGCTATACAACATACTAAAAGATCGACCCTTGACACATGATGGTTTTCGACTTATAACGCAAAATAGCTAACCCTAGGGTTAGCTATTTCGCGTTATAAGTCAAATACGATGCAACATCAGACCTTGGTTCCGAGATATGTTGTAGAGCTCTCCAAGACGAACGCGTGGATGTCTTGTTTGTCCTCCTACGACCTTTCTTCCCCAGGATCTCCAATTTGACCAAGGGTCATAGAGTCTATATAACCGTAAGAGCACTTTGAATGGCAGGCTATAGAAAGCTATCTCCTCACAGGAGCATCCGTGTGGGATGAGCCTTATACCGGTGTGTTCAGCTCGCCGAGACGAACATGTGGGTGTGTGTAACTCCTCTGAACACCACTCCTGTGCGGATTAAACAGTCCCTAAAGTTATAATTAGGGTTAGCCCTCTAGGGGTCGCTCAGAAATGAAACACACATCGCCGCGTTCGTCTCCGCGAGCAGATCAAGAATCTTCTTTCCGTTTGTCTGTATGCCCCCTAGAACCCGAACTATTCCTTCTAGAAGGGTTAGAAATCGACCAAAGCATTTTTACGCGACGGGACCAACTTCATCAGATTCATCGTCAAAGAGCAAGTCAGAATAAGTGTCTTTTATCTGAACAAATATTCAATTGAATTGACACCGTCCAAATTTCATGTATTTTTCACGATCGTCGAGGCTTGAATTGTCGGAGAGACACGAGACCCATTTCATAGGATTCAGCATCCTTCAAATATGAAAAAAATGTCCTGCCTGAAACAAAAGGATTTTTTTAGAATTTTTTATTGATTTTAAGGACTCAAGGCCCAAACTAAAGCCTGTCTTGAGTATTTTATGTGACCTTTAGGGGTTAGAAGTGTTGTAGAGACTTACTATAAAATCACAATAGGATATTAGGGTTACTGAATGTCGACCTCAGGCTTAAAATTACGTGCAGACTTGAGAAAAAAATATATCGGAGCACCTACCAACCCGTAACACCCAAAACACACCAGGAAGTGGCCGGTTTGAGGCACTTCCTGTTGGTGCATCGAAATAAAACCTGCATATTCGGACTCAGCACATGTGATTTAGGGGGGTTAGCCAGAATCCTGAAGCAGAATAATAAAATGGTGTCTCAAAAATGGCACCAATGCCGTTGTAAGCTTGTAGATCTGCTGTTTTCACAACATGTAGCCTATAGTTTAACTTGGTTCCACTGAGTGAAACTCAATGTAATGCCTTAATTCTTAAATTCCATGATTATTTCGGGGGGTCTCCAGTTATAGTAATTATAGTGCAAGCATTATTCATTGCATAATACAGTATGTGTGATCATAGAATGCTTCATAATAGGACTGCAATCTGGGTCTGAACGAGGTGGGCGGGGTGCCCCTGAGGACAGCCAATAGAACAGCGTTGCCATTCCCTGGGCCAAATAGAGTAATTCCTGTAGTCTGGGTCACAGATATAAAAAGCTAGATACCTCCTCCGCCGCTGCAGTTCATTAGCGCGACTGGTCAAACACCTCTGGCGGAAGTGCATAACTGTGGAACTGCGGAAGGCACTCTGCCCCCTCCAATGGGAAAGAGGGAGTCCTGCCAGTCCTGCATCTGATTGGACTACCGAGCTTCCCATTCTGTGACGCACAAGGAAGCGTCCTTCAGAATTCTCAAGAGCCCCGCCTCAGAATTCTGGAGGCTTGCGTAGAGTTATTGGGAGGCTTGCCAGGAGTCTTGGACCAGCACCCCCCAGCCGGAAGAGGCGTCTACCTTTCTATGTCTGTGGTCTGGGTGAGCGCTGCAATCTGGGTCTGAACGAGGTGGGCGGGGTGCCCCTGAGAACAGCCAATAGAACAGCGTTGCCATTCCCTGGGCCAAATAGAGTAATTCCTGTAGTCTGGGTGAACGGAGCTGCAAAAACTGCACAGTTCCACTCCAGGGAATGAGGGGTTTTTTGAGCAGTTTCTCCCCATGGAATGCAGGGATTCATAGTAGATCGGGTGTCCATTTCCACATCCTCTTCCATCTCACTTTCCATCTCCTCCCACAACATCCGCAAAGGTCTCTTCGTAACATCCGACCACCTAAACCTAACCTTAACCCTAACCTCAGTGCTAACCCTAACTCTAACCTCAGTAAAACTGGGGAAATCTCGCTTTTTCGACGGCACATCATTTCGACTAAGGGTTAGGGTTAGGTTTTAGGGTTAGGTTATGGGGCTTTTAAGCCGTGACATCATTTTGTAGTCAGACCTCCAAGCAGATTTATTGTCAATATCTGTCCCTCGCTATTTTAACATATCCGAGACAAAAATAACGACTGAAGTATAATTCTAACACTTTCATTTCAACAACAAAGAGAAGAAAAAATAGTAAATAGTAAAAATAGTAAAAAGATTCACTTTTTTGGGGGGCAAAAGTTCTCCTCTGCCTACAAAATGATGTCAGACTTAACAGCCCCATAGGCATAGTTGGAAAATATGCTATGTCGAAATGATGACACACTCGCAGTAAAACTATGCCTAAACCTAACCCTAACCCTAACTATTGAGAGGTCGGACTCATGATCAGTCCCGGATCTCTTATTTTTTGCCATCATTCTGCTCCCCATCTGGGCCCTGAAAATAGAAGGTAGCTGGGCAGAAGCACTGGCATCCAACATCTCACTGCAAACCAAACACAGGATAGTTGTCTGTGGTTGATCCTGTTCTCATGTACCATGGCCTGGTGTATTTGTCTTGTGCACATTCTTCTACAATGTGGTGCTGTTACCATACCCTTCAGACTGTTTGAGACCTTCGTAAAGAATGTGGGTCCTTCTGTCACATCATTTCCTCTCAGCACCAGTTTGTCAGCTGTTAGTTTTAGTGTTCCGCTAATGCCGTTTGGTGGTGCTGCCTTTACCGTGGGAAGTAGGGAAGAAGTTACAAGTTGCTTTTTCAAACACTAGTGTAGGTGGAATAGCAGACAAAATTAAAAAGTTCTTCTTGTTCTTAGTTCTTCTTGTTCTTGTATCCTTCAGACCAAACGTGCACAGTAGTAACCTGTGAATACTTAGTCTTGATATATTTAAAGACAAGATCCATGTGTGTCCAGATTGCCACAGCATCTTGTCTCTTCGTTCTCTTTTTTTTAGTTAGTTATTTATTCACAATTTCCTGTTCATACTTTGAACTTGGTTGAACGTCTATTTTTGCTATTTCTTTTTTTTTTGTTCAACAGTGTTGCACAAAGACCAACAAACTAAAAAAGTGGTCATGTTTCAGTAACAACATCCTATCCTATATAATTTGATCCAACAAGGAAGTTCCATTTTCATTGACTTCATTTAAACCGGTTCATTTTTACAGCATGCAGTTCTTGGCTGGCATTTTGGATTCTGGTCAGGTGGGCACTATAGGGAACTTTTGATGCAAAATTGATCATTTTGTCCAAAATGCTAAAACATGTAATATCCGAAAAATGGTCTTAAGTAAAAGAACATATACATGATATGAACATGCACAGACAATTGTTGTACTTTCATCGCAGGATTCAATTGTGTTGCTGTATGCCTTTGACTGATTTTATTTTTGAGTTGAGCTCTGAAAGGCTGCCACTGTGTTGGACAAGCTTAGTGTTGATGTGGATTCCATTGCCTGTGCCTTCTGGAACTCTCTCCCACTGCCTCCACTGAACATGGATTTGGTCTTGCCCTTGGGTTGTAACTGACCCTTTGTTTAGACATTGTTTGCGGTAAGTTGATGTAGGTTGGAAGGTTTGGGTTACCTTCCAGTCGACTTTTCATGTGAGGAGTCACAAGCTCCTTTGAGAGCTCTGTGAGGAAGAGTCATCGTCCATTGATGATACCTGTGTAAAGTCCAGGGTGCTGAGGCCTGAAAAACGAGTAGGCATTCAGAGTGGCAATATTAATAATGTTGTACCAAAGCACCATGGGCCACCTCTGCGTCTGGCGCTTGCAGGTGTAGTTGCCAACCATCTGGTCCACAGTATCTACTCATCCTTTGGTCTGGTTGTAGAAGAGGATCACTTTTGTTTGCAGTTTTTGGTTGTTTCCACCATCTTGCTGTGGTGCATTGTGCTAAGGAGCAGAACAGCCTTTCCCTTGTTTTCTCACATAGCTGATCATGGTCATGCTGCCATTGAACCCAAATTCAGTGCTGTGGACCTCCCTGGACCTGGAAGCCTCCATGACTTGAGGGATGTCTGGCTTGTTCTGTCGCAAAGTTCCCAGAATAGTCAGACCCTTCTCCAGGAGATGCTCTGCAACACTGGTGAAGAAGTTGTCAGTGGTGATGTTGCGACCTGTGTGTCTGAATCCACTGCACAACTGACAGACAGTGTTTACCCTCAGATTCTTCTGGATGTCTTCCCCTGGTTGTTTCCCTAGGTACACGATCCCATCAATTGCATATGGGGTGCATGCATCACAAACCCAGAAGATCTTTATGCCATACTTGGTGGGCTTGCTCGGCATATACTGCAGGAACTTGGTCTTCCCTCTGAATGGCACAAGTTGTTCATCCACGGTAACACAATCACTGGAAAGGAATTTCTGCCTGCAGTTGACCAGACATGAACAGCTTCCATGCATCTATTGGGGAGACGGTACTAAACCCAGGTACAGGCCCTGACCGACTTCTTGGAATATTGTGGCTTGGTGTTTTAGCCTGGCTGGGAGGTAACTCTGCCCAGTAAGAGCCCTTGCGGCTCATTCTGTTGGATACAATATCCATTTCCTCTTCGAAGAACTCATCGGAGGACTCCTCTGTGTCTGACTGACCTTGTTCAGTGGGGGAGGTTGATTTCCAGGCAGCCTGACGTCTCCAGGTGGACAATAGTCTGGGTCCTCCACATCTGAGAAGCCAGATCCTGAGTCAATGCTTCCGATGGGCTCTTCATCCCATCCCTCCTGGATCATGTGTAGGGCAAGGTCCACAGGGAGCCTAGCTGGCCTCCCATCAGCCTTGTTACTTTAGATTAAAAAACATAATAAATCATATGTAGCTTTGTAAGTAAATGTATGTGCATTTATAGGCACATACAGACATGCATGTGCGTGCACACACGTACATGTGCACACACACACACACACACACACACACACACACACACACACACACACACACACACACACACACACGCACACAAACACACACACAAACATCCTTTACTGGGTATCATGTTTTCTTTAAGGGCCTTAGGATAATTGATGTTTTTGGGGGGCCATAATGTACTTTCCATTGGATTGAACCAGCTGGTACAAATTGTTGCAGTTCTGCCGTTTGGAAAAAGTACAACGGCCCAAAGCATCACCTCCCTTTCCATTCTGTGTATAATAAATCAAATTAGAATATAAATTCTTATGAAAAGAATGTAATAAAATCTAATCATGAATCACAAGATGAGGCCGTTTCCCTCCGACTCTGGATAAAGAACACGTTTACTTTTAATAAAGCTAAGTTTACCAACCCTGATATCGTCACACAACTCTCTAACCTTGTATGTTCCTAGGCGTGAGGACACACAGTGTAATATGATTATTGGTGTCTGAACCTTCTGTATATGAGACATATACTCATATACTCATTCCTGGACTATTTCTCCACTATACTGCAATTTTATCTCCAACCTGAATGCAATTATCCCCCTGCTTTAGGGTAAAGTAAAGTGACTGCTGGAGACCTTTGTGTACTTTAGAGCAGGGGTTGCCAAATTATTATTTTTTTTTTCAGCTGAGGCCCCTACATTATATTTATAATTTTCAATCCCAGCACCTTATATTCAGCCTATGGTGTATTTTACTACAAGTGTTGTTTTCATCAATTTGTGTTTTATTGAGTGAATACATTCAAATTAGTTCAAGCATCAAATGTAAACATACTTCAAGTGTAAATTCAATTACGTTCAAGAAATTCTATAGTTCCATGGTCCGTGTATTTTTCGTTTGTTTGAATTCTGATAGGTGATGTCACCTGTGATTAGGGGTGGGCGATATGGCGATAATTATCGTCTCGACGATACAGCTTTGCCACGATAGGCCATTTCAGAGTATCGTTTCTCTCGTGATACAAACAGTCATACAGAAAAGGCTCTGGATACAGCGAGTGCATGTTCTATGAGTCGCAGCTCTATTGCTTAATTTATACTTCTATAGTACTGTGGTGTAATTCGCCAAAAAGAACAGATCTACCAGCTAACAACGTGTCGCGGCTCAACGTGTCAATAGCTTGAGGATCTGTCCCTTTGCTTTCACGGCCCCGCCCCCGGGCAGCACGCAGACAGGCTGCGAGTGTCTACACTCTACAGTGACTGGCTGGAGCACCAAGCGAGCACACACTGGTCCACGAGTTTCACTTTCACGGGAGTCTGGCACTTTGTAAAGCAGTGATGCCCTGCATTCTTTGAAGCATATTTTTAATAATGGATGCCTTAAACTAACAGGACGCAAACTACTTTATCTGTCCTGCTATCACTATCAGCCATCTCACTGCAAAGCTGAGTTATGTGTGCTGGAGTCTCCACTTCATAGCTGTGTGTTCTGACAGTATTGATGAGGTGATAGATCGCCTTGTAAATCCATGCTTCTGTTTTTATTAACTACAAACAAGTAGCTATTTGCCGCTATTTGTAAAGTGCTTTGTTTGTTATGCTTTCATCGTTGATGCATGCGTGTCTCTCGCGGTGAAATCGTCGCGTCTATTTCGCGTTCATAATTGGCTTAGTTATAAAACCATGCCATTATTGTTAATAGAAAAGCTAAAAGCTAGGATAACTGTATTGTAAAATACGGAGTAATTCTGTAACAAACTTCCTGACTTTGGTTGGTCATAGGGTAATTTGTTTTCCCCCAAGTTTCAATGGTAAGGCATGGGTTGTTGTCAACCTGTGGGTCGAGACCCCCAGAGAGGTCCCGAAATGATTTAGCCAAATTGTTTTGAAAATAGCCGATCTACAAGCTCACAACACTCAAAAAACATTTTATGGGAACCCATAAAACATTTCTGGGACCCATATGAATGACCTGAACCATCATCACACCAACTAGTAAATATTTTGAGGTAAAAAATGTTAATTGTTTAATCAAAAATCAAAATATGTTATCATTAAAAAAAATCATAGATTAGGCTATCTATCTTTCTATCTGCAGCATAAAAAATGAATGGATTATCAATAGAATATCTGTGCGGGTCTAATAATCATAATAAACCTAAAAACTCGCATAAAACAGTATCGTGATAATATCGTGTATCGTGATACAGCATGAAGAGTATCATGATAATGTTTTTTTCCATTATCGCCCACCCCTACCTGTGATATCACCTGTGATGTCACAGTGATGTGTCAAGGGAACCAACCCATAGACTGTAAAAATCAAACCTCGGTTCGAAGTGAAGCAGTGAATTTTCATTCTATGTGTTCTAGAGCTATGAAATCTGTGTTCTAGATCTATACATTCTGTGTTCTAGATCTATACTTTCTATGTGCTTTAGTTCTATATTTTTATGAATTCTGAATGAATGCATGATTTTGTCTGGGGGGCCAAATTGTCATATGAAGCTTGACCAATCCTCAATTCTGCATGCAAGGGACATGTACGGGACAGACAAAATTGACCAATCAGATGGCCCATATGTACGGGACATGTACGGGACAGACAAAGCCACTCCTTGAAAATCTATGGGAATCCTCAAAAAAACATATACGGGACATGTACGGGACAGACAAAACTAACCAATCACAGCGCAGGGATGCACGGGACAGGTACATGACACATAAAGCCACTCATTGGAAGCGGCTTTAAATGTGTACACACACGGCTTCACGTCTACATGCGAACAAGCTGTGACATTTCTCATGGTAAACTGCGACCTTCTGTCACAATAATTAAAACAAAAAGTTGGAAACCAAAAAATTAAGGGACCCATAACCCGATCCCGACCCAGTGTTTGGGAAACAGGAGGCAGTCAGAAGTCAAGAAATTCCACAGAAAAGGGAGTGTGGCCTGGGTGAAGTCATCTGGAATTGTAATTGGCTAGTCAGCGTATTCCACAGAAGAGGGAGTGTTGCCTGGGTGTCACCAGGTAATGTTCCCATTTAATTGCACGTATCTGCTCACTTATACATGAGATATCAGCACATCAGTTAACATGAATTTGCCCTGAGTCAGTGTATTCCACAGAAAAAGGGAGTGTAGTGTACACAAGGTAGTAGATTACAGTGTTTCCCAACACTTTTTCTGCCAAGGCACACTTTTCATAGCAAAATATCCCAGGGCACACCTAGATAATACGGTGTGTGTGGCCAATCAAAGGCCATGAACGGTGCTTATTTTCTTGGTTAAACACGTTCTAAGACAGGCTACTCTCCCCTACACCAAGACCTTCTGAGAAACGTTGGAAATCTGAACTGGTTTTATTAGCACAAACCAATCAAAGGCCGTTTGTTTCTATTTTAAGCTTGTATGAGCTGTGTGTCATCTAAAACCTGTGAAAATAACCACAGTCTGTCTAAAAGTGTGGTTACCATCTCAGGTTATGGGTAATATACAGCTCGTATAATTTAGAAATTTAAATTCAAATGGTCTGTTCTGTTTGGTCAATTCATGACATCATGTCAACATTTCACGGACCAATCAAAGGCCATGAACGGTGCTAATGTTCTTGGTTAAACGCGTTCTAAGACAGGAAAACCAATCGGAAGCCTCTGTGTCTATGACCTCCCACCTCTCCAAGTGCCCACATGTCCCTAGTGCCCAGTTGTCCAGGTGCCCACCTCTCCAAGTGCAAGTCCCTAGTGCCCAGTTGTCCAGGTGCCCACCTCTCCAAGTGACCACATGTCCCTAGCCACATATTCATTAAAGATTTTTAAAAATAAACAGCGATTAGATTGAATTCTGAAATCTTAACTCCCCGAGTCCTCATCTTTAAACCAATCCAGTGACTTTGATTGGTGCAGGGCTCAACTGACCACTTGACTTGGATCAACTTACCCCTAACCTGGGGCAAGTTGAGCCACATGACCACTTTTGTATGGCCCTTTGTCATAGATGCTAACTCATAATTTCGAATCATAGAAGACATCCTGAAATTTGTATAGATCTCACTTTTTCTTGCTTCAAGGGCAAATTAAGCAAAAAGTGGTTAATCTAACCGTGTTCTCCCTATAGGCCTATAGATAGATAGCCTATAGATAGATAGATAGATAGATAGATAGATCGATCGATCCTCTCTCTCTCTCTCTCTCTCTCTCTCTCTCTCTCTCTCTCTCTCTCTCTCTATGATATATATATATATATATATATTCTCTCTCTCTCTCTCTCTCTCTCTCATATATATATATATATATATATATATATATATATATATATATATATGAGAGAGAGAAAGAGAGAGAGAGAGAGAGAGAGAGAGAGAGAGAGAGAGAGAGAGAGAGAGAGATCCATATCTTTTGTGAAATATTGTGATTATTTCTTTTTTAAATATTATAATATGATTGTGTAAATTACATCTTGCTTTCAGCTGAGGCCAGACACTATCTTCTTAGTGTCAGCGGCAGGAGATTATGAGATGCCAGGAGATGATGGCTCCTTCGTTTTGACCTATTTGGGGGGCGAGTATGAAGTCTCTGGGGAGGAGCAAACAAATTCAGGTAGGGCCTACAGTATGGCATCAGTTCTTTAACTCTTAACTAATACCTAATTAAGACCTTTTTCTACACACACATGTATTAATGTTTAGATCTTTGAAAAAATAAAAATCATCAAGGATAAGCATAACACCTGTTATTCATCCATATTAATCAGCCGCTGCCTGGGTCACTTTTCAGTGAGTGTGTAACGGTCCCAGGAAACAAGATAATTACCAGCCATTTATACTTTTGAGTTTTGATTTATTTATGTTATTTTTGACTAGTATTTGTTGTGATAATGATTTTGAATTTGATTGCTGTGACGTATTATTTGCTGTGATGAGTGAGTGGCTGGAATTGATGGTTTCCCAGAGAACTGATTACGCTCTCCGTTACAGGTGCGCATGCTGTGTGGGGTCTGTCTAGACAAAAGGATTGTGAGCACTTGGACCAGACGCTGCTGGAAGTGAGACATGACAGACACGGAAGGGATTTGATCTTTTGTAAAGTTTTGTAATAGATTTTTAACAGGTTCAGCTCTCTCATACAAGTCATATTTACCTCTGCTTTATGTGGTTTTAAGGGTAAGCTGTATTTTCTTAATTGCTTGTTTTAAACGCTGGCGTTTTACTCCGGTGTTTGATTAGTTTAAGTAAATTATTTATTGAGAGCGACACTTTTAGGAACCTGTTTTTATCCCTTCCTATGTTGTGTTGAGCTTTTATTATTGAGATGCATCTCTTGTAGCCGTTTTACTGTTGCCCTTGTATTTGTATTCAACCCTATTGTAACCACTGTAATCAGCCTTTTCTACTTTAATATCACCAGTTGGGGGATTTTATTATTGCTTGATTTCTTAATTGTTGCTGTGGCACTTTTATATTGTGACAATAAACCCCCACTGTTGTTTAACAAAAGTCTGTTTATTTGGAAACACACACCTGAGTGATAACAGAAAAGAACCAAATAGTTGTTTTAAAAGTGTCTCCCGCTTTTAATAATAGGGAGTGGCGTTGTCGGTATTTGACCAGAGAGTAACTAACATTTTGTTACATCTAATTTGGCGTTGGTCGGCAGGATTTTTGTTAATTACTTTGTGGTGTATTGTGTTTCCAAATTATGCCATCTGAGGATGAAAGGGCTGGGCCTTCGGCCACGGTTACACCGGTGTTTATGTATCCATGTTTTTCTGGAGCTCCAGGCATGACTAAATTTAAGGGTAAAGCCTCTGCTATTAGTCTGTCCGAATGGAAAGCCACACTAGAAATGATGTTTACGGTACAATACATCCCAGATACACACAGGGTTGATTTGGTTTTGAGTGGTTTAGAGGGGGAGGCAAAAAGAGAAATATTGATTCTCCCCACATTACAGCGAAACACAGCTAAACAAATCTTTGACAAACTTGATGAGTTATATGGAGATAGGGTGCCTGCCTCGGTCCTGCGCTCTCTGTATTTTAGTTGCACACAAGCAGCTGGGGAAACGACTAGGACTTTTGCACTAAGGCTCCAGGAGACTTTTAGGAGACTCCAGAACAAAGACCCCAGTTGGATCGGTAACGAAGATGTGCTGTTAAGAGACCAGTTTGTGGATGGCCTTCGTGACATGACCCTCAGACGTGAGTTACGCACAAAAATGTTATTGCAGGAAGACTTGACATTTGCTCAGATAAAACAAGAAGTGTTGGCACGTGTAGAGGTTTATGGAGAGGAGGAAATTCCTACTCATGCTTATGCAGTACAGCAAAATAACTCTCCCCAGTCTACTGCCACCAGGCCCTTGGGTCAATCTCATGTGCCCCAATATGAAAATCGCATGATTACAGAATTACAGCAGATGAGACAGGAACTGAGGAAAGAAATGATGGCGTGACCAATTCACTTCTTTATCCCCACTGTTGTTTAACAAAAGTGTGTTATTTGGAAACACAACACCTGAGTGATCACAGAAAATAACCAAATATAGTTGTTTTTAAAAGTGTCTGTATTTATTCCATAGAGTAACTAACATTTTGTTACATATACATTGAGCATGACAACAATTTGCAAATTGTTGTTTGGATTGTTACATTATCAGAGTAGATGCACTTAGTTTTGATTGATTGAATAGGGGAGAGCAGCCTTATTTGTAACGCTTCATAATTGTAACAAGCACATTATCTCTTGATTGGTCAATGCCATCATGACGTCATTGCATCAGTATGTGACCAGGGCCGTAATGAACGTGTCCAGGAAGTAAGAATTAATTTTATCCAACCTAGACGTGTTATTGCAGAAAAACTGGTATTTCTCAAAATGCGTAAAAATTATCACCTTGAGTATCTTTGGTCTGAAAATCTTTTCTTTAACGTTGCTGAGATAAAATCTAGATGGTTGTCTGCATGTATCTGTTCTGCATTAGTTTACATTGTTTTAACTTGCTATGCATATTAGTTCTGTTCTGTAGACAACGTTAAAGCAGGGGTGCCAAAACGGTTCAATTGTAACACAATTTAACATGATGTTATATCCTATTGAAATATTTCACATATTGGCCAATAGTGTGTTCAGTCAGCTGACATTCAATTACAGTGTATTTTAAGTCAGATTAGGGATGTATAACCTGTTGCATTAATCAAACTTGCTATTTATTTAGGTAATCAATGTATTTTCCCATGGAATTCACTCAAACACTTAAACTGGTACAGTTGGTAATATTTAATATTTTCCTAAAGTATGATATAGTATCTTATCACATCCTTGGTATGAAAACAATGTAAAAGAGTTGCTTGAATGAAATATAATTGATTTAAACTAAAAATGATTTGTTTAATGCGGTTCTTTAGCTGTGTTACATTTGTAAATCATGCTGTTACAATTAAACCCATGTGGGCTTCTAATGTAACATCGGAACAGCGTCCACTCTCGGTTTAATAACTCATGACCTATTTTATCAATTGAAAAACTTGAAGTGGTTTATCATAGCAGACATGTGTAAGTCATTTGCCTGAAATTATTACATAATAGGTAAAATAATCTCTGAGTAAAATATTGAAATGTGAAAAACGTTACAATCGTGCAGGTTCTCCCCTACTTTATAACTATAAAATATGGCTTCACCGCTACAGGTCCGCTACAGGTTATCTGTTGTCAGAATATGAAATGCTACCACACCGGAATTGCACTTTTCCAGTTGTTGTTGTCTCCACCAGGCTGAAGGCATGGCCAAGACGTATTTCTCCCTGTTCGTTCATGTGTCCTTGTGTGTGTAAAAATAAAATAATTGTTTTAGTTGTGTATTGTATTGGCTCTTAGCAGGACCAGTGTGTTGATGTAGGAGTATAAACAGTAACACCTCCTCCCACCTCCTCACAGCTCTCCTCCAGTATAAACAACACCTCCCTTTTGTCTTGGAGTGGAGAAACACCTCCTCCCAGCTCTCCTCCAGTTAACTACAGTCAGGTGTCATATCAATGTGAAAGCCTAACACCTTGATGATGATGATGGGCCATCATCAGAGAAACATTTACATAGACACCAATGTCTTCATCAACACGCAGATTGTTTTGTCTTTGCAAAAGAAAGCAAACACAGAGATGTTAATAGTTTATATAAATATATCAAATTAGTGTCAATAAATTGGTAAAATTATATGATATGATTTCAAATATCCTAAGTATAAAACAGGTTATCATTGTGATGCTACATGAACCACTTTTGTTGACTGTCTCCAAATGACCAAATTAGCTGATGTAAAAGCTCACAAAGTGATGAATTGCAACACATTGTTTTTGCTTGTAGATTATTATGCACTTTCTGTGAGTATTTGACAATTATGATGGCATGCACAGAATAGGGTTGCTAGGGTTCACATGGTTTGCTGGGACCCACCTAAGCCACCACCCTTTTTTACATATCTCTTGTCTTATTTTCAGGATTCGGTTGATCAAATCCCTTTGTACTGGAGTGTTTACTAGTGAATAACATTGTTTCAGTTTGTACTTTTTTTTTACCAAACACGAATAAGACCAAACAGATACCAGTAGGCCTATATCAATTAAACCTATATTAACATGTGTAATTATATTGGTATTAATAGAGCTCTAAGCTAAACAAAACAAAATAAAATAAAATAAAGATATTGTCCCAATATAGGCCTATGTGCAACACTGCTAAACATGACAGCAATCAAATGTCAAATTATGAAGTCACATTAACATGTGTGTTTTGTACTGTATGGGGGAGTTCAGATGTGCAGGGAGTTGAAGGGTTAACTATTGGCCAGTTTCTGTCTATTGTTGCCCCACCCACCCATTCTCTGATTGGACCATCAGCCTCTCTGTGAGTATTTAGCAGGCCTCTGTTTATGTCTGGTGACACTTTAGTCTCTGCAAGTTGTTAAGGACTGAACTTGCTTCTCTTGGTTGGTGTATTTGTCAGAGAAACTCAGAGAGCTACCTTTGAGAAATGGCTTTACAACAAACACTGAAGTCCTTGGTCAATGAGAGACTATCTGCAGCTGCTGAAGAGATATTTGGGGCCATTGGACACATTGTAAGAGAGTATGAGGACGAGGCTTTCAGCTTGAAGCAAGAAATCAACCACAAAAGCAGACTTCTGGACATGGTTTTAAAACCATACATCAAATTATACAGAGCAGGTTGGTACAATAACTACAACACACTTGTTTTCATGTAAGTAAGCAAGTGTTCAATGTGTGAGACTGTTGTGGATTTAATATCCATGATGGAGTTTTGTGGGGGTTAGTTCTAGTTCATTTATATTAAACCTTCTCCTGCGGTCTCTGGTCTGGGCACAACAACCTTTCAATAGTTTTCTGTTTACAAGTCAAAGCCTCTCAGAGCTTCTGACAGGGCCATGTTGTGTGTGCTGTTTTGAAAGAATGTCAGACCAGTTGTGGGAATGGGATAGAGGATATGTTGTTGAAATGTTAAAAATCATTGTTACTCCAACTTTAATTTGTTGCCATTTCTTTAATCAAATGGGTACTCTAAAAACACACAAGACACAACACACAGCCTTTAGTTTTCTTTGGAGCCTAGCTAGTGAAAAGCCAATTTATTGCACTGTATAGGCTGTTTTCACAACTAAAACATGAGTAAAAAAAAGAAAAAAAAGATCATTCAGTCTAAGCCAGAATTACAAAGAAAAGGCCACCAAAGCAGAGGAATGATATCATCTCGTTTCTTGTGATGGCTTTGCATGCTCCAGAACAGCAGAACAGTGTCTGTCCACATTTATCAGAATAAGCCATATTAGTCAGATTCTCCATTGACTCCCATGTAAAATGATCCTGCCTCCATCTCCTTTGAATACAATGCTATACTTCTTTACAAAGCATGCACTATTTTCTGTACTGACATTTATCGTGGCATGCACGCTGTGCATGGTGGACACACTGCAACCATTTTTTCAAGTTTATATTCTTATTACACCAATGTCTTTATAATTCAAGTCCTTATTATTAAAGTTTCCATGTTATTCCTTCATTCCAGATCAGAGTGTGGAGTCCAGTCTGCAGGTGAAGATCAGTTCTCCAGCCAGGACTGTTTCTATTAAACAGGAACCTGAAGACCACCTTTAACAGGAACCTGAAGACCACCTTAAACAGGATCTCAGTAAGTTTCAAGCACGCTGTCTTTGTATTGTATTGGTGAAAGTGGGCCGGTACTGAGGGTGCTCACTAACCTGCTGTACGTGTTATGCCAAATGATTCCTCCCCACACACATTTGTGTGTTGTATCCTACTGATTCACCTGTCAGTGAGGAGCCTCCACCGGGAGGAAGTAGCAGAGCCGATTCTGAGCCCACGGGGGCCCTAAGCATGATTTTGCTATGGGGCCTTCCTGTACGCGAGCGCCCGCGAAAAAATAATATAATTTTGTATTGTTTTTTAATCAATTTTATAATGGGTTTAATTCTGGGTTTTGTATATAAATAGGCCAAATTGCAGAATCGTCATTCTAAGTTATTAACTCGGTTAAACAGTGACTTACATACAATATATGCAGCAAAATTGGACTTGTTGCCTACCACGGCACCGATTGTTCTAGATATAATGAAGAAAATTAAATCTACAATAAAAATATAATATATCCTATAGATATAGTTATATGAATATAATAATATTTAGGGACTTGTCTTTAATATAGGCCACAGGCATAGACAGAGACAATGCATGCTGTGAGCTTGTAGATCGGCTATTTTTTTTTTTTTACACACAGTAAAAGATTTTGCTTAAAATGAAAGGGTTAAATTGGAGTGGTTACCATGGTTACTGAGTGTGTCTAGTGCACGGGCAGTGGTGTAAAGTAACTAAGTACACTTACTCAAGTACTGTATTTAAGCACAATTCATTTTCAGGTTCTTTTACTTATACTGGAGTATTTCCACATCTCAGCGGCAAATATTGTACTTTTACTCTGGACTTTTACTTGTAACAGACTAAACAGAGTATTTCTGCATTGCATTTGCAGTATTGATACTTTTACTAAGTAAAACATGTGAGTACTTTTTCCATTACTAGTAGTCTACATGGGACACGGGAGAGGGACGCGATACTATTGAGTGAAAACGTGCAGAACCCTGCGGTCATAAACCGATTCTCCGCTTTGAAAACTGTGCTTTTTATGACTTAATTACTTTATGACCAGCCTTACACAGAGGAGAAGCCAGAACACAGCAGCAGCAACGTGGCTCCGTTGTACAACACAATTACAACTGACAGTGCAATTTGAATGTGTGTTTCTGTTTACCTGATCGCTGTTGCTGCAGTTCCGTTAGACGCTTTTTCTTTCTCTCATATCCAGAAAGATAAACGTGCATTGTCAAAGCGAAAGTAAACAAACACTAGACTCTGAAAGGGGGGCGGGGCGGAAACTCCCAAAGATTTCCAGAGTCAAGAAATGTGGTCTCCTTCTTCTTTTTGGCCAATGGGACAATGGCAAAGAGCCGTGACAGCCAATCAGGGACAAGGTTGATCAGAGATGTTTCATTCAGGCTAAGATGGCAGTAGCGCTGGTGTCAAAGACAGTTCGGTGCGTTCTTTTCTGCAGAGAGGAGGGGGGCGGTGGGGGCCTTTTTGGTCGGGGGCCCTACGCAGACTGCGTAGTCTGCCTATAGGGGGCGCCGGCGCTGGGAAGTAGAGACTCCGTCCAGTCCTCTCCGCCCCAACAGTCTCTACTGTCTCACATTATCCAATAGAACACTGGTTATCTATTTAAGTGTGCCTGCCATGCAATGCAATGGCAAAACACTTATTGTAATCCGCCATACTTAAGTAAGTAAGTAAGTAAGTCATGTCGCCACAAATTTCGGCACGTAATAACTGCCGCACAATTTACGCCACCGCCAAAATATATACAGCAAAACGTGCGGCTCGGCCGGGAATGGTGTGCTATTACTTTTCTTTCCGATCCGCGTTACTATTGCGACATAATTGGCAAAAAACAACGCCAAAAAACACCATTGACTTAGAATGGGGGAAATTTCGGCACGTAATAACTGCCACGCGATTTACGCCACCCCCGCAATATATACATCAAAATGTGCGGCTCGGCCTGGAATGGTGGGCTATTACTTTTCTTTCCGATCCGCGTTACCATGGCAATGTAATTCGTAAAAAACGACGCGCAAAAACACCCATTGACTTTGAATGGGGGACTTGGAAAAAAAAACAGAAACTTTGGCACCACATAACTCTGCCATACTTTTGCCTAGCAACGTCACTTAAACTTTATAATGCACACACAACTTTGGTCTTTTTCCGGCCAATAGGGATGAGCTGTAATTGATTAAGCCCCGCCCTCTCTGTATTCCTATTGGCTGGGTTTTAACAGCCACTACTCCAGTTCACAGCATGGTACCGTCTTGAAACTTGGTGTCTGGACTTAAACGGCCAATAGGGACTTAATACTTAAGCCCCGCCCCTCTTAAGCCCCGCCCCTATATTCCTATTGGTTGAGCTAATCCCACTGGTCACAATAGTGACCGTAATTATTTTCTTCATTTATGAGGCTATAAAATGTTATTGAATGATTCATTCATGCATTTCCAGCAATTATTGAAAAGGTTAAAGGGTCCCAAACAAATATGTGCAGTGTCACATGTTAACTATAAATTGTCACATGACCAGAGCTGTTTACTTCCTGTCTGCACCAAGAGGAGACGATGGAAGCATCAAAGCCCCAAAATAAAATGTTAGTAAAGTATCTTAACATAAAGATAGGACCATGATTGTTGGTACACGTCTTCTTTAAGATGTCTAGTATTGGTGTATGCCTTTGCAATTACTCAAATGTGTTCAGTGTGGTCATAAAACGAACAAACATATCGACGGCAACAATAGTGACCGGTGGGATAATACATTAGCAATACACATACTAATACACATACCAAATTATTCTCTTTCTGCTGTTTTCTTTTACTTTAACTGGGGAATTCCCGGGGACCACCGACTCCTGGTACTCCAGAACGGTTGCAAAAGTCGTCTCGCCCCCTAGTGGAGGACCCCCGCCACTGCAGCGCACATAAAATGCCGGCAGCGCACATAAAATGCCGTAACTCAGGCTAGGAGCGAACGGGAGAGCTGGGGCTGGTACCCACGCGTCCGCCTCGGCGGTGCTGAGACAGCCGTGTGTAGAGCGCCACCTTGTGGCAGACCCCGCCACTGCAGCCCGCTAAAAAGGCCGTAACTCGCCCCCCCCCCCGAGCCACTTGACGGTCGCTTATCTCCCAATTATTGAGTCTTACTGGTATGTTGGATGAAAAATAGCTCCCAGACAAGGCATGCAACATTGCAGTGTCTCAAAGTGAGAAAGATGCTGTCCTCAGTGATTGTGACAGTGATGTGTCAGACATGGACTATTAGGGGCAAACAGGTTATTAGGGGCAAGCCAGGCTGTTGAATGCACGTGCTGAATTTATGCAAGTAGATGAGTGGAACGATGACTTACTAGTAAAACGCCTAAGGGCGACAAGCGACCTTGCCGTGAAGGGGGAGTTCACGCCATGTCTTGGCCATCTGACCAGTTATGTACGTATATTGGACCAGTTACCCATAATGTAGACCCCTGGTACCCATACATGGAGATCGATGTATATGCTGTGAGACCCCAACATGCTTATACTCAGTTATTTGTTATGTGAAAGTCCTATGACGTCTATGACATCATACATACAATCCCTTTTGTGCCCATATATGGAGATCCCTGTCTGTAGAACCAGCCACACAGATGGTGGTAGGTAAGTAATAAGATGAGGGATTCAGTATGGTGGATGGTAAGTACTGTAGGTAGTTAGATGATGGATGCGGTATGGTGGTTGGTAGTTAGTAGATGAAGGACACGGTATGGTGGTAGGTAGGTAGTAGATGAGGGATGCAATATGTTGGTGGGAAGGTACTGTAGATAGTTAGATGAGAGATGATGGTAGTAGGTAGGTAGGTAGACCATACTGCTCTGGTTGGTAGGTAGATAGTTAGATGCAGTATGGAGGTACATAGTTAGATGATGGATGCAGAAAGGTGGTAGGTAGGTAGTTAGATGATGGATGCAGTATGTTAGGTAGTTAGGTAGGTAGGTAGTTAGATGATGGATGCAATATGGTGGTAAGAGGGTAGTTAGATGAGCGATGCGGTATGGTGTGGTATAGTTAGATGAGGGATGCAATATGGCCGGTGAATGGTGTGTACAGTATGTAGGTGGTTATATGAAGGGATGCTGTATGGTGGTAGGTAGGTAGGTGGTTGTGGCCGTAGGTCGCAGTTTAGTTTGTGACCGTCAGGTCGCAGTTTAGTTGCGGCCGTAGGTCGCAGTTTAGTATCAAAACCTCCACCGGCCGTCCGTCGGTCGGTCGGTCACACGTCACACGTCACACCTTTGCCCTGCTCATATCTCCGCATCAGTATGACATCACACCACATGTGTACACAAACCTTTGTGTACGTTGCTGTGGCAACAGTCTGTTGTTGCTGGTCTGTTAGTGTACGTTAGCAACCACCTTAGCAACCATGGTTTTACCCTAGCAACCAACTGTTTACCCTAGCAACCAACTGTTTACCATACCAACCATGTTTTTTTACCCTAGCAACCAACTGTTTACCATAGCAACCATTTTTTTTACCCTAGCAACCAACTGTTTACCATAGCAACCATGTTTTTTTTACCTTAGCAACCAACTGTTTACCATAGCAACCATGTTTTTTACCATGTTATCTCAGCTATAAGCCAACCCTGGCGATAAGGTCTGAGTCGAAGAAATGCTTCTTTCCTGGCAAGAATTGCCCCTTTATACTGTAGGGCTCGTTTGTGTATTGTATGACATCATGCCACATCATCGGCTGAGGACTGTGTGATGTCATCATATCTCCATATATGGAGACATAAGTTGCTCATGCCCAAATATGGGCTGGTGAGGTCAGACTTAGTGTGATGCGTAGGTTATCTCCATATATGGAGATTCAACTTCAATGAGTAACCATGGCAAACTGTCAACTGCCCGTATGTCTTGAGCGCAATTGAGAGCCTTTCGTTACACCCCTAAAAACCAGTACTTGGGATTTGTTGATGTAAATGTTCACATAGAGTGTAATAATTGGATTGTGGAGATAAGCTTTTCTCCCGATTAGGGAGTCTTACTGGTTGTATGAGGGCTGCAGTATGGTGGTAGGTAGGTAGTTAGATAAGGGACCCTGTATGGTGGTAGATATAGGTCTTTAAATGAAGGATGCACTATCATGGTATGTAGATAGTTAGATGGTGGATGGTTGAAACCACAGTTTATTATGAGAACCCGCACATCATGTCCATGTCTGTCCGTCCGTCACGCTTTTTTATGGTCTATGGGTTTGCCGCTCTGACATCATGCTCACTCTCACGCTCTGATATCATGCTCACTCTCACGCTCTGACATCACTGTGATGTCAGGGGAACCAAATCCCTTTTATGCCCATATATGGATATATGGAGATCCCTGTGATGCCAGGGGAACCAAATCCCTTTTATACCCATTATGTGGAGATCCCTGATGTCATGAATACCAGTAAGACTCCCTCATCGGGAGATAAGCGACCGTCAGATCGCAGCGTGATTTTGGGGCAAAATGTGTAGGAGCAGTGTCCAAAAATGTGGTTGAAAAAAATCGGCCGGCCCCGGCTCTCCCGGTCGCTCCTAGCCCGAGTTACGGCATTTTATGTGCGCTGCAGTGGCAGGGGGTCCTCCACTGGGGGCGCCACCACTTTTGCATCCGTTCTGGAGCACCAGGAGTCGGTGGTCCCCGGGAATTCCCCGTGAGCAGCCCCGTTGGGGTGGTCATTTGGTCATTTTTGCGCATTTGGTCATCTTTTACATCTGAGCTCCGGGGGTCCTTGGAGGTTGTAGTTTGGCAGGCAAGGAGTGTGTGTGCAAAATCTGGCATGGATCGGGGCTACGGTTGCGGAGATATGAGCAGGGCAAAAGTGTGACATGTTACGTGTGACAGACAGACTGACGGACGGACTGACGGACTGACTGACTGACGGACTCACAGTTTGTGCAGGTTTTGATAGTAACTGCGACCTGACGGTCGCAATTGCCCATATCTGTGAATATCTATGGGTACCAGGGGTCTCTATATATGGGTAACTTGTCCGATATATATCACTGGCCAGATGCCCAAGATATGGTGCGACCTCGCCCTTTAGGGCGAGGTCGCTTTTCACCCTTAGGCGTCTTACTGGTAGGTAGTTTAATGAGGGATGCAGTATGGTGGTAGGTAGGTAGTTATGGCCTTTGGTGTAAGATTTTAACTTTCTAGGATAACTATATTTACTATATACACTTTAAAAGGTTGATACAACATATTATCCCACCGGTCACAATTGTGACCGAACATAAAACACACCTTTTCACCTACTTTTTCATGAAAATTTCTAAAAAATATGATTGATTATTGCAAAGGGTTACTAATGACACAATATTTGAATATTCTTATGTCTGGGAAAAAATCGGGATTAAACGGGTTAAACATCATTAATGTGGTCTGCAGTAGGGATGTCACTAACGGTTAATTGGCCAGGCATGCAGAGACTGTCATCTGACCGAAACAGTCAGGCAGAGAGGAGTGTGCTTGACTGCTTGTGCTTAATTGACTGACTGACTGACTGACTGACTTTTTAACCCACAATTTCACCAGCATATAAATTGACTTTGTCAATTCTTGTTTAATTATTTTTTGCTGCGCAGTTGAGATGAGGATGCAAACTCGTCCAAAACATGATCGCCCCCGCCCCCACGATCACATCCAGCAAGTAGTCCTACTCATAAAAAAACGGGGGCGAGTGTGTTTTGGGCGAACGTTCCGTATAACTCAGCAGCGTTCCCTCTTCTTGACGCGATGCAGTTTGGCGACAGGAGTCACAGGACAGTGTCTTCTGGTTGGATAAATCACCTCTCCCCAGGACAACAATAATATAGTACCTTGGCATAATATCTTTGGCTATCTATCAAATCATCTTTTCTGCACATGTCGTGCATCACAACAGTGGCAACGTTTCGTTTCACGGTTAGCCTTAGCTCTGCTCCACAGTGGCAGACTTCATGGTGAACAGGTGAAGTGCTCTCTACCAGTGCTCGCTGCCATTTGATTTCTAAAGCGAGCTTTGCAGTCGAGGAGGAGGAAAAAGAAAACAGAGCAGCGCACAAGTGCACTACACAAAACAGTCTGTTTAACAAAATCACATGGATTGGGAGTGGACGACCGACGCGCGATGCGTTCAGTCTGGTTACCCTAGATCTGATCTGATTGAGACTGCAGATCACATGAATGAATTCCTTACTTTTCTTTATCTCGCTGCGTACGCATCACTTTGATTTATTCAGAGAGAGCCTAGCTGGCCCTATACGTTGTATAATGTCACCTGGGCAGCAACTTAAAACCCATTTTTTTTTAAAGTTTTGTGAACACAGCACGCTGGGACGAATGTCCGCATTTGCCTAGCCATGCAGGCACGGAAGAAAAGTCTCCATGGCAACGCTGCTGTAACTTTCACTCATTGAGAAATGTTTCTCTGCTTGCATCAAGCCCGGTCGATGTCATGCCGTTCGTCAGCTCCGCACACAACAATGTAAAAGTGCCATTCATATAAAACTCGCGGGCCGCACCAACATTAAACTTTCATATTAAGGTGGGGGCCACAAAATATCGTCTCGCGGGCGGGATTTGGCCCGCGGGCCGCCAGTTTGAGACCCGTGGTCTAGGAGGATGACGGACGCAGATGACCGATATAGTCATTAATGTTCCTCATCTAAGACGCTATTTATTAGACCGTGACATTGTTGTGTCAAATGCATTAAAGAAGGATTTAGTTGCCTGTTGCCGTGCAGCATGTATTTTAAATCTGCAAACACCAAAACAATACGCTGCAGATTACAGAAATAGAGGACCAGAGGAGGTCCAAACTAATTTTAGATGGGGGTATTATTTGTCTTCCCGATCCTGATACCCTCCGAAACGGCTGGGAAGACGTCATGCTATCCACAGTTGTTACAAAGTGCTATAGAAGTAAGTCTAATAGTCCGTTATTGTCTCCAGGTTGGCAGAGGGAGTGTAGCGCCCAGGATTACATTAGATAATATAATTAATTGACACCGAACATGCGTTACAAAATCGTGGGATGAAAACAAACAAACAAATAAATATTAAGTCTATTAATAAGAATCAAATCACGTTTGCTGCAATACATAGGCATATATGCCATTGACTGCTAAAATATTTAATTGGCTCTTAATTATAAAGACCACCGGCTATGTGGCCGCCTGGGAAAATGCTGTTATTAGGCTATTTTATAATTTAAACCTATTATTGTTATTATTATTATTTCGATAAAGTAGAACAACCATTAAAAATTCATAATCATTTAAAGTTTGTATCGTGCTGCTCGGACTCTGTCCCTGCTTTGATTCGTGACAGCTTGCTGCTGCTCCTGTTATAGATCAGCCTATTTGTCGTACGATGGTGTTGCGCGCTGAAAATATCAGAGCTACAGGCTCACAACACGTCTCAACTCGCCAGGTTGAGAGCTTGTATATCTGCCATTTAGATATGCAGAAACACTGTCGTACGGCGAAGGCTCGAAGCACATTTTCTCCAATTTATCAGCGCGGTGTACGGGACTTCTTGGTTCGCTTGTAGTCGGGGTTTAGGTTTACTGTTATGACAAACAAAACCGGGCGTGATCTGAACCAAGCCAGACCCGGTTGAGGATAATAAAACAGGGATACAAACTTCTATGGGTCGTGGAATCAGTGCCACTTGGATACGAGCAAGAACAGTGACTGTCTGATCACAGCAATGGATGGATTAAGTGCCAAGAAAAGTGGTGAAAGTTGGTGACAATGCAGGCAAGTTGCTTGCGCCATCATGACATAACATTAACAAAACAAAACATGTTTGCATATTAAGGTTGAATGAGATGTAAAAGCCCAAATCATTATGAATTGGTAGGCTACTGTGCAACCGCATCGCGCAAGCAGTTCCCTTGCGCCCACTTTATTCATTTTATTTTTTGGCAAGCCCTCTGAGTCTGCACGAGTAGATTAATATAGACATTATTTAGTTAATTATAAAAACAGTAACAGATTGCATCTGTGATAAAGTGGAAGAAGTGCAGCGCTATAACATAAAACAGTTTAATAATCGGCACGTAGAGAGCAAAGACGCGTACACTCAAAGCATATCCCAAGCAGCTGAGACGCCCATGGACCCATTTACTCCCAGATAGCTTTGCTTTGTGAACCCACAATGCAACGCGAAATATCCAAGATGGCGGTATTTGCGAACTGGGTTATGGCTACTTTCTATGACGGTAGTCCCATATGACATGATGGACTGGACTATCTCCATAGTGTTATCCACATTTCGTGAAGCCGCCCTGTACAGGAAGTGATGTCACAACTCGCTGACATCACACTGACATCACAGAGGATACGGAAGGTCACGAGGATACGGAAGGTCACTCAAGCGACACGGTTCTTCTTCGGTCGCAATTATAATTATTATTAGGGCTTTTTTGATGCAAGTTCTGATGGGTGCAGCTAAATAAGTTGTGTTGCTTATACAGTAGTAATGCGCCATTGAGCTCTCCTCTCAGCTGCTGCTTAGCGGGGGGAAAAAGTGAAAAAAGTCGATCGACGTGTCGATTTTCGGCTTCGACGCGTCAATTCGTAAATAATGCGTCGATTAACATCCCTATTATAGATGTACTGTTTTATTTACTGTGGTTTAATCCTATAGTAAAGTTGTACAGGATGGGTTTGCATTGTTTTATAATTGAATACAAGAACGCAAGCCCTAGAACACACTCGCCCCGGGTATAAATCCGGCGACCTCAGAAAAGTCACCACCAGATATTCCTGAACGTAACCTCAGTAAAACTATCTATGCCCAAACATAACCTTATTCATAATGTAACCTCGGTAAAACTATACCTAAGCTTAACCTTATTCTTAAACACGCTCGCCCCGAGTATGAATCTGGCGACCTTGGAACTGTCACCACCAGGTATTCCTAAACATGGTAAAACTAGGTCCAGACTAAACCATATTCCTAAACTTGACCTCAGTAAAACAATACCTAAACTTAACCTTATTCATAAACTTGACCTCAGTGAAGCAGTGTCTAAATGTCATGCCTAAACTTAACCTTAGTAAAACTAGGTCTAAACCAAACCATATTCCTAAATGTAACTTCATTAAAACAATGCTTAGACCTAAGCTTATTCATAAACCTCAGAAACCTCTTCCATCTGCAGAAAGAATTGGGTAGAGTGTGTTTTGCGTTTAGCATTTAGGTTACCCTTAATTCTTATGACAAATTATTATTTTGAGAGCATACAAATGGAATCAAATGGACCCTTACGGGTTGATTTGGTTCCATTTGTACACCCCCAGACTTAGACACCCCTAAGGGGCCATTTGGAACCCCCTCAAGGAACCATCCTAACACCTTAACACCTCATCCGCACAGCACACAAGTGAGCGACGCAACACGATGTCCTGCAAAATACTGTCCGCTAATGGAGCATTGGCCATTGCGTTATGACGTAGCCTGAACCAATCAAATAAATACATCGTAATATAAAGTGTTTGGGGGGCGGGACATGGCCATTTAACTCTATGGACGTCGCCGCGAAACCTCACTCAAATAGAAGCTCATCGAGCGAAAACAGGAGGGGTGGACGATGTCGCCGCATGACGCGTTGTCACTCACGGTAGGTCAGGACTTCCTCATTGAAACAAATGTATTTTAATGAGATTTCATCACTCGCGTTGCGTCCCTCACTATCATTGGTAACACCTGTGAAGAAAGTAAGGAAGAGGCCCAGTTTATTTCTAATATGGCTGCTGTGCATGCAGTCAATGCGTCCTTGTCCGGTGACACACACATAACTGCCTCTCAACGCTGAACCTCTATCTGCTCCCGATGAGCCACACAAGGCCTTAAATAAAATACAATGTTGCTCTCTACGAACTGCGAGAGATGGTCAACGCAATTTTCATATAAAAAATACACAAGTATGGGTATGAAAACCATCGTCAGTAATACATTGTAGAGCACTTCCCCATATCAAAGTCCTTAATTCACCGTTTGTCAGCCTTCTGATTGGTCCCTGAGTAGGGTTGGGACCCGAAACCGGTTCTTTTTAGGACCCGGTTCCATGATAGCGGGTCCAGAACCGGGTCAATCATTTTTGCCGGTCCGATTCTCTTAACAGGTCTCATCACCGCATCGCGGTAAAAGAAAAACACTAGCGATTAGCGAATGGCAAAGGCCGCGATTTTCTGCAAAGTAGACTTCCCAAACAATATGGAGACGTTTTAATTTTTGAAATCCCTTCATAATTGACTGTGCAATGATCAAATCAAACCGTGGTGTCTGTCCTTAAATCCTTGTGCATTGATTAAAAGCTGCCATTTGTCCTAAGCTGAAAGTGAAAGTAACTTAATTCTGTGCAACGGTGGCTCCCCCTCCTCGTCCCCCGCACACAGCTTTGGTGTGTGTCTTAGGGTGCTTTTTTTTGCCTTGTTGAAACTTAAGCAAGGCAGCGACATACAGTACTTTCTTCCTTGACAATTAGAGGCAGACAATACCATTACTGACATTTTGCTGAATATAAAAACGTTTTATATTGCTAATAAGCAAAGTAAAAGGGAATCTTTTGGAAACTTTATGGGTCTGTAACTCAGTGAATAAATGGAACCAAATGGACCTGTTCCATTTTTACTCTAATATTTTAACATTTAATATAAATTGGGGTCCCAGTGATATAAATATAATTAAATGGGTATCTGTAGCCTAGTGTATTTAGAAATCCTAGTTCTAAGTTCAAACTAAGCCATATTGTAAAATAAATATAAGAAATAGGCAAACATTTTGAAAATAGCCGATCTACAAGCTCACAGCGCTCAAACACATTTTATTGAGGACTCATAAAACTTTTCTGGGACCCGGGACCCATTACATTGAAAACCTATTAACATCACTGCTAACTACTGTTTGAACGCCCATTAGGCTTATGTAAACAACTACTGTTAAATGGTCTCAATCGTTCATGTTTTATTTAGGAAAAAAAATCATAAAAAAAAACATGTTGGACTCATGCATACAGCCAGACTACCTAACCGAACAGTGTTCAAGCAAAGTGAAATGGGTGCAGTAATTTAATAAAGCAGATTTTCCATGGTTTAAGTTGTGTGTATTATGTAATTGTATAATGGATGATAGAAAATATGAAAACATATATATATTGGAACCGTTAAGAGAACCGTTAGGAACCGGAATCGTTAAGAGGGAATCGCTAAGGACTCGGAATCGTTAAAATCCTAACGAGTCCCAACCCTATCCCTGAGACTCCCTGACTGGCCAACCAGAAAACATCATTCACTTTTTGCTATCGGGGGTGGAGTTTGTGCAGTGGAGAATGTTGCTTCAGCTCTTCCACCACGGTGCGCACTGTGCGACACCGCGAACGTGCAGTACGGCCCGCGAGGTGATATCGATTTTGCTCATTATAATGAATAAGCTTCAACAGACTAGTTCACATGGACCTTATCAATGTAACTAAGAGTTATGATTGGGTACATATATTTTAAATGGGCAGAATTACGAAAGCCAGCCTATTATGTGAGTAGAACTATAATCTGTCTGTCATCTTCCTACCCAAGATGCACTGCGTTTTCTCTTTCTATTTCTCTCCTCTGTCTGATCCAGAGGTTTAAACGAATTAAAACATATATTTTCAGGGGAAAACTACTGTTTTGTTATGTAACTACTGTTCTTTTGTCTTCCCTTTCTTTATTAATATCACGTAGATGTGTTTTTTTGGTACTTTATATAGCTGTAATGAGGCTATGAATTTTTTTTTTCCCCCATCCACTTCCACTATAAAAGAATCTGCAATGGCGATTCTGTCCCACTGGGATTAAACAAATTAAAACATATATTTTGGGGGAAACCCCCTGTTTTGCAATGTAACTACTGTACCTTTGTCTTCCCTTTTTATTAATATCACCTAGATGTTTTTCCTTTGGTACTTTAAATTGCAATAATGAGGCAATGAAAATACCCTCTCCCCCCATTCACTGCCACTATAAAAACAATCTGCCCAGGGTCAAATGTACCACCATAGTAACAGGGCAGAATGGGGCGGGATTTGACAATCAGTGAATTATTCAAGTCCTTATCATATTCCTTCATTGCAGACCAGTGTGCAGATTCCAGCCTGAAGGTGAAGATGAGTTGGAGTGTTTCTGTTAAACAGGAACCTGAAAACCACCTGGAAAACAGTATGTGTCATGCTATTTCTCAAAATTTGAATGTTGGCATTTTTTTTATGAATGCAAATAGACTTTAAGGTGTGGAAATGGAAAACTAATTTACAGCTGAGCCTTTCCCAACTACCAAAGCTATGAAACAGAGGAAACACTTCAAACCATTCATGTTTTTTTTCTCTCATTCTATCTTTTTATTCTTCCCTAGACTCTGTTTCCCTCCATGTGTGTAAAGAGGAGCTTTTCCCTGAACATCAGGAGGGGAGTCCCAGTCTGGAGGAACCACAACCTCCACAGATTAAAGAGGAACAGGAGGAGCTACTACAAGAGGAGGCTGATGGATCAATGTTGACATTACTAGCAGTGAAAAGTGAAGGTGATGATGAAAACAAAGAGACAGAGGCTGTAGCCAGCACCTCAACTGAACACATGAAAACACAAACTGATGTAGAGGACTGTGGAACATCACAACCAACTAGTGGTGACCAGCTCCTCTCTCCACACTGTTCTCAATCTGACGTCTCTGAAGACCGTGATGAGCGGGAGGAGACCAGGGAAGGTCAGTCGGTGGTAAACTCATTGGATTCACACAAGACACAAAATGTGGAAGGACAAACATTGTCTGTAAGCCAAAAGCTGTTCCAGGACCTGCCATCATCTAAACAAACTCACTCCACGCAGAGCCACACAGGGAAGAAAGGTTTTAGTTGTACAGAGTGTGGCAAAATGTTCAAGCACAAGGATAGTCTGAAGAGGCACACAGTTGTTCATACAGGGGAAAAGCCCTTTAGTTGTACAGTTTGTGGTAAAGCCTGTAGTCGAAGTGATGAATTAAAAGCACACATGAGGACTCATACAGGGGAAAAGCCCTTTACTTGTACATTATGTGGTAAAGGCTGTGGTCGAAGTGATGAATTAAAATCACACATGAGGACTCATACAGGGGAAAAACCTTTTACTTGTACCGTTTGTGGTAAAGGCTGTGGTACCAGTAGTGAATTAAAAGCACACATGAGGACTCATACAGGGGAAAAACCCTTTACTTGTACAGTTTGTGGTAAAGGCTGTGGTACCAGTAGTGATTTAAAAGCACACATGAGGACTCATACAGGGGAAAAACCCTTTACTTGTACATTATGTGGTAAAGGCTGTGGTCGAAGTGGTGAATTGAAATCACACATGCAGACTCATACAGGGGAAAAACCTTTTACTTGTACAGTGTGTGGTAAAGGCTGTGGTCATAGTGGTGATTTAAAAGTACACATGAGGACTCATACGGGGGAAAAACCTTTTACTTGTACAGTTTGTGGTAAAGGCTGTGGTACCAGTAGTCATTTAAAAGCACACATGAGAACTCATACAGGGGAAAAACCTTTTACTTGTACAGTATGTGGTAAAGGCTGTGGTCGAAGTGGTAATTTAAAAGTACACATGAGGACTCATACGGGGGAAAAACCTTTTACTTGTACAGTTTGTGGTAAAGGCTGTGGTACCAGTAGTCATTTAAAAGCACACATGAGGTCTCATACGGGGGAAAAACCTTTTACTTGTACAGTTTGTGGTAAAGCTTTTAGTAAAAGTTATAATCTAAAATTACACTTGAGGACTCATACAGGTTAAACATCCTTTACTTGTGCAGTTTGTGGTACGCTCCATGGATTTGTTTTGTCACTTCACTTCTCAGTCTGGACAGCTTCCTCTCTCCAAGGGGAGGTGTGACATAGAATGCAGGTGGAATCCAAACGTGGCTTCTTATTGGTCTGTGGTGGTAGTGGGGCAAATACATCAGTGTGTATTGGCTGGCAGTAATGATTTAAAAAGACACATGAGGACTCATACAGGGGAAAACCCCTTTAATTGTACAGTATGTGGTAAAGGCTGTGGTCGAAATGATGAGTTAAAAGCACACATGAGGACTCATACGGGGGGAAAACCTTTTACTTGTACAGTTTGTGGTAAAGGCTGTGGTCAAAGTGGTCATTTAAAAGCACACATGAGAAAATACACTTGAGGACTCATACAGGTTAAAACTCCTTTACTTGTGCAGTTTGTGGTACGCTCCATGGATTTGTTTTGTCACTTCACTTCTCAGTCTGAACAGCTTCCTCTCTCCAAGGGGAGGTGTGACATAGAATGCAAGTGGAATCCAAAGGTGGCTTCTTAACACAGTGGGTGCCCACAAGGTGTCTACACGCCAATCTCTTTGATGTCCCTGGAGGCCCACGACGCATTGACGTGTTTACTGTACTTACAGTATTAACTTTAAATCTCACCGTTACGTTGGGGCTGCGCCTGGATGTAGCCCATTAGCCGCTAGTCGCTTCGAGTCGACGCTGAGAGCATCGCGCAGCCGTTTTTCTCTGTATACTCCAATGCATTTCCCCATCTTTAAAGCCCTTTATCTTCGATGTTTGTTTTATGGCTAAAACTGTGGCCGCGTGCGGCATAATGTCCAAATTTTGATCGGCACTGAACAGCTATGATCAACACTGGTCTATACAGTAAGTTACACAATAACATCCTGTCTGCGCTCATGTGACCAAGTGACGTGATGACGCATGCATTGACGCAACAGGCCCTTGTATTCTTCTATGGAAGTCTATGGAGTCTCTTTGGGCACTCAGCTGGGGCTCTGGTGTCACCTAGTGGGCAGTCGAGGTGTTAATGGTCTGTGGTGGTAGTGGGGAAAATACATCAGTGTGTATTGACTGGCTGATGTTCAGAAATACAAGTCAACAAGTCATGGCCAGACTGAGAGGCGGATCCAAAACGTAGTGTAGCAGGCTGCATGGCACCCAGGCTACATACAGGCTTACTTGTTTAGGTTTGCCCAATGCCATTTTGCTATTATGCGTGCGGTATTCTGCACACTGCATCAAAGCATTGCGGCCCTGGACTAGACATGGGTGTGTTTGGGTGTTACTTTAATCAAACCAATCAGAGTATCAGCTGCCATTCCCTTAAAGATCACGGGTACCTTCAGAATGAGACAACAGCAAACAAGGAAACCTGACAAATTATACTATAAAATATTCTTGTTTGATGGTGCTGTAGGGCCGTTTATAGTACAATTTAGGAATGAAGTCACGTGCCGTATACAATTTGTCATCAGGTCGCATTTGGCCCCTGTGCCACTCTTTGAACACCCCTGTCATATATGGTTGCAATTCCAATGCTTGCTTTTCAAGCTGTAGCCTTTGATTGCATTTGAATAAAACCATGTGTAATTGGGCCATCACCCACATGTTACTGATTTTAGATAATGTCATGACAATCACAAACTATTAATTAGTGCTGCCGCGCAGTGTGAAACATTAACTCTTCAGCTGCACTTAGGTGTTATATTCATTGTATTTATACAGACTAACATCTCAATGGTAAACACAATTGACACAATTGAAACTCATGTCTGCCAATTATAGGAAAATCTGAATCATAGAGATTTGTTGAGAATTGGAGCGGGAGCCTCCCGACTCCAGACATTTCAGGACATTAGAGGGAGGAAGGGAACGCACCCACTCACTCACTTCATTTGTTTCTCTTCTAAGCTCTGGAAAAAACAGCTAAACCATAAACCATTACTCTGATGACTGTCATTATCTTGTATCTGATTTCTGACCGTTTTGTACATTTTCTTTTTTTTATTATCATTTCTGATTTGATTGCTGTACATATGTTTGGTTTCTGTCTGATATCTGACTGGTATATGGTGTTTGGCATTGTATTGTCATCTAATGTTTTAATGAATTGAGTACAAAGGACCCCAATGGAAGCAAGCAGTGCTTTGTTGGGTTAAAATCCTCTTTTCACCTTGTATTGAACTGCACTTTCCTGTGCTTTTTTCCCTCAGTGAACTGCTAATAAAGTATATCAAAGGTGTTTCACTGCTACAGGTATTTTATTTGTTATATATCATAACAGAAATGTTCAATCAAATGTGTGGTTCACCTCTAACTGTGGAAGTTGTGTACTTAGGCCTACAAATAATAACTACTGCAAACAATACATGCCTACTCCATAATAATAAATATGCATGTATTAACACTACAGGCCTACCCAAAATAACTACTGTGAACAGTACTAGCCTACCCATAATAACTACAGTGCATAGTCTGCATACAGAATAATCCAAATAACCTTTCCTTCGATATTAAAATAATTTACTATGGCTGCTTTGAATCATGTCACACATCACACATAGTTCATAGTTTGTTGACTACTTTTCATACAGTAACAGCCTTTTTTCCCCTCTGTTTTCCTTCTGTTGTATTACAAAGGTCATAAAAGTCCTTAAATTATCACTTCACTGTCCCGACAGAATAAGAACCAACCTTTTTTCCACTCAATGCCAATGCCTATAAGCTGTAATACTGGGAGCTACTCTCCCTCTGCCAACCTGGGAAGAACAACAGACTGAGCTTGTACTTCCTTTAATGCACGAGGAGTCCAAGCCGCTTCTTTCGATTGAAATATATATGGCCACGAAGACATCTGAAAATGTTTTGTGTCGGATAAAAAGAAAAATAAGACGTCCCAAAACAAACTGGTCAGGCTTGTTCTCACACCTATTCACCATATTCCTGACCCCGCCCCCAGCTTCCTGTTCATATCCTGAAAGAAAATAAAAAAACATCATTTGGTTTCCTGTGTCCTTGCATTAAAGTGTCAGTAGAGGCGCTCTGGGCTCTGAATGAACCGGTGTTGCCATGTCTGCTTATAATAAGCAATTTGTGTAGTTGTTTATTGGGCTTACTTTCTAATATTTTTTAAACCAGTGGTTTCCAAATCTTTTCATATCAAGGACCCCAGATTAACAAATGTGTCCACAGTCGCAGACACCCATCTGAAAATCTGTGGTGCCAGGGACCGCCACACAGATTTGTGTTGTTTCAAAAATATTCAAATTAATTTCGTTTTTTCTTTCCTCAATATTTTTTAAATAGCAAATATACAAGCTCACAATGTGTCACAACAATGTGACACATTGTGAGCTTGCTGATCTGCTATTTTCAAATGTAAATGTAAAGTAGTAAAACTGGAACCTAGTTAATTCTATTGGGCTTATTATTCATAGACCTGGCCGCTTGTTTCTTTGGCAATATCTGGACACAAACAATTCCCTGTCACTTCCTTACTTGGGATCTCTTGTTCTTCGACTTGGGAGGAAGTGAACAGATGTTTTTGAAGCAGCAGTGCAGCACACAGAGAAAAACTCTCTAGCGCCCTCTGTAAAAGAAAATGGCAGCCTCCATAGAGAGGGCCAGGAACATGGTGAATACCTATAGAACTCTCTGAACCCCTGCTCATTATGCTAGGCTGGGATCACTGGGATGACTCAGGGTAGAGGACTGTTTCCCAAACAGTGGGTTGGGACCCATTTGTGTGCCGGGGGTGTGCCCATTTTATTTTCCTGCATTTTTATACATTTTAAAAACACAGCACAGCACCAGAGAGAGAGCTCCACCAATCTGGTTCAACCCATGGCAGATTAGGTTTAAATTTGTTCTACTGCTATGCCACACAAATGTGGAATTCCTTGTCAAAACAGCCAAACAAAGAAAGGACGACACAAGAAGTCCTATCTGCCTCCAGAACAAAATGTGTGAGGTCACAGCTGAGGTGGAGACTGAGATGCACTTTCTATTAATGCGACACATATAATAATATAAGATAGATTAGAAATTAAGTCCTAGATGACAATGACAAACAAGACATTCTATTTGGAGAGAGACCTTGTAGCAACTCATAATGTAATAACGGCTCATAATGTAATAAGGGCTCATAATGTAATAAAACAAATGTAATAAAAACTCATAATGTAATAATCAGCTCATAATGTAATAAAAAAACGAGCGCATAACGTAATAACCGATTTTTCAATAATGTAATAATGTAATAATGTGTTACATTAAGAACCTCCACATAGGAGGCTCATAATGTAATAAAACTTCATAATGTAATAATGTAGTTTTTATTACATTATGAGCTGATTATTACATTATGAGCTTTTATTACATTTTAATTATTACATTATGAGCTAGTTTTTTATTACATTATGAGCTGATTATTACATTATGAGTTTTTATTACATTTTTTTATTACATTATGAGCTGTTGTTACATTATTGGTTGTGGGTAACACACCTTGCCAACTTTGTTGATGAAGAATGGAGCAACTAGCTGCTAAGCATGCAGCAAATGAATACATGTAGGGATCATTTAAAGGGAATACACCATGAATTTTCATTTTTCCAATTTTTATGTATTTCTTTTGTGTCCCACCAGCAGGTTCTATCCTCACAAAGTCCTATTTCTGACCATTGTGTCTTTCTCAGTTTATGGGCAGATCTATGTAAGCAGGTTTCAGAACAGGCTGTCTGATTTTAGGTCCGATTGTGTGCTGAGTGGGGGTTGGGGATGGGTGGGCAGGCCTGAGAAGGAGGCAGGAGGTGCTGGGAGAGGGTTTGGGGAGGGGTGGGCAGGCCTGCTGAGCAGGAGGTGGGGACTGGGGAGGAGTGTGGGGCCAAAACTGGCTCAATAGCGCAGTCCTCCCATTCAGGACAAGGTGGTACTGCAGCTGAAAATGCTCTGAAAGCCAGGCAGAAATGACAGGGGCTCTGTATTCAGGAGTGGTAATTTAGCCTCAAACCTTTTGAAAAACGTTTTCTTTTAGGACACGTGATTGTATAGAGATTGTATCGACACTGAGTGTTGATGCAACATCGATAATATCCCCATGTGGTCAGTATGACGACAGTCTGCTATTGCTAGTTTTGGGCCACTTTGCCGAAGGTCATGGGGACCATTGTGTAAGCCTTGATGGACCAGTCACACACTTGATTCAAAGAGCCGCAGGAAGCAGAGGAGAGAGCATCACTTCGATCTGGCCCTCACTCTCGCCCTAAGTCTGGCCCTCACTCTGGCCCTGACCCGGTACCTCACTCTGGCCCTGTCCCGGTACCTCACTCGGGCCCTGACCCGGTACCTCATTCTGGCCCTGACCCAGTACCTCACCTTGGCCCTGACCCGGTCCCTCACTCTGGCCCTGACCTGTACCTCACTCTGGTCCTAAATCTGGACAGATTGAAGTGGTGCGCTCTCCTCTGCTTCCTGGACTCTTTGAATCAAGTGTGTGTTATCGATGTTGCATCAACACCCAGTGTCGATACAATCACAAACTGTACGTTGGATATTCGTTGTACAGTTAAATGATCCCCATATGTATTCATTTGCTGCATGTTTAGCAGATAGTTGCTCCATTCTTCATCAACAAAGTTGGCAGGGTGTGTAGCAACCAATAATGTAATAACGGCTCATATGTAATAAGAGCTCATAATGTAATAAGAAATGTAATAAAAACTCATAATGTAATAATCAGCTCATAATGTAATAAAAAATGAGCTCATAATGTAACAATTAAAATGTAATAAAAGCTCATAATGTAATAATCAGCTCATAAAGTAATAAAAATACATTATTACATTATGAAGTTTTATTACATTATGAGCCTCCTATGTGGAGGTTCTTTATGTAACACATTATTACATTATTGAAAAATCTGTTATTACGTTATGCGCTCGTTTTTTTATTACATTATGAGCTGATTATTACATTATGAGTTTTTATTACATTTGTTTTATTACATTATGAGCCCTTATTACATTATGAGCCGTTATTACATTATGAGTTGCTACAGACCTGCAGCACACTGAGCTGTACAATATGTGACTGCATGTCACAAACTGAGGGACACTTAAACAAACAACACTCAATGTGACTATTATCTTGACAGACAGACAGACAGACACACAGACACACACACACACACACACACACACACACACACACACACACACACACACACACACACACACACACACACACACACACACACACATTTCAAAACTACATTTGGATCATTATGATATTAGCATATTGTTTAAAATACTGTTTTATTTGCATGTTAGATATTGTTTTCTGATGTTAGTAGTTTTTCAGTTTACTGTACTTGATGCTTTCGCAATATTGTAAGTGTCATGCCAATAAACTAGGGTGGCCATACGTCCGGATTTTGGCCGGACAGTCCGGTTTTTGACCCTGCTGTCCTCTTCCCAGCTCAACCTGTGGCCGGACGCATTATTGTCCGGCTTTTGTAAATCTCCCATTATATAGGTTTGCGCAGCCAGTGCAGTGCGGTGTCACTATCAGCCAGCCAACCTGCTGGCTTACATTTGCATATCACGGTAATTCTCACGTTTCTTTGGTCTAAAACAGCTTACAGACAGCCTATTCATTGGTATAGAAAAATAGCAGATATACAAGCTCACGGTCACAGCGCGACACCGCACCGCAGCGTGTCGCTCCGACAATAAGAAGTCACTGTAGGATTGGCGACATGTCGGAATGGAGAGAGCCTCCCGTTACACTGGACGCTAGAGTCGCTCCTCCCGCACTTTGTGTAGATGAAACCGACGTCAAAGTTTGCCCAAAGACGGCGAAATGAAATGAAATTTAGCCAACAACGGAGCAAGGTCAATAAGTTAATAAAGAAGCACAGAATTGACGACGAGTATCATGCACTTGCACTGCTGTGTGTAACGGGTTGATGTCAGCAAATTAAGGACGCAATGACATGCTTTGGCTGACTGACAGGCAATGACTCAATGTGCTGAAGGTTTTCCTCTCGTCTTCTTTCCCCCCCGTCGGATCCCTAGCCTATTCCCCAATTGTGAACAACATAACTGCAGCTGAGCAACAAGTCTCCTCTTCTCTTCCCCTCTCTCTGTTATATTATTTCTGATATGCCAGTCACATGGATTAGATTTTTAATGGGACAATTTAACCCAAGAATAATTGCAAACAAATATTTATTTACAGTGTAGGCCACTAGGCCCATCATAAAATAGAATAATTAATGAAGACAGTCTTTGGGTACATAAATAAGGGAGGTATGCTACCCAGTCTTAGTTTAAACCACTTTAAACCTATTTTACACTATTAGGCTATTCGAAATAGCCGATCTACAAGCTATGAGCTTGATCTAGTTTTTTCAAAAAGTGTAAAAAACTGGAATAATATGTGGGTCCCTGGCTGGCACAATATATTTTGAGAAGGGGGTCCGTGACTAAATTGGCCTACATATAATTTTGGGGGTCCCATACAGCGCACCCCGGAAAAGTGTCCTCCTTTCTGAGGTCCTGCTGGTGGCCACCCTACAATAAACCCAGATAGCACAATTGGTCGTCGCGAGGTCGGCAATGCATTGCTTGGTCGGTAATGCGTAGCCTGGCAGTTTATTTTCATAGCTTATGGATCGTTTTGAGATCTGCAGAGCGATGTAGGGGCGATGCAACCCCTACATCGGTGCAATGTCGCGTCTCGGAGCTACTGCCACCGCATGAGACCGTGGCATTAACGAGGACTCTATTTTTCAGCTGCGCCTGCGTCACATTACCACGCAGCTCAGCTGAACTAAACAACAACCCTGGCTAGCAGCACCGACTCTCTTCATTTCATCTGTTTCAAACAGGTTTGTATATGTAAAACATCAGTTATGCACTAGAACTAGTTAGGATATTTTCTAAACTTCATAATTTCATTGATGACATGTCAAATATGTTTTTATATTTAATGTTATATTGAGCTGGAAAAACACCCTAACTGCTAGTTTACGGACATGCTAGCTAGCTAGTAGCTATTGTTTACATGTCATTTACTTATGCTGCTAGCCATGCCATGCTAAGTTACGTCAACATGTCAGCTTTAGCAACGTTGGCAAGGGAGGATTTATTACTCCAAAAGGACAAATGAGTTGAAACCCTAGTTTTTGCTGTTTGCTGTCCCCGACATGTTGACGTAACTTAGCATGGCATGTCTAGCACAGGGGTTCCCAAACTTTTTTGTCTCAGGGCACCCCAGGGTAATCCATGTATTTATTGAAGACTTTATTAGAAGTTTACTTAGGAAAAGGTACAGTTTCATGACGGTACTGCACTGGTACAAGGTCTACTAAAAGGTCTACTAAAAGGAGATCCATTTTATCTATAAAATGTACTAAACTAGTGAAAAAAGCAGATCTACAAGCACACAACGCCTCGCTTGTAGATCGGCTGTTTTCACTAGTTTTGTGCGACAGTCTTGTATATGAATTATGATGATTATGTTGCGAGGAAAACGTTGATATAATAGCCATTTTGGTTAGAACAAAAATAACTTTGTACTTCAAGTTTAAAATGATACTAAATCTTTTTTCAAGTGTCCAAATAAATTCCAAATATTATCAAATCATCTCGCAGCACCCCTTGACTGCCGTCGCGGGTGCCCCGTCACCCACTTTGAAAACCCCTGGTCTAGCAGCATCAGTAAATGACAACATGTAAACAGAGAGGTAACTGCTTTATGGCCACACATGTTTTTCACCCTTTAGTTAATGAGAGAGTGTACTGTACACATAATATTTTCCTGTTAATTGAACAGAGGTGTGTGTGTGTGTGTGTGTGTGTGTGGGTGTGGGTGTGGGTGTGTGTGTGTGTGTGTGTGTGTGTGTGTGTGTGTGTGTGTGTGTGTGTGTGTGGACAGGGAATTACTACTTTGTGGGGACCTCATGTCCCCACAAAGATAGTACAATCGGAGAAAAAAACCTTGTGGGGACATATTTTAGTGTCCCACAAGGAAAAGGTTAGGTTTAGGGGTTAGGTTAAGGGTTAGGCTTAGGGTTAGGGTTAGGGTTAGGGTTAGGGGTTAGGTTTAGGGATAGAGGTTAGGGTAAGGCCACAGGACTTGCATAAAAATGAATGGAATGTCCCCACAAAGATAGTAGACTATGTGTAATGTCCCCACAAAGTAGCAAATGCATACATGTGTGTGTGTGTGTGTGTGTGTGTGTGTGTGTGTGTGTGTGTGTGTGTGTGTGTGTGTGTGTGTGTGTGTGTGTGTGTGTGTGTGTGTGTGTGTGTGTGTACTAACATGACATATTGGAGATTGTTGAACAAATTGGATGATAAACAAATGGTTATTAAAAGATGGATTGGTAAAGGTACAGATAAGAAACACAGAAAATATATACTGTAGTACTCCCTGTTCATTTAATCTGTTAAAACTGTTATTGGGTGTCATGCATTGTGCCTTAGATTTTTGGCTGATGGCTGTGGACTGATTCTGTGACCCATGAACTACAAACAAGAGTCATGACCAGACCAGACAAGACCACGGTCAGCAACAGGTGACTTCAGGGCATGAGGGATCCAGGTTGAAAAAGTATGCTGTAAAGGTGTTATATTCAAAGTGACTGCATTTCTCTTGCCAACCCTCCTGGGACCTCCAGACCCCCGCTTAGGTGGTGTGGTCAGTGCATGCAATCATACAGAGATATTCACTTATAAAAATGTAATACAAGTAATGGATGGTTATTATTAAATATAGATGGGTCTGACATTGTGCCTACTTTTAGCATTTTAATGGCTGAAATTGTACTGTATCATTCCAATGCTAGTAAAGCAAGCTTGATAAAGAGAAGAGGAGGGTGATATTTTGGCTTGTACCTTCCCAGGAAGCAGGCTTATGCCCCTACGGGTAAAGAGACAGTTGGATAGGTTCTGTCTTTATTCGTGTAGTGTCTGTGTCATACAAGTGGTCGGTGAAGCTGTTTAAATATAACAATTCTCCAGTAATATGTGCAGTCTATATTGATATAAATCCTTCTCAGGTGTTTGACTGTAAACCATAAATTCTGTCCACAAGCTAGGTCTACAAAGGCTGACAACAACGTGAAGCTTGTATATCTGCTATTTTTGGTGAAGAGCCTGTAGGCTGAAAATGAATGCACCAAGTACAATGCAACGCAGGTTCATTTTACTACAGTAACTATAAGTGGTTAAACTGAAGCGATATTGATAAATTCCAAATATTGTAAAAGTATTCAGGTGGCAACCCTATACTTGCGTCGGGACCGTACCTATGTTCCCCAGGTTCTATGTTCCCCACTTCCTTACCACCTAACCTACCCCTAACCCTAACCTCACTAAACACTTATACAATATAGTTATGTATTATTTTTTGAGCATTTAGACTTCCATAGGGACTGGTGATGGAATTAGTTAAAATTATGAATAAGAAAGCCCAGAGTACTCACTTTTACAAGACATGGCAACAGCTGGTTGCCATGCCAACTCCGGAGCCTTTTGATTGGCTAGTGGGACAGGCCTCACGTGATTGGCTCTCTGCCGATCATGTGATTTTTGGCAGTTTCCTAACTGCTGACTGAGATTCGTAGTCGTGCAGATGATGAAAGCATTCGTGATGAAGTAACCAAAAAAACAACTCGTAAAAAAGTAAGAAAATATTCGTATTTTGGCTTGCCTTTTTAGTTTTGGCATAATAATCACTGCAGCTTCCAAAAAAACATTCGTACTTTTTTTTCAAATTAATTTGTTTACGTGTAATTTTTTTTGGTGAAAATTTTTACGAGTAAAAAAAAGGAAAAGTACGAATACGAATTAATTATGGCACAAAGATAACCCCATAGAGTTTCCCCACAGTGAAAACGGCATACCGGGTTTTTACTTTTTTCGGACAAGCAGGTGCATGCAAGGAGCCAATATTAACAGTTAAAGCATTGCATTTGGGATTGAAAGCTTCAGAATCCATATTGCATTCGAATGTTATGTAAGCCTGCCAAATAAATACAGAAGACAGCAGTCTATTTCTTTCTACAATCTCCAGCCTATACGGCCGCGGGGCTGAGAAATGCAAGCTTGCTCATGGTTCAAACTTATTTGTATTCTATAGCCTATTTTTAATTAAACTGTGTGGGTTTTGATACAAGTCCGGTCTGGAGAACGGGAGACGGGATGCGATGCGCTCGTAATGTTGTGATGAAAGCTGGAATCTTTACCAACTCAAAGAGCTGCATCATTAGTTAATAGTTTCTCCTCGTTGCATGATTAAAAGTGTTTTACAGAGCAGCGAGCATCGAGTCTGCATGGTCATCCATCGTTTACAGTGACGCGTGAAAAAAATGCTAATCTACAAGCCCACAAGCCACAAGTGCATGGGGGGAGCGTTTCGCTGTTAAGAGCGAGATTTCCCCCAACAGGTTGCATAACGCATGAGCGATCCTTTCTGAACCTTATGTGTTGTTGCATGAAGAATATTTTGTTAAATCCATTTGTAGCGTTCAGGGTGAGAGAAGAGACGCACCAAACCGAACTGGGGAGTTTTGCAGGTCTTTCAGCCCACGTGTGTTTTTTGCAGGTCTTTCAGTCCGTGTGTTGCCATGTCTGCTAATTATAAGCGACTCTGGGCTTGATTTCCGTAGTTGCTTGTATATATTGATAGTGGCTGGTTGCGGTTTATTTGTTGTGAGCTTGTAGCAAGTAGCTGATGCGGCGATGTGTATAGTTTTAAAGTGCTCGTGTGGCTAGATAATATCACTTTTTGGGGCTTATTTTTGTACACCTGGTTGCTTATTTCTCTCGCAAAATCTGGCAACACTGGTTTTCATGCCGTCACAATGGCTTAGTGAAAACGAGCGATACCAGTATTTTTGCTGCCGATGAGTTTGATTGATTGATTGAAGACTTTATTAGAAGTTTGCATAGGGAAAGGTACAGTTTCATGACGGTACAGTTCACTGGTACAAGGTCTACTAAAAGGAGATCCATGAAAAGACTACGCTTATTTCCACTGGAAACCATTGAAGTATCTCATATAGCATTGAATGACAGACAAATAGAACACAGTACTATGCAGTAGATATGTAAAGAAAAAGAAAAAAGAAAACAGTAAGTCTAAACAAACAGTATATACAAAGAAGGGGCAGGGGAGGGTAGGGTTGGGCTAGGTTCGTTCTTTTTTACCAGTTGCGAACGGTTGCTGCCTGTAAGTGGTTTTTCAGGGCAATTTTAAAGGATGCTAGTGATCCACACTCCTTTATGACCTTCGGTAAGGCTTTCCACATTTTGGTGGTATAGCAGAAAAAAGAGTTTGACCCTTTGTTGGTTTTGACTCTGGGTTGAAAGTGATCTGTGGCGCTGCCTCTGGTGTTGTAATTATGGACATCCTTAATGTTTATAAAGTATTTTGACAGGTACTTGGGTATCATGGTGGTGTAGTGTATCTTGTACACCAGGCCCATTGCAAGTTGCTGTACTCTGTCATCTACTCTGAGCCACCCCACTCTTAACTGGTGAGTAGCGGTGAGGTGAGTCTGATAGGGAAGTTTAAGTAGGACCCTAATTAGTTTATTTTGGGCTGTTTGGAGTTTAGTTTTCAGGGCTTGTGGGGCGTCACGATACATGGACTCCGTAGTCAAAGAGGGGCTGGATTATTGCACCAGCTATGGTCTTCAGTGTGTTGAAATTGACCATTGGGGCGATCCTCTGTAGGAAACGAGTTTGTTGGTTGATTTTATTTATTACTTTAGAAGTCATCTTTTCACTGGAAAGATTAGCTTCAAGGATACATCCTAAGTAAGAGATTTCGTTTTTTCGTGTTATGACCTTGTCACCCACTTTGATTGTGAAGTTATCGACTTTTTTGAGGTTATGATTTGATCCAAAGAGAATGGACTCAGTTTTTCCCAGGTGAATTGATAATTTGTTGTCATTAAGCCATGTGCAGATCTTACCTAGTTCAGAGTTAAGTGTCTTTTCAACCTGCAAATGGTCCTTGCCCGAGACTAGGAGAGCCGAGTCATCCGCGAACAGGAACAGGTTGCAGTCACAAGCAGATGCCATGTCGTTCACGTATATTAGGAACAACCAGGAAGTAACAACCAGGGTCTCTCTCATCCGACGTCTTGCTGGTACGACCTGGGGAGCTTCCGCCAACACACTCCGAATTTCCACCCAAGCCCTGGTCTTCTCTGCTGCTGAATACTGTGCCCCAGCTTGGTGTAGGAGCCCACATGTCAAAAAGGTTGACACAGTAATCAACAACTCTCTCCGAACCATAACTGGCTGCCTGAAACCTACTCCTGTGTCCTACCTGCCAGTCCTAGCAGGAATTGCCCCAGCCCTTCTCAGACGAGAGGCCGCTACCCTCAAGCTGGCAAGGAAAGCCAAAATACACAACTGGCATATCCTGCACAACACTACGGTGGATACAAAGCCTCCAAACAGACTCAAATCCCGCCACCCTTACAACAAGGTGGCACAAGAGCTGCTCTGCTCCATCCCGGAGGACCTGTCCACAAGTGCATGGCTGGCTGGATCCTGGAAACAGGAGTGGGAGTCTGCTGGGCCCTCCCGTATTCACCGCTACATGTGGGATCCGGGAGATGGCGTTGAAGGAGAGGACCTACCACGCCGGCAATGGACCCTACTGAACCGCCTGCGCACTGGAGTCGGCTGCTTCAAATCATCTATGAAGAAGTGGGGCTTGGCAGACAGTGCAACATGCGAGTGTGGAGAGCCCGAACAGACTGCAGAGCACATTATTAACACCTGCCCCCTGTACAAACCACCTTCAGAGGCCGACCTCTTCCAAGTGGGACCAGAGACAAGGGCGTGGCTACACAATACTGAGTTGGACATTTGAGGATGATACACGAAAGAAGAAGAAGAAGAAGAAGGAACAACAGAGGTCCCAGTATGCTACCTTGAGGAACACCACAGCTTACTGGGAGGGCATGTGAAAACACCCAAAAAACTAAACTCCCAGCAAGTTATGCGAATTATAATTATTTATTTTGCCGGGAAAATTCCGGAACTGCAATGAAAACATGCCTTTTGTTATGGTTAGCCTATGGTTATAGTGCTCAGTGTGAATGGCCCTTTACCTGGGTTGAATTTTAGGAGAAAGTCTTTCGAGTAAAAAAAAATATTGTTGGTACAGGATCTCCTCGTTGGTCCGTAGGAATACACTGAGGACTCTATGGAGCACTCATGCAATGTCCCTTTGACTATGCATGCACCTCATGGTACCATAGCACCACAAAGGCTTTAAAAACAAGGCTCCATTTTTATGTAATCAATTAAATGAAGTCCCTTCACATCTGTGTGCATATGACACCCTGCACATAATTCCACATCAAACTGTGAACTCTGACTGGGGAGGGAGTCTGGGAGAAAGGTGGGTAGGCCTACTCAGAGCCCTAGAATGGAGAGTTAAGCCAACTCCGTTCACTTCATGGGGCGAGTCCAATGGCGGCTGGGAGGAGCCTAGAGCAGCTCACATAGTGACAAGTCTCTCAACCGGAAGTTAAAATCTGCGCCAGAGACCATGGGCAAGCAGCAGCAGCATTGTGCTCTAGGTATAAAAACTCCATTTTATAACGACTGTGACCTTTATAAAGACAATCGATTCTGACAAACGAAAGAATATATATCACAGGCTATTTTTGGATGCCTTGTTTACTGATTTGCAAACGAAATAATTATATAGATGTCTCGAAAGAGCACAATAACATTTCCACCCAGCACCCAGCTGCTTCTGAGCAGGAAATATCGCGAGAATGTGTGGGCAAGCTGTTAAGAACTGATAGTCTCGCGATAACCGTGTTTTATAATTCAATCACCTTGTCAATGTGTTTTAGTGTAATTCCGTTTCTATACAACTGATGTGAACAATATTATTATTATTATTATAGACTACTTTGCTAAATTATAGTTAATTATCAGTAATCAGCTGGTTGTTCAGTGTTCATTGAACAAACATCTCTTCATAGAAGTGTATGATTGTGCGTGCACTGGCGATTTTTATGTTTATTATTTTATTATTATTTCATTTGATTAAGACGGATGTGTTTGATTATGGATCAGCAGCATTGTTTTATTGTAGACATTTGGAAGTGTTTGTGTCATGGATCAAACCTTTATTTAGTTAAATGTAACACTTTAACCCTGCCACTCAGTCAGTGGTGCCAGAGCCATATACAAGGCTCTGAGTGCTATTTGTGCATGTTTCTCAATGGCATTTGCTGATTGCATACATATGGGCCAAGATATGAGTCCACTAGTATTGTGGTTCTCAAACGTTTTATTTGCAAGGATCCCCATAGAGCATCGCAGCGGAAGTGGTTTACTGGTCCCACTAAAAAATCTCCCATTCATTTCCCCATAGACTTTTACAAGAATATGTATAACAATTATATTAAGCCTAGAACCAAGCCATCCAGGATTGCAGTGAATCATTCATGACCATAAAAACTTTGTTTAGAGATTTTCAAAATGTTCTTTTCATAGAAACAAAGGTTTTATGATTCAGTGCAATCCTAGATGGCTTGGTTCTAGGCTTAACATAATTGTTATAAATATTTTCGTGAAAGTCTATGAGGAAAATGAATGGGATATTCTTTAGTGGGACCAGTAAACCACGCCCACTGCGATGCTCGTATGACATCATTTTGTAGGCAGAGGAGAATTTCTGCCCCCAGTTTCCGTGAATCTTTTTACTATTTTTACTATTTACAAATTTTTCTTCTCTTTGTTGTTGAAAGGAAAGTGTTAGAATTATATTTAAGTCGTTATTTTTGTCTCGCATCTGTTGAAATAGCGAGGGACAGAAAATGCTCTGGGGGCAGAGTTCTCCTCTGCCTACAAAATGATGTCACGGCTTAAAAGCCCCATAACTCTGAAAGTACAAATGGAACCAAATGGACCCACATGCTCCATTTTGGTCCATTTGTACACACTCAAGAGTTATAGACCTGTTATGGTCATGCAGGACTATCTCTTTATGCATTTCTGGTAATACTCATTTCATTTTGTATGTCTGTGGCAAACATAGAACTTTGACAAATGTCCACCACAAGCCAACATGGCGATAACCCCTGACACACATACACATTGAACATACATTTCAGTTTCCACTCTCCTTTTTCCTCCTACGCGACAGGGCGCCAAGACAAGCAGGACGAGTCAGGCGAGTACAACGACCCAGTGTCCCAGTCGGAGCCCAGCCAATGGATCCGCATCTCAGCTCTTTTAAGGTCCAGTTCAAGTATAACCAGCATTTATGTAAGAATAATTTGGTGTGACACACATGCAAGGTGGTTCAATCTTGGAACCCATTCTGTTTTTAAGAAAGAAAAAGATACCTCAAAAAAGCATTTCATGTCAGTCAAAATGTTATCACTGTTTTTATTATAAATCATGCATTTTATATTTAAAGTACAAACGTTGTCTGAAATGAAAAGGGAAAAAAAATGTTGAATGTAACCTCACAGGCCATGCACATACACTGAACGGGTAGCTGCTGGAGGTCAAAATGGTAAATCGCCATGGCTGTTGAAACAAGCCAAATCATTAACTGCACTCTTCAAAACTGAATATTTAGCACCCAACACAGAGAATGGGGAGCATTTTCAAATAAACAAACTCAAAATTGCATAGTAAACATACATACAGTATAGGCATTTTAGTTTTGATGAATAAAATATACAATTGCAATCTGTATCACATTTGAGAAAGCTATGCACTTGTTATAGCTTGAATGTAGTGTCTGTCACTTAACACCTGTTGAACATCTCTTCAGGCGCAAGACCCCCTTTATGGAACTCCAAAATGCAGTGGGTGTCTTAGAGAGAGAATCACAGGCTTTCAACAGTAGACTGTAAAATGCTGTACGACATCCAGGACTACGGCGTCCAGGTCTCCGTCATGTGCCAACTCATGTCGACACCCAGTTTTCCAGCACACGACTGCAAAGGTTTGGAATAAACATTATTGGTCACAATTTAAAGACAAGCTTTCTTTGATATTAATGAACTGGTTGAAATTGAACAGTAAATCGTGTTTCATTGTAACTGCAGTGTACTCCGTTTGAACAACTCACTTCTCAACCAGAGCAACAGCACACAGGACATCACAACACACAACTTGTCCACTGTTACGCATGGTAGGCTACTTGTCTTCAATGATGAGGCATATTTTTAAATGGTTAAATATGATTTGAGAAATTATATTTTACAATACATAATTAGTAATTAATTTGTTTGTTTGTTTTTCTTCCAGGGCCATGTTATTCCTCAACAACACCATCGATCTGTTCTCCAAAATTAAGATTGGGACTCCTGGCGGCTGGAAGCCCATTCAAACAGGGGTGATGATGGCAACCCGCTCTGTTCTAGCAATACAGGAGGAGATGCTTACGCAAGGACAGAAGTTTGTTCTAACTGCAAGGTTTACCCAGGACTGTCTGGAGAATGTATTTAGCTGTGTGAGATACTGAAATCCTACGCCAACTTGTCAAGAGGAATGCAATAAAAATCTAAATTTGAACAAATAAAGCTTTTGAATATTTCACTCCATGCACAATGAGTGTATGGAGTGAAATATTGTATAATGAAGTTATACAAAATATTATATTACAGAAGAAAATGATCTTTACACAATATTCACTTTTGCTAGACATTTCTTTCTTTTTGGGAAGGCATACATTTTCACACCTTTCTCCGACCGGCTTGAACATCCATATGCTTCACAACCAACCATGTTGCTGTCTACAAGGAAAGAAGGAGCAGAGCCCAAGCATTGACTTTATTTTAGCCTCAATTATGGACAATGTGACTGTGTCCATTGCTTTTTCTCTGAATGTCCATAAAATGTGCTCATTTTATTCCACCATAGTATGTGCCTACATTGAATTTTTTTTTTTTTTCGTTTTATTTTCTTATCACAAGTTATCTGATAAACACAATGCTATTTTATGCTGTCATCATCCTGAAAATAATCATCAAAATAGCCGATCTACAAGCTCATAGATCTGCTTGTAGATGAGATTCACTCTTAAAGTGTCATTCAATTACCTTATTTGACCATTTAAACATTATAGCAAAACCTGATGTTATCTGAAAACCTTTAGTGGTTCAAATGCAGGGAGGAAGGAGAATGTCGGCACCTACTGGTCATGCCATGACCCCACAGTCCCAAACCTAAACCAGAAAAAGTTTACCTAAATATACTGATTTCTACACTGTTTAACAAATGAAGAATCTAATGTTCCAGACGCCAACCTCAGACTCAATACCACAGAGATGACCTTAGCAAGATCTTAAAGAACCCCTCGGAAGAGAAGATTTATAAATGAATGTCAATTACGGATGATACATTGCTAGTGTTTTTAAGAGAACAAATGTGCCTGTTAAATGGCCCATGGGAATACAGTGAACGAAGTGATTGACAGAAATCATTTAAGTGTATATAATATAATAGGCTATACTTATTATGTGGCTGTGTACACAAACTAGTTTCATTGATAAGAAGTAGGCTACAGTTACGTTTTGTAATATAAGTAATATTACTGCCATTACTAATAATTAGTATTAGTAAACATAAAATTCTTAATATATGGCCTTGCCTATATACTGTATGTTATATGAGGCTATATCATCTGGGATATTGTGACATGGCATTGTTTTTTTCCCAGGTTGTAATCTCTCAAGCCCTATTTTTAAATTAGAAAATGTAATTCAATGATCTTATTTACCAATTACCATAATTGTAATAATACCATACACATAGGCCTGTCATAAAATGTCAACATGGTAATACTTGACAACAAAATTGTGTGTAAAATGTTCTATTACTGATGCTGAGCCTGTCATAGGCCTACATTAATTATTCTGTTTAAACTGTAGGCTACAAACCTTATGGTGTTCTTTAAAAACTCCTGGTATTACCTGAAAGTAGAAAGATTAAGTTACAAACAAACTCAATTGTACTACAGTGCGTTCGACGCAGTAGCTAATTGCACTTCAGAGCGACAGCTCAGCTTTAGTGAGCTTAAATAACTTTATTTTACGTTGTTTTTTGGTAATGGTGTAATGTAAATATTACTGAGACTTTAGTTATATCACTGTACAATACTTTAAAATGGTTGTAATATTGTATATTTACCTAAAAATGCAGATATTCGCGACACTTCTATTGAAACCAATGTTATTAAATCTCCCGCTTGTCCTTTTAGAGCTGAAACATGGGTCACGTGACGCAGTTCATTTTCAGACCCCTCGGTTTTTTTGATTGAAACCTTTATTTATTCTCGAAAAGAGCATTGAGGTTCACCCTCATTTGCAATGCTGACGAGATTACAAACACAAAAATGTACAATTAAGACATACAAATGCACAAAAAATAAAATAAAACATCATAAGGAAATAGTAGGTTAAAAACAATTACATACTGAGGTAGGGAGATTTAAAAGCATGTTATTAAATTGACCATAAGATATTGGAGCATTAATCTTTAGCATGCATTGTAGATTGTTCCATGAAACAGGAGCATCAACGCAAAAAGCTGTTTTCCCTAGTTCGGACTGAACAGGTGGAACCTTAAGTAAAAGCCAGTCACTCGAGCGAGTCCGGTAAGTAATTGTTTTCCAGTCAAGTAGTAGGGTGATATAAGGTGGTAACTTCCCATCGATAGCTTTAAAAATAAACTGGTGCCAGTGCCTTGTTCTTCTCTCAGCAAGGGATGGCCAGCCTACCCTCTCATAGAGGGTACAGTGATGGGTATAGTATCCTTCACCAGTGATAAATCTAAGTGCTGAATGGTAAACTGTGTCAAGGGGTAAAAGGGTAGTAGGGGCAGCATTTCTATAGATAACATCCCCATAGTCTAATACTGACATAAAGACAGCTTCCACAACCCTTTTCCTGCAGATCATAGGGAAGTTTACTTTATTTCTATATAAAAAGCCAATTTTTTGTCTTAATTTGGTTGAAAGTTCTGAAATGTGATGATTGAATGTAAGTTTATCGTCTAACCAAATACCCAGATATTTATATTATGTAACTCTGTCAATGGAGGATCTACTTAGAGTATCAATATGAAGACAGTCAGTATTTATATTTTTGGCTCTTGAAAATAGCATGAATTTTGTCTTGCTTGAGTTAAGAACTAGCTTAAGTGAGATGAGAGCATCTTGCAGGGTGTTAAAAGCATTTTGTATTTTTTCCATTGCTACTTCAACAGAGTTGGCTATACAGTAAATAACAGTATCATCTGCATATAAATGGGATTTACAATTTTTTAATTTGGATACTATATTATTTATGTAAATAGTGAAAAGGACTGGACCCAAAACTGAACCTTGGGGCACACCTTTAGTGACTTGCAAAAATTCAGATTGGGAATCCCCTCCTCTAACACATTGGCGCCTCCCTGTTAGGTGACACGACTCTCTCTCTCAATTGACTCTGCTCGAGACCAAAAGACATAAAAGTGAGAACGAGAAGACAGTTTTGAGAGAGAGAAGAAAAATGAAGTCACAAACTAGAAAAACAAATTCAGAATAATTGAAAAAAATATTTTTTATTAGCGCAACACAAGACAAGTAGCCTATAGCAAGTATTTTATTCTAGTTTAAAACATTTTGCGTGATTTTCTTTTAAACTTTTAAAGTGACACGAGCCACACTTGCAAATTTATTCTGTCCTACCATTTGAATTTTCCCCATTCAAATCAATTCACCAATACATTAATGACCATAAATGGAGATTTCTGTGTCAGTCCTTGTCTCTTTCATGGCCATATATGGAGATCACTGATGTCATCAATATAAGCCACTATATTGGATTGCCATTCCAAGATATAGGCTTATATTGATGACATCAGGGTTGGCCCGGTGCCATATTAGTGTCCATATAAGGACATACTGTGTCAGTCTCATGTGGTCTATGATGTCAGACAGAATTTTTAATTCAAGTCAATGGAGAAAATTAATACACAAATAATTGAACTCTTACTGCTTCGAACGTTAACGCTCGTCCCAATTGACCCTTGGTGCACCAAGACACAAATGAAACATGTTCTTTAAGAAGAGGTTTACTGGGATATCTTCACTTTACAACACGTTTGGGCTCATCTTAATGTTAACGTCTACTCTGGCTTTTGAGTTTCACTCCAACCAGTTTTTAAGTTGCTTCCATTTTAACCATGAAAGATTAAACAAAAACACCTTGGTTCTGGTGACTCATACTGCCCTCCTAATGTAATGTGTGCATGCATGCTTTTTCACAATTTATTTGAAATGTTCTAAATTCCTATAGAACAATGCAGTGAAACGAAGGTGTACTTTGCACTTTAGAATTACTTAAAGGGGTACTCCACCATAGCCTAGTAAACAACCAATTTCCGTTCTCCAGGAGGATTCCAGAAAATTGGTCTAGCATGATCCCCTGCAGAACCATTTAGTGGGCGGGGCAGAGGGCGGGCGCAGTAGCTTTGACAGACAACCCCTTCAGCCAATCACCGTATAGCTAGCTAACTGCTAGCTTGCTACTGTGTTTAGTGTGTTAGCTTACTAGGAAGAATGGGAAGAATAAGAAGTACAATATCAACAACTGCAAACTGTTCCATTTTTATGGACTTTTCCAGATGAAATGAAAGGCAACAACACAATCTAAAGGTACAGTTAACACCAATTATACGTCTTGTGAATGTTATCAGTCCTTTGCATTTTACTATTTCAAGAACGTCTATATTTAATGTATTAGCATTGTTAGCTCCTTTCCCTATAGACATGCTAGCGATATTTTCCTGTGGAGCACCTTTTATTATAGGCCTAACCCGAACTCAACATTATATCAAAGTTACATTTTAAATGTAAACCACTACGATGTTTTATGCTGTGTTGTTGCTGTATAGTGGCCGTGCAGGTTTGATTTGAATACTAATGGAGTGAGCAATAAGCTTGTCCCACGAGCCAATCTCTCCCAAAATTAGCATATAATTCGGTGTGAATGAGCCACTACAATGTCCCTTTTATAGGCTAACTAGGAATATAATATGCACTGTATATTTTACCCCTTGATCTTTGTAGAAATGTAACGGTTAGCAACAACACTCAATGGTATTTTCTATAATATGCACTGTACATTTTACCCCTTGGTCTTTGTAGAAATGTAACAGTTAGCAACAACACTCAATGGTATTTATCTATAATATGCACTGTATATTTTACCCCTTGGTCTTTGTAGAAATGTAAAGGTTAGCAACAACACTCAATGGTATGTATCTATTAACAGGTTAGACTTCATGGATCCTGGAGGGCACAATCTTCTTGCTGGAAGGCACTGCATTTTGGAGTCTGGACCCCCTGCAAAACTGTTGATTTCATCATTATAATACCCACCACAAATACAAATCGCTTAGCCTCCTTTTGAAACAATGTACCTTTTTTTGCAAACTGTTAATAAAGTATTCAAACACACATGGATGATAATGCCTTAATTATATTGTAATTTAAGAACCACAGGATTAGATGTCAATTTCCTTTGTGCAGGTGCATGTGTTTAAACTGTAGATACATGAACTTTCCTTCTTGGTGTTACCTGGGAATATTATTTACCATGGTATGTCATGTGAATAGGCATGAAACTTTAGAAAAACAGCTGCAGTTTTATTGGGTATGGTTCCTTTAATGTAAATGTTTCACAGGTTGAGGACAAAAAAGTGGACATCTTCATCGTGTTCCTATGAGAGGAAAGAAGGATTCTTATCACTTATAATTATTGAGACCATACAAATATTAAAATATTGTCAGATGGCAGCAGCACCAGCATGTGGAAACCCTTCCTGGCTCCTGATACAGACGTCTCTAGTCATCCAGCCACAACCTAGAGGAGAAATACAAAAAATATATACACATGAGTGTCATGATATATTCCCCAATGCATCTCAAAAGTTTCACAAACGCTTTATATCTGTTTCAAATGTCAAGGTCTCCCCTTAACAGTTTATAAATGGAACCAAATGTATGCTGTTAAAGTTAAAGACCTGTATGGGTCAATTTAGACCCGCCTAAAGGAACTCACAGATCGAGTCCCACTTTGAGAACCCCTGTTTTAGGTCTATATGGCTACAACATGGCTATGTTTAATTCGTTGTAGGCCTATGGGTTAATTCATTTATTTTCATTATATCTACAAAGAATAACGGCCCGTTCACGCCAATAATTAAGTGTGAACGACCTTAGGCTTTGAATATTTGCATTTACATTTTGTCAGATCTGTTGATATTGGCCACAAAGGATTCGCACCTTCCATGATAAATACATGTTTTCTCATGCCAATAAAGCTCCTTTGAATTGATAAATACAATGGGGGGAAAATCGCTGTCATTAGTAGGGTGACCATACGTCCTCTTTTGCCCGGACATGTCCTCTTTTAGGGGGCTGTCCGGCCTGTCCGGGGGGGTTTTATAAATTCCTTCAAATGTCCGGGGTTTCGCGCATATCACAGTTAAAGCATGGGCATTTACACAATGCACGTTCAGTGGTTCGTTTGTAAACACACTGTGATAGACGGATTTCCACCCCAAACGCCAGAACCTGTATTATTCATACTACTCTGTCTCCACTGCGATCCCTCCCTCCCTCATGCAGTCTCGTTCAGATGCGTCGCTGTTCAGATCAGACTCGGAGCAGAGCTCGGCAGCTCACGCTGCGCAGAGACGATTCAGCCGAACGATAGCACTGCAAACGCAATTAATGCCGTTTACACTGATGAAATAAACGAAAAGTGCCAGTGTTTTCGTCTTGGTGACCAAATGAGAAGCAGAGCGTTCACTCTGCATTAAAGCTGACACTTCTGTGTCCATTCCATCACAACTAAAGGTATTTAGACACTGCAGTACAAGACAGTCTGTGCGAGGTGAGAGCTCTTCTGCTAACTAAATTGACAGAATATTTTGTACAACCTTGTAAAGCTGAATATTAGTGTTATAGGGCAGTGGTTCTCAACCTGTGGGTCGGGACCCAAGGGGGTCCCCAAATTATTTTGAGGGGTCCCCAGATGATTAACTTAATGTGCAACATTGTTTTCTCACTCAACAGTATGAGTTATATGCACATTTCCAAAGTGATAATTTAGGGTCTTTTTAGTACCTTTAGTACCTCTAAAATGGTAAATTAAACAAATATTAGAGGCAGAAATTGTGAAAATAGCCGATCTACCAAGCATGTAGATCTGCTATTTTCTCAATAGAACCGTTATACTAAATGTAAAGCCTCAACTGATTGTGCTAGTAAGGGTGGAGGGGTCTCTTGTTTAAATATGATTATTTTGGGCTAATATCTATGTGTGTGTGTGTGCGTGCGTGCGTGCGTGCGTGCGTGCGTGTTGTATGCCGGGTAGAGTGTCCTCTTTTTGGGGATTCAGAATATGGTCACCCTAGTCATTAGCATTTGTTAGCTTCCATTCAGTACCACTCATAGAGTATATAAAAGTACCACTACATGTTCATAGTAGTACAATGCTAAACTACTTGCTAACATTAGCAAGACAAAAAGATTGCAAAGCCATATATATTATAGTCTTGACTGTAGGCCTACCTTTCAAAATTAAATGTTGCCTTTCATCTGGAGAAACTCAACGGAGATAAAAAGATAACAGCCTTTCCATCAGTATTTCCAAGGTCCGCGGTCCACTAGTTGAGAAACACTTGTGCAGAAGATGATAGGCCAACGTGCGCTCCACGAGTGCATTCTCCTGCTCCTGTTTAAGTTCTGTTATTGTGTCTATTTCTGCAATTTCTGCTTTTTTTATACTAACGTTAATGTAACGGATAGATCCGCTGCTTAGTGCCGCCATCTTTGTTATGATGAAGGGAGAGAGTCGGTTGCTGTGTAGAAACGTCATCAAAGCCCTTATTGGCTTAGGTGCGCTGTCAATCACAGAGCCCCCGAGGGCCGACGCTGATTGGCCCGTCAGGCTTTTGAGGACCTATAACCAGCCCACATTCCAATCATTCCAGACTCTCTTGCAAGAAACAAATGAAATGGTTTCTGGAAGAGGGGCGGGTACGAGGCTAACTCCACCACTTTTCAACCTGTGTTCATATAATTGTCACTCAAAAATAAAAAATAAAAATTTCAGAGGAGGGCTGTGGGCAGGTCAGAAACCTATCGTCTTGTGACATCATCTATTGCCAATCCAGCTTATAGAAACTGCAGGCTTTCTATTCCTGAAAAGTTGCAATTTTAAAGTGGAAGCCATTGTTCTCGCGATAATAAAAATCGAAATATTGTTTTCAAAAATATTGATTAAATTTTTTTGGGGGAAAATGATGATGTCACAAGACAATGGATTCTGAACTTCCCACAGCTCTCCTAGGAGACTTGGACTGAGTAGAAAAAAAATTGACATTTTATCATGAACATTATTATATGAAGACAGGTTGAAAAGTGGTGAACTACTCCTTTAAGTATTTACTTGAGTATATGCATAGTTTGTCCAAGACTGCCTATATATGCATCGGACATTGCAGATGTCCTAAATGTTATATAGACATAATAACATATCATAACCTTGTGTCTAATATGTTTTCAGATATGGAGACCAAGAGATTGAGAGATTTCAAGAAAAGAGAGTGCAACACCTTTATGGTAGATTTTTCCAGGTAAACAAACCTTATTGATAAACATTAATCGTCACTAATTATAATTAGAAGGCTAAGCTACAACTATTATTATTAGGCTGTTTGGATATTAATTTAAGTAACACAACATTACAATATCTAACTTTTTGGGCACTTTTTGGGCAAACATTGACCTCCAGATCTACAAGCTCACAATGCGTTGCATCCTCACAGTTTATGGTCTTGCATCTCGTAAAAGTTTTGGCGTGCAACACCATCGTGCAATGAAGTATAAACCAGGCTTTAGCTGGCTGGAGGCTGCAGTGTCGGCCAATTTTGTGTGCCACTGGATGCAGAAGGGGGAATGCCAGAAGAGTCATCCCTTTTCAAAGTCATACCTTTTTTAAATTGGAGATGTCATCCCAGGGCACGGAATAGTCAACCTAGGGTTGGGAGAAGTCATCCCAGGACCAGAGAAAACCCACCCAGGAGAAAATTGGAAATCTCATCCCCCATTATATGAAATCCCGACCCGAATATTTTCGAGACACAGAGGGGAGACAGAGAGGGGGAGAGAGACACACAGGGAGAGAGAAGTTTAGGCGTTCTCTGTTTGAAAGAGAAAATATTATAACCTCTCTCTCTCCCCTTCTCTCTCCCCTCTCTGTCCGCGCTGGGGGGGGGGGGGGGGGGGGGGGCAGAACGCATTCCCACCTAAACGATCAGATGCTTATTCAACGTAATCATGCAGCTATGAGCTTTTACCTGTGGTCAAAGTGCGTGGAAACTAACCTTGGATTGCCTAAATGTATTTCCTTTCAAGCAGTTATCATTGCGTTTATCGTGCGCTTGCCCAGGCCTTACGGCCTGGGCATAAATAGAACGATTGCATTCACCACGGCTTCGTAACTCGCGCGGCGCTCCGCCGGCCGCGCGGCCCTGGCCCGCTCTTCGCGGCCACTCGCGCCTGCGGCGCTCGGGGGCGAAGAGCAGGACCAAGGTCCGCTGGCCTTCGCGCCGCTTGCAGTGTCGTGGACAATAACTGTGAAAACGAGCGCTCTATGCCGTTTCCATCCATCTTTCCCAGTGGGATCCATAATCACGCCTCAGTCTCCCCTCTGTGTCTCACACAGCTGCTGCGTGCTGGGAGAAAATATTCGGGTCGGGATTTCATATAATGGGGGATGAGATTTCCAATTTTCGTGATTTTCATGAGGTCGGGGATTCCCTATACTGGGGTTGACACTTCCAATTTTTTAGGTCGTGATTTCCTAGAATGGGGGTCGACACTTCCCGAGTGACTTTTCCGCGACTAAGGTCGACTTGAAAAGAGGTCGTCTTATCTGGCTACCCAGAAGGGGCAGACCTCCATTCAGAAACACCCCCACCATAGGCCATTCTAGCTTCTTCTAGCAGGGGTGCAAGACAGGCTGGGTTCCTCATGCACGCACGCCAGCACGCGTGAAACTTTTTAGGTTTTGTGCCGTTTATCCTGTTGTTTTAACGGTTTTCTAAGGTTTCTTGTTTACCTAATTGTAACACAATACAAACAAAAACAGGTAAATGGTAAATGGTGCATTTATATAGCGCTTTTATCCAAAGCGCTTTACAGAGATTGTGCATTACATTCACCCATTCACGCACACATTCATACACCGGTGGTGGAGGAAACCATGCAAGGCACCAACCTGCTCACCGGGAGCAATGTGGGGTTCAGAGTCTTGCTCAAGGACTCTTTAACATTAACTCAGGGGGCCTGGATTCGAACTGGGAACCCTTCGGGAACCCTTTGTGCTCTAATAACGGTTTCTCTACCCCTGAGCTATGCCGCCCCACAGGTGCTTTCTCTAGACTCCATGAGCATATGTCTATATGATTTATTTACTTATTTTGCAACAACTTGTGTGTAAAATTTAAATACATTTACTTACTTGAGTACAGTGGAGGTCCGTGAGGGCTAGCAAGCCCCTCTCTGCTAGCCCCCAGCACTTGCCTGATGAAGAAATTTATATTTAATAATATATATTTATTTTTCATTCATTTATTTTTCTGCTTTCATTCTCTCTCTCACTCAGTCAGGCTGGACACACTGCTTCCACTAGGGGCGCACGTCTAAAAAAGCAATTCGTTTTTTTTAACCAATCAGGTGTTTTCTTGTGTTGTCTCCAGATAAGATAGGAACCCTCTGAACCTCCTTTAGAGTGCCTGCTGCCTTTGATTGGCTTTGAAGTGAATGGTTGTTGGGCACTGTATTGTTATTGGCTGGTTCTTTAACCAATCACAGCCCTCCTGGGCGCATTTTTTCAGATAGGGTCACCTTCTAGAGTGTTCAAAAGATCCCAATCTCTGAGAAGAAACATTGTCCAATCAGAGAAGAGAACTGCTGATATTCACATCCCAGTCCTGGGAGGAAACCAATCAGAAAAGTGAATTGCTTCCTGCTTCATATGTTGTTGTCGTTTGAGCTGAGGGGAGCTTGAGAGCTAACATTTATACATTTACTCACAACAATTCACAAATAAAGAAACGAAAAATGGCGGAAGGAGGAGAAGAAACAGATATGGATTTACTGGACAATTTGTCAAACTTTTTTCGAGGACGTTTGGACACTTGAGCGAGTCGAGCGACCGTGGTTGTTAATCAGGAAACCTACCGGAGTGTCTGGCTAACACACCACCGGAGATTCGGGTAAGAGAAACAACACTCACGCTGTGTGTGCGCATTATGGAATATAACGTTTCAACACAAGATTTTGGGGCAAGACTTGTGCTGTCATTAATCTAGGCTAGTTGTCTTGATATTTTTTAATGCTGTTTTGGAAAAACATCAAAGTGTTTGTAGTGTGAAGTGGAGCTTCTCACTCACTGCGTTCTGCGCTCAGCAGTGGGTGGGTGTGTGTGCGTGCGTGCGTGCAGACTGCAAGTGTATAACTCTAGTCCCAGAAGCTTGGCTGGTATGTGATGAAGCCTGTTGAATCATGTGTGTATATCAACATATATTTTGCTTGCTTTCGTGTTGCTATGAATGGCTGTTTGTGACTGAGTTTATTGTATTGGGCTCTGCTACTGGTGCAGGCAGCAGCACTCTGTAAGGCGCAATAAGTGTCAGATCGTGGCTACGCGAGGGCGTGTGCACGTGCGCGGGCATGTGCACGCGCGTGCATATGCGCAGCAGCCATGGCGAAGGCCCGGGGATTGAACCCACGGTCCGCCACTGCTTGAGTAGGTCTACTGACTGCACTTGTAGGTATTTGTACTTTACTTGAGTATGTCCAATTTCGAGTACCTTATTAGGTCAGGGGGTTAAAGTATAATCCGATTTTGAGTAGGAATAGAATTTAAAAGAAAACAATTTTCCCTGATTTTCTAGCTCCCCACAACATCAAATATTGGTTCATTTTTCGAATTTTCTAGCTTGCAAAAAAATCAGAAAAATGCTTAAAATTTTTAGTGTGTGATTCGTATTTTGTCATTATTTGATTTGGAACCGACAAAGGAAAAACATCTTGAAAAAAGTATTTCTTAATTTCTTACCCCATCAAAAAATGGGCCAATTTTTCAATTTTTTTAGCCCACAAAGAAATCAGGAAAATGCTTCAAATTTGCTAAATTTTTTGAATGTGGGATTCGTATTTTGTCATTATTTGATTTGAAACCGACAAAGGAAAAACATCTTGAAAAAGGTATTTCTTAATTTCTTACCCCATTACAACAATCAAAAAATGGGCCCATTTTTTCAATTTTCTAGCCCACAAAAAAATCAGGAAAATGCTTCAAATTTGCTCAATTTTTTGAATGTGTGATTCGTATTTTGTCATTATTTGATTTGGAACCGACAAACTTAAAATAGGCCCATTCTTCATTTTTCAAGTCCAGGAAAGAAATCGTCATCATGAATGTCACGTGACCACATGTCAAGTCACATGGTCCACAACTTCAAAATAAAAGCTGTAGGCTAGTCTAACATCCAAGTAATAGGATCAACAAGCAGGCAGGCAGGGGGTCCATGAGGGGTTTACAAGGGGGTCCATGGCTGGTTCCCAAAGTGTGGTTTGGGGACCCCCAGGGTTTCTATGGCTGGTTCACAACAGCCTGGTACAGCCATGGCTGGTTCCCAAAGTGTGGTTCGGGGACCTCTGGGAGTCCATGACGGATTTCCAAGGGGGTCCATGGCTGGTTCTCAAAGTGTGGTTCGGGGACCTCTGGGGGTCCCTGAGGGGTTTCCAAGAGGTCCATGGCTGGTTAGCAAAAAGTGTAATAGTGTAATAAGTGTGATAGTGTAATAGTGCATTAAGGGTAATAGTGTAGTAATAAGTGTAATAATATAATAGTGTAATAGTGTCTGTCAGTCACTCTGATTTTCCCTGGGCTATTCTCCCACTGGGCAGGACACTTGCCTCCTTTTACCGTACCACTCCACCTACCGTACCGCTCATGCAAAGTTCAATCTCCAAGTGTGCGCATTTAGGCAACTGTGCGGTGTGTGTGCGAGCATTTACTACTACTTGGGGTTTTTGTATTGCAAATCACAATGTGATGACATCACACATTGTACTTTACAATACAAACCCCAAAATCAATCCTCAAGTTCTAGGTAACACAGAAGAGGGGGAACTTTTTTTCCCCCACACAACTCCTCTAAGGTATATTAATTACGCAGTTCAATATTGAAAATGGGTGGTCTTCCCCTTTAAGCTAATCATTTGATGACCAGCAGTGGTTTCCTATACGAGCCCATGCTGTGTTCCCTATGGAGACACAAAGAGTCAAATTATTGGCTTAGGAATGTGACAAAAACTAAAACTAGTGATCCAGGCGTATATACCACACCAGTAAGACTCCCTAATCGGGAGATAAGCGACCGTTGGTCGCTTATCTCCACAAATAGGCCAAAAGTTTGTTTTACCAATTATTACACTCTATGTGAACATTTACATCAACAAATCCCAAGTACTGGTTTTTAGGGGTGTAACGAAGGCTCTCAATTGCGCTCAAGACATACGGGCAGTTGACAGTTTGCCATGGTTACTCATTGAAGTTGAATCTCCATATATGGAGATAACCTACGCATCACACTAAGTCTGACCTCACCAGCCCATATTTGGGCATGACCAACTTATGTCTCCATATATGGAGATATGATGACATCACACAGTCCTCAGCCGATGATGTGGCGTGATGTCATACAATACACAAACGAGCCCTACAGTATAAAGGGGCAATTCTTGCCAGGAAAGAAGCATTTCTTCGACTCAGACCTTATCGCCAGGGTTGGCTTATAGCTTATCATCACATCCAACCATCTCCAATACTCGGCTAGTTCTCCCAACAAGACTTCAGAGCCTTCCATACGATTCAAGGCATCTCGGTTAAGTTCTTACCGGACACCACTGCGTCGGTTATCTCCATATATGGAGGGATGTGTTGGTTATCTCCATATCTGGAGATTCAACCTTCAACGATTTTGACATCTTGTTACTAATCTGTCGGTAGATAATGCTGGTCTTATATAAGGGTCATTTGTGTACGGTGTGATGTCATAATGATGTCAGCAGTGTGATGTCATACTGATGCGGAGATATGAGCAGGGCAAAGGTGTGACGTGTGTGACCGACGGACGGCCGGTGGAGGTTTTGATACTAAACTGCGACCTGACGGTCGCAATAAATATAGGTTCTGTGCAGCCTGTTGCGTGTCTCTCCCTGTTTCCTGTCTATCTTCACTGTCTCCTATAGAAAAGACAAAAACCTCTCCATGGGGTTACCATCCATAGAAAAAAGAACTGTCCCTTTAAATGCAATTCAGATAGCATGTTATGTAGACTGATGCCACGTCGTTGTTTGATGTTTGATTGCATGTTTTGTTTGTTCTGTCAACCTTTCTGTGAAGTAAAGAGTCAAGAGATCTTTGGAGTCAAGCTAATTGCTTCATGGGCTTTCTGGAAATGTTAACATTGTCATACAAATAAAACGAGTTAAAATAGCAGATCTACAAGCTAACAACGTTTCGTATTGTGACATGTTGTGAACTTGTAGATCGGCTATTTTGGACAGTTTTGGACACATTTTGCAACAATGTGTTAAATGATTTATGTACCGAACACAAGTTACTTGAGGAAAAGAGGGGATCAAGTGTGATTGATTGATTATTTTATCAGCAGTGCTCATAGGACAGTAAGGATCCATACATGTCTAAAGAACAACAATGAGACACAACTGGGTCAGTTCTAGTATATTTCCAAATATGTTTGGCCAAACACTTCCTAATGACTGATCCCTCACTGACTTTTCATTTAGACCACCAGGATATAGTTGTAATACATGATAGATTCTATTGTGTTATAACCACTATTATAATCTATTATAGTGTATTATATATTATAATTATCACAGTAATACATTAATACTTTATAGTATATTATAATCACAGTTATAATCCATTATAGTGTATTATAATTTAGGATAGTTGTAATGCAAATTTATATTGTATTATAATCACAGTTATAAGGGTCAATTTGTTGCTTACCGATACTTTTGTGCAATCTGAGTTCCCAGAGGTAATTTTTTTCCGCCACTAGGGGGCGAAAACAGAAAATAACTTTTGTGTGATGGAAAATGTAGATATTTGTATGTGGTGCGGTGTGGTGTGGTGTAGTGTGGTGTGGTGCTAAAGCTGCAGTCGAAAAGGGGCTTTAGAGTGCTCTATTTTGATGTCTTAAGTACCAGCTCTTATGCCTTCACTTAAAGGCCTGTCCATAGTGTCTCCGAACACCAAACGTTGCATCAAAGGTCCGGTTCAACTACAAAATTACGTCACTTGCATCTTCTAAAAAGCATTACCCTGAATTAGAGTTCAGAAAGCTGCCCGTCGGAAAGTTAGAAATCTCCGACGAAACATTTGGTGGAGACAGTATGGACAGGCCTTTAAGTTAAGGCATAAGAGCTGGTACTTAAGACAATCAAAACACAGCCCAGACTGATGTTTTGGGGCCACAGTTGATAAGGCAGAGAGTTTGGTTCCACCAGACAGTGGCATGGCCTTGTGGGTGCTTTGCACCGAATTGCACAGAGCGATGTCACGATGGTGTCATGATCACAACACCAGAGGCAGCTCCACTAATCATCATCAACGTAGATATAACACTAAACAAGGCTCTAACTCGTTCTCCTGCTACACCATCAACATGTAGAACGCCCTTCCACAAGCCTTAAAGGAGAGCAAATCCCTAGCCTCCTTCAAAATTGGTATGAAAAATTACCTTCAGACAGCTGCTACCCATGACTTGTAAATAGACTAAGCCCCCATGCTCCCCCCCCCCCCCTTTTTTCCTTTTTTTTCTGCCTTTGTATTTGATGTTATGCTTTTGAAACTGATATTATCCTAGATAAAGTACTATGTTCTATCCGTCTGTCTTTCAATGTTATATGAGATACTTAAAGTGTGGTTCCTGCGGAAATAAGCCTTGGCTTTCTAGGATCTCCTTTTAGTTGACCTTGTACCAGTGATCTGTACTGTCATGAAACTGTACTTTTTTCTATTGCAAACTTCTAATAAATTCTTCAATCAATCAAAAAGCCATGGTTGTAATCTGGCCACAGTGTCAAAAGAGTATCGATAAAGAGACTATCAATATTAATTATAAACAAATGGGTCTATCAAGTACAGTACAGATACACAGTCTACTAATAGGATCTAAACTCAAGAAAGCACAATTGCTTGTTTACATTGGGGTCCTTTTACCTCAATTCATTGAGAAATAGTGATGCCAACAAAGTGATACCAACTAAACTAGTTGGGGACTGCCCCATAGGTCGAACTCCTGTTGGATCGAACAGCGTTGGCAGGTTAGATAATCACCTGCGTCGGCAGGTTAGATATCTCACCAGCGTTGTGTCACGGTTACTGAGGTTAGGTTTAGGGTTAGGGTTAGGTTTAGACATAGTTTTACTGAGGTTAGGGTTAAGGTTAGGATTTGGTGGTCGGACCAAAGGGTGTTTGACCTAATGACATGTTACCAACTAGTATTGTGTTTGGTGAGCTGTGTAGTAGGGTTGTAACGATATAGTAACTGTATCGAAATATCGTTTTTAACTAAAAAAATCGAAGTATATCGAAATGAAAACAGCTAAAATCGAATCGTATCGTTTTATTTTGTATCGTATCGAATCGGCAGTGCAAAGAATCGGTTGTATCGATACTACCTACTTGTGCATTGTATTTAGCATTTTTAAGAAGAAAAAATAAAAAGGAGGGGTTTAATTACTTTTCCTTTAAATGTGTATAATCTCTGGGTTCATGTCGAGGTGCAGGTTTGTCAATATACAATGACCATATATTTGGCAGGTAATCACTGTGTTTACTTATTTATATCCATAATAATACATGTTTCCCTTAAAAACCTTTACTATCCACACCTTTCACACAGATTTAATTTCTTTGCTAAATAGTTACTATATCGATTTTAAATCATTGAATCGAATCGTATCGTATCGCCATGAATGAACCAATATCGTCAATGTATCGTATCGTCAACCAAGTATCGTGATATGTATCGAATCGCTATTAATATGTATCGTTACACCCCTACTGTGTAGCTAGTAGGCCTAGGGCAGTTGTGTTTTCCATTCATGTAAAACAGCTATTCAAGTCTCAGAGAACATTGTTGTGATTCCATGCATAGGCATTAGGGCGGGTCATACTTTTTTGTGTTGGAAATCCAAACAAATTAGATGTCTATTTCATGTGTTTGTTTTTTTATGATGAATTCAAATCTAGTTTTAAACTATACTGTCCTCTGCTCAATTTGATTTTGTTTTATTTTTTTCAAATACTGTATGGTCCATCCCTGTTGATGTACAAAATAAAATAAACATTATTAAGTGAACCTTTATATTAAAGCATAAAGGTGGACACTACAGCACTCATGTTACTAAGTATATTTAGCAGATCCTTATAGCCATCTGCTACAGCCTATCAATGCAGTACCATTATGATTTATTTGTTTTTTTTAATTCATTTCCAATAAAAGATGAACATTAATTTGCATAAAGCCAACTTACCCTCCCCCTGACCCTTCTACTGTAAATATATTTTATTTTACATTGTTGTTGTTGTTGTTGTTTTTTACTGTTTTTCCTGATGATATCTTCTGCATAGTACTGTGTTCTGTCTGTCATTCATTGTTATATTATGAGTTAAAGAGAAGGATTTCAATGGAAATAAGCCACAGCTTACATGACCTTATCCTTTTAGTTGACCTTGTACCAGTGAACTGTACTGTCATGAAACTTTACCTGTAATTTGGACAGTTTAGTATTAAAAAGGTCTTAAATGTCATTCCATTGTAACTTGTGAAATGTGCAGATACCCGTCTACTGCCCGGCAATCTGGGAACCCATCATCAAAGAAAGGCCCACTCGGTCTGTCTCTCTTCCTTCAATAGCGTAGCCATCATTGACTCTGTCTCTGAGATTGACTGCTGGGTGACACAGGAAAGAGACACTGTGCTGTTCTGACAGTCTGTCCCAATGATCGCAATGATCTGATTACCAGGACAGACAACAACTGTTGTTGCTCAATGCAGTGCATTAAGTAACCCAGGGGGGTTGGGCAGGCTCAGCCAGCTTTACCTGCTCCCCCCCCCCCCCCCCCCCCCCCCCTGGTTGGCTGGACCCCCCCCCCCCCCCCCCACCACACCATGACAATGACAACCACTGGCCTTGAAGGTCTGCTCTCCACTCCAGTCTCCACACTTCCTCACAGGACCTCCACCCTAGAAGGTCTGCTTGGTGCCCAGAGATCTCTCTACAGGACCAGACCAGGACCATCTTACAAGAGAAGCTGCACAGAAAGGTACACATTTTATCCTTTTACACTTTTACAACATCGTTAAAAAGCGATAAAGCAAAGATTCTGCACAGTTTGCACGTGCTAATCACTGGACCCAATTAGGCTCTACTTCACACCATCTTATCTGCAGTGGTATAAAGTAACTAAGTTTACATTTACTCAAGTACTGTACTCGGGTGTTTCCAATTTACAGTAGTTCAATCCACTACATCTCAGAGGAAAATATTGTACTTTTAGCCCTCTATACGTATTTGAATACTTTAGTTCAATTCAATTCAAAGGAGCTTTGTTGGCATGAGAAAACATAGGTTTACATTGCCAAAGCAAGTGTCACAACAAATAAAAGAAACTCTTGAAAATGGGGAACATAACATACAGTTGACACAACAGCATTGTGTAAACAGAGCTATGTCGCATTGTGACATTTTATATAGACGGGTTTCTGGTCTACGTCACACTGATAGAAGTAGATGCGTGCGCAGACGTCGGTACCAAAATTAGCCAATGAAACCGGTGGGAACTGATTACATGATACATTCAGCTGTGCATTTAGTCTCAATGTTTGTAAACAAGAAACCCGTCTATATACTGTATATATACAGGGTAAAAAGCTTTAGGAACAAATAGCGTAATTATTTGTTCTCAAAATGCATTTAAAGGTATCAGCTCTGTTTCATACTGTATGCGCAGTAGGTCTAGATGTCAATCCATGGTTTGTAGTCCTTAGGGTGGTTGTGTTTCTAGCCTTCTTTTGTTGCAACAGTTCACACATCTTGCTGCTGTGTTTGCACATTGTTGTATTTCTCCCAGTAGGTATGGGAGTTTTTCATCATTGATCGAGTTTTCAAATTCACTTCGGGTGTGCGTAATCTGTGGGAAGTATGTGTCTCTGATGTCTTGGTATAGTGGGCAGGTGGTTAGAAAGTGTAGCTCTGTTTCTACCACATTTTGTGTGCAGTGGGTGCATAGCCTCATTAGCCTGTCTTCCTTTGGAAGTGGGGTCTGTCTGTGTGTGGTGGCCTTTCTCTATTGCAAGGCTGTGTTCGCTGAGTCTGTACCTAGTCAAGGCTTTCCTGAGTTTTGGGTCGTTTACTGTGCTCAGATATTCTGCTAATGTAGATTATCTTTTTAGTGCCAGATAGCATTCCATTTTGGTTTGGTTTTGGGTTGTCTCTTTCTAGTATATCAGGTAGCTTTCTTTTTGTTTTCTTATAATCTGGTTTGGTCCAGAGTGTTTTCCGTTGAAAGTTACTTTGTAGCTTTTGATTATTATTACAAAACATACATTAACCATTTCAGCCCTGTATACATTTTGATCATTTATAAATAGCTGATCTACAAGCTCATAAGGAGTTGCATTGTGACCTTTTAGATCGGCTATTTTCAAAAGAAAATGCTTTTTCCCCTTTCTTGTATATTCTGCAGGGAGGGGTGTTTTTTTTAAAGAAGGGTACCCCTGGAGAAAAATACGGGAGGGTCATGCCTTTCAAATTTTAGTCCAAGGGAGGGTCAGCAAATTTCTTTTGAGTCCAAGGGGAGGGTCATACAATTTTTTATTAATGAAATAGTAAGTTTTTATATGCAGATTATATCAACCATCCCTAATAATTGCTCTTTTTTTCAATGATCAACAATGGACATCACCTTGCATATTTGACAATTAGGTGGGAGGGAATTTGGCCCAAATCATCAATAGGAACAGAATCCATTGAACCACTCTTCCATCAATTATTTGGTGTTTCTAACATATACTGACTGGATTAATTGCAAATAGACCTCTAGGGGGCGAGCCCAAATTGTTTGCGATGGTTTTTGAAAACCATATATCCATACCTAACATCATGCCAAAAATCTAAAACTTGTTACCAAGTGCACAATAGGTTATCCCAGTTTATAGGCATTATAAGCTCCCAGCAGCCATTGTGGAGCCATCTTGAAAAGTATGCCTTTCCAGAGTAAAATGTCCTTACATTTTAGTATGTTATTTAAATAAAATAAAATAAAAATTAAAGAATATACTTATTGTCACATTCACAATATATATCACAATATATCGTAGCACAACATATTGTGATTGGATTGATCTTTTTTCTTTTATCTCTTGGGGAGGGACAAAGATTTTTTTTTATATATCAGGGCACATACATTTTCTCCAGGGGTACCCTTCTTTAAAAAACGACCCCTCCCTAATTAGTATGTGTGTGTGTGTGTGTGTGTGTGTGTGTGTGTGTGTGTGTGTGCGTGCGTGCGTGTAGATCGGCTATCTTGATTGAAAAGAAAGAAAAACAAGGGGCTAAATACATTTTCTCCATTGACTCATAGATGACATACATCATAGACCACATGGGAGTGACACATTATGTCCATATCTGGGCATTCCTAGATATGGGCATAATATTGATGACATCAGACTCCTTCAGACGGCAGTCTGGGGCCTTTTCCACCGGCAAAGAACCGGTTGGGGTTCTTTCTCACACCTATTAGTCCATGGGCCATACGAGCTGTCTTTCTCACACCTATTAGTCCATGGGCCATACAAGCTGTCTTTCTCACACCTATTAGTCCATGGGCCATACAAGCTGTCTTTCTCACGCCTATTAGTCCATGGGCCATACGAGTTGTCGGTACCAAAAAGGTGGCAAAGGTTACCATGCATTTTATAAAAGCTCTATATCTGTATATTATATTTTGGTATGATAACCCTTTCTTAGACACAACTGAATTGGTGTTATCAGCCGCTACAGTTGGTGTCCCATTAACTTTACATTACAGGAAAAAAAAGCTACAAATTAATCTGCTTTAAGTAGTATAAGAGGGGTCAAACTAGGGGGTTTTCATGATTCTGAATCCATTGCAAGCATCTGTTTTGCACAAAAAAACATTCCTGGGGCTAAAACAGCCCCCACAAAAGTGTGAAAACCATAGTCTTGTGGGACAGTTTTTAGCCCAAGGAATGTTTTTTTTGTGTAAAACAGATGCTTGCAATGGATTCAGCATCATGCAAACCCCCTAGTTTGACCCCTCTTATGTTACTTAAAGCAGATACATTTTTTGCTTTTTTTCCTCCTGTAGGCCCTAATGTAAAGTTAATGGGACACCAACTCTAGCGGCTGATAACACCAATTTAGCTGTGTCTCAGAAAGGGTTATCATACCAAAATATAATCTACAGATAAAGAGCTTTTATAAAATGCATGGTAAACTTTGCCACCTTTTTGGTACCGACAACTCGTTTGGCCCATGGACTATATGGGATGGAACCTTGGTTCGTTCTTGCGAACTCTGGCCGTGAACCAACTTTTACGGTTTGGAACCAACTGGGTTCTCGGTGGAAAAGCTCACCTCTGGTTCATCCCAGAAAGAACCCGAACCGGTTCTTTCCCGGTGGAAGAGGCCCCCTTGTGGCAGTCTGTAGCATTTAGTTGCACGGTCAAAGCACAAACTCTAGTCGGCTGAAAGAACATTGTTTTTATGCAGATGTGTGTGCACCAGTGTGTTGCCAGGTCTGGTCATTATAAGTGACATTAGGTCTTCCTGTAAAGTTGATTGACAGGGCCCTGCAGCTAGTCTGGGTGTGTGTGTGTGTGTGTGTGTGTGTGTGTGTGTGTGTGTGTGTGTGTGTGTGTGTGTGTGTGTGTGTGTGTGTGTGTGTGTGTGTGTGTGTGTGCGTGCGTGCGTGCGTGCGTGCGTGCGTGCGTGCGTGCGTGTTCATTAGGGCTGGGGCGGTATCGACATTTACCTACCACAATATTTGTCTTCCCATTACTGATGGTATTGCTAGATAACAGTAGCAATAAGTATTCAAATGTTTCACTTGTGTAAAAGTAGCAATCGCACAACATAAAGATACTGTTAAAAGTATAAAAGTAAAAGGCATGTGTTCAAAATGTTACATGAGTTAAAGTATAAAAGTATTGGCATCAACATATACATAAAGTACTAAAAGTAAAAGTAGCTTGTAGATCGGCCATGTAAGTGTTGAAAATAACAATTGACAACTTAAGTGCAGTACTTATGTAAATGTACTTTACACCACAACTCGCTCACTCTCAACTAAAACTAAAAATAGCCCTGCTCTGCCCGTATGCTCTGTATAGGCTATATATTTTTGGGGGATGAAAAAAGAATAAACTGCCACAAGGTATTTATAAACATTACATTACTTGTGTGGATTATGGAGAAAGTTAAACGCTGCTGCTGTACGAGGCTACTGCTGCTCCAGTGTTGTCTGTCCATGTGGCCTCAAACATGTGGTACACGGCCCAGAGCAGAGCGGCTTGGAGCGGCAGGCGGTCGTCCCTCCAAGCCTTTTTAAACTCGCCCTAGTGTGCATGGCCGTGTGTAGCAGTTAATTTCTGTGTGTGTGTGTGTGTGTGTGTGTGTGTGTGTGTGTGTGTGTGTGTGTGTGTGTGTGTGTGTGTGTGTGTGACTCAACAGTGCCACTTGTTCACCAGCAGTATTGCAGCTCATACAAAGTTACAGACAGACAGACAGACAGACAGACAGACAGACAGACAGACAGACAGACAGACATACATAGTTACATACAAACAAAGTTATGCATAGGAGATGGTGTGACCACCGCTCAATAAAAGGGCTAATGTAATAGGGCTCATTTTGTCGAATAAGACTAAAAGACTAAAATATTTTGATATTAACACTTGGGATGCCATAGTTTTGTCATAACTATTGTAGAATAGAAAGATGCAATTCTGGGAAATTGCGAGTGTGGTTGCCTATGTATAGTCTGGATAGCCAGAAAGCTTGACCTATTTATGGTCAAGAGTAAATTGCCCTAATAGTCTAGATAGTTTATCTAGAAAGAAAGAAAGAAAGAAAGAAAGAAAGAAGCACTAGTCGCAGGGGCGAAAATGGGGGGGTGACAAAGGGTTTTTGTCACCCTCCAGGTTCAATTTCGTCCCCTCCATTCACTTCCAGAAGTCCCCCCCGTCACCCCCAGTCAGGGACATAGTGGTCTAAATTCTGAAATCATGCACTAAACACGATCGAAGCGATTTACAGATGCTATTATAATGAGAACACCCCTCTGTTTTCCTGCAAAATGGTTTGGTCTGTGTTGCCAAGTTCTTAGAAACAAGCAGCCAGCTATATGAAAACCACAATATTCCAGGGTGGTTTTCATATAGCTGGCTGCTTGTTTCTCTCGCAAAATCTGGCAACATGCACATGTGGTGTTTGCTGCCTAGGAAATGAAAGTTACCGGAGGAGACAGCTGAAACTCGATAGAACACAATATTTATAACTTTGGTTCTGCCATTTCAAATAGTTAATAAGGAATGCCGCCACGGCGCCACCCTGGACAAGGAAAGGATTACTTTGTTGTTTTTGTTGCCACCCTGGCCCTGGACAAGGAAGCTAAAGGATTACTTTGTTGTTACTTGGGCTGTGTGACGAGAGGACTGGAGGACTGGAGGAGGAGGAGGAAGGATTTTCAATTCTCAAGCCGGTAATGAATGACATTTATACCGTATTGTGTTCTGGACTGGTGGCCTTTTCTAACCTGTGCCAACTGCTTGTGGACTGTATTATTGTATTGTGTGTTCAGTGTTCTGACGGCTGAGCGGCTGTCATGCTTCTGCATGAGTTGTGAGTAGGATAGTAAGGATATACTGTATTTTATTGTGGCCACTGGCCAGTGTTTTGAGTGATGAACGGTCGCTGTGCCAAATTGCTGCTATAGTCGGTGTTCTTGAGGTAAAAAGTTAACCATAGAAACATGAAAGAAACGTTGGTTATGACGAGAGGACTGTTTAATGTCAGTGTTTGTGTTGAAGTGTGTTTTAAGCTTTGGTTGTGTTGGTTATTGCAGTAGCCTACTAGTGATAACTTGATAAGTGAATAAATAATCCATCATAAAACCGTTAATGCCCTATCTGAAGGAAAATGAGGGGGTAAAACTGGACGAAAACCGATCTGTGCACGCCAAAAAAAGCAAAATCGCGCGCGCGCACGCGCATCGCGCACGCGGTGGTGCGCGCTATGCGCGCGCAGGTCCCCCCCCTATGCATTTCGTGGATCTACGCCGCTGACTAGTCGGGGATCTAAAGGGTGATTTTTGGCTGAACTTTGTTTCGTCGGTTAAACGTTTTCTTTTTTCTCAACTGATTCTTGTAGCTTGGGGTCACCTCTTAAGGATTCTGATTCTGGGGTCTCAGGCAAATATGGCTAGTTGGTATCATCGGCTTGTCTATTATATTTTGAGAACTCAGAATTGCACTTTTTAATCTTTTTGATTTGGCAGAATTGGCACTGACAGAGTAAGAGACAGTAGAAGAATGACCTGTTTTCCGAGTTATGTGGTTATATTTAGCCTAAACGACTAAGACTAAAATATTTTGATATTTAGTTGACTAAACTAGACTAGACTAAAACATTTTCAGAAGACTAAAACAGGACTAAGACTAAATGGTGTGACCTGGGACCCCTCACCCTGACCCCAAACACCATCATATTTGACCTGGGACCCCCCACCCTGACCCCAAACACCATCATATTTGACCTGGGACCCCCCACCCTGACCCCAAACACCGTCATATTTGACCTGGGACCCTTCACCCTGACCCCAAACACCGTCATATTTGACCTGGGACCCTTCACCCTGACCCCAAACACCATCATATTTGACCTGGGACCCTTCACCCTGACCCCAAACACCATCATATTTGACCTGGGACCCCCCACCCTGACCCCAAACACCATCATATTTGACCTGGGACCCCTCACCCTGACCCCAAACACCATCATATTTGACCTGAGAGAGGTCAAATATGCAACACGTTGAGTTGAGTTTGCAAACCCTCTGCAGGGCCTTGCGACTGAGGTCAGTGCAGCTGCCATACCAGGCAGTGAAGCAGCCAGTCAAGATGCTCTCCGTGGTGCCCCTGTAGAAAGCCCGTAGGACTTTGGGACCCATCCCAGCTTAGTAGAGGCGCTGTTGGGCTTTCTTGACCACCTTTTCTGTCTGCACTGCCCAGGTCAGATCCTCAGTGATGTGTACCCCCAGGAATTTGAACTCTTTGACTCTCTCCCCCGATCTGGAGGGGTGAGTGGACTTTAGGAGGCCTCCTGTAGTCAAAGATAATCTCTTTTGTTTTGTCCACATTGAGAGATAGGTTGTTCTCCTGACACCATGCTTCCAGATTCTCCACTTATCTCCTGTAGGCTGTTTCATCATCATTGGTGATCAGGCCTATGACTGTGGTGTCGTCCGCAAACTTGATCACTTGGTTGGAGCTGAACAGGGCCACGCAGTCGTGGGTGTACAGGGAGTAGAGGAGGGGGCTCAAAACGCATCCCTGGGGGGCACCTGTGCTGAGAGTCAGAGGGGCAGAGGTAATTTTTCCCATCTTCACCACTTGACGTCTTTGTGTCAGAAAGTTGAGGATCCAGCCGCAAAGGCTTGAATTTAGACCCAGACTCTTCAACTTGGTGTCTAATTTGAGGGGAATTATGGTAGTAACTACTAGTAGTAACTACTAGTTAGTTTGTAACTAAGTGAGTTACTAACAGGTGTTGCACCACGACTGCTTAAGGCATAACGTATAACTAGTAATGCGTAGACTGTTCCTAAAGTAAAGTATAGTCGCATAAAATGACGTCATAGCTCCCAAAATCCAATGAAAACAAACTGTTTCTAGTCTTTCTTTCTTTATACTTTATTTATTCAGGGGAGCCCATTGAGTGCAAGCACTCTTTTTCGAGGACACCCTGATCACAGCATATGACACAATACAAGCAATGAAAACAACACAATAATACAACATGCAATCAAATCATAGTACACTGTTACTGATACATATTAAATTAAATGAAACAAGAACAGCCACTGGGTAGTGTACCTTCCAGTAGCACTTTGAATGTCTCTATTGAGGCCAGCCGAACCAATTTCAGCGAGTCCTGAAGTTTGTCCCATTTATGTGGAGCATAAAACATGAAGGCAGTCTTTCCTTGCTCAGTACTCATAGGGGGGCAGGTAAATCTAATATGTGCCTGTGAACGAGTTGAATGACCCGTGACTTTTGGAACTAGAAATGAGGATAGGTACACTGGAAGCTTACCACACAAGGCCTTATAGATATATAAAATACAGTGTTTCTCTCTACGAACTGCAAGAGATGACCAACCCACTTTTTCATATAACACACAATGATGGGTAAGATAAGCATCGCCAGTGATAAACCGCAGGGCACTGTGGTAGACGGCATCAAGAGGCTTCAATGTGGATAGTGAGGCGTGCATGTACAGCACATCACCGTAATCAAAAACAGACATTATAACTGACTGAACAATAATCTTTCTACTAACCATAGAAAAACAAGACCTATTTCTGTAGAGGAACCCAATTTGTCCTCTTAGCTTTTTGGCTAAGTGCTCTACATGGACCTTAAATGAAAGCTTTTCATCTAGCCAAATACCCAGATATTTGTAAGATGACACTAGCTCAATTGTTTCGCCTTTAAGCGTGAATATACCTTTAGAGGCATTTGGATTAGCAGATCTGGTAAATAGCATACATTTTGTTTTATTTGAATTCAGAACTAGTTTAAGCCTAAATAGAGCCAATTGGAACCTATTAAAGGCAGTCTGCAAGTTCTCAGTGGCCACTTCAACAGTCGGTCCAATACTGTACAGAATTGTGTCGTCCGCATAAAAATGGACATCACAGAGCAAGGAGGGACGTGCAATGTTGTTCATATATAGAGTAAATAAAAGGGGGCCTAAAATTGAACCTTGCGGAACACCTTTATTTATTACGAGAGAGCTGGATTTGAAGCCATCCGCCACAACGGCCTGTGTTCTCCCTGTTAAATAGTTTGAAAACCATCTCACAGAAAGGTCATCCAATCCAAAGGAGGATAGCCTCTGAAGTAAAATAAGATGGTCCACGGTGTCAAAAGCCTTAGACAAGTCAATAAAAATGGCTGCACAATGTTTGTGTTTATCCAGACCGTCAAGAATATTGTTTGTGACTAGTGTTGTAGCTGTCACCGTGCTATGACCTGGTCTGAAACCAGATTGTTGAGGTTGAAGTAAGTTGTGTGTGTTCAGAAATGCACGTAGTTGGGAACTAACAAGAGATTCAAGGATCTTAGCAAGACAGCACAACTTAGATATAGGCCGATAATTATTTAAATCACTCTGATTTCCACCTTTATGAAGTGGTATTTACTTCTGCATCTTTCCATATAGCAGGAATTTTGCCTGAGGTGAGCGATAAATAAAAAATATGAGCAAGGGGTAAAGATATACTATTTGCACTAAGCTACAATAAATATGGGTCAAGGTCATCAGAACCCTTCGATTTCTTAGTGCAAATTAGCGAAAGAGCATTTAAAACCTCAGAATGAGTTACAGGTCTAAATGAGAAACCTGGTGGGGAGAAGTTTATCGGGATATTGTCATTGGCTTCCCAGCCAAGATCTGCGGGGGCTAGGTCGACAGGCTGCCTGTCAAAAATTTGACTCGAAAGTATAAAATGATGGTTAAAAATATTACAAATATCAGGTTTATTAAAAACAACCCCACTTTCACTATTTATTTGTGACGGGAGAGAGGAGGCAGGTCTGGCTTTTAAAGACTTAACAACTGTCCAGAAACTGGCTGCATTTCCTTGTGTTTTAGCAAAACTAGATAAATAATAGCCCGATTTAGCCTTTCTGACCATACCAATGGCTTTATTTCGCAGCAACCTAAAAGATGACCAGTCTACTGGATCACCTGAACTCCTAGCCTTAGACCAAGCCACATCTCTACTACGAAGGGCTTCTTTAAGATCTGCCGAGAACCAGGGGCTTGATCGATCTTTTACTCTAAAGTTCTTATAAGGAGCATGTTTCTCAGTGACAGAATTAAAAACAGTAATAAATTGATTAAGAGTTATGTCAGGGTCTTGACTTGCATTGACCCTATTCAGGCCAGAGTGAAGTAAATCGTGTGAGAATGCTAATTCTCTAAAAACTTTAAAATTACGTTTCTTAATCATTCGACCACTAGTTTTGTTTCCTTTAGCCACTTTAGTAAGGAAGTAAAGCTTGGATCGTCTTTTGTCAACAGACAGAGCTCTGTCTCTCCACTGGCATGTACTCAAAGTCATATTGATACGCATGCTCATGGTGAGCGCATCCCTGCACACGGATTGTATCACAAATTATATTGGCCCCTCATACATTTTGCCCCGCTGTGAAGCCGCGGCTATGCAGTGGTTGAAAAAGTACTCAAATGAATTAAAAAAGTATCAATCCTGCAATATAGAAATACTCTATTAATAGCAGACACATTGTGAGCTTGTAGATCGGCTACTTTCAAATGGCTGAAATGTAGGCTATATAGGGCTTAATGTATGTTTTAAACAGATGGGTCGTTTCATTGTTGAATTAATTAAATAGCTGATATAATGCTATCTGCCACGTTAGTAGTGTAGTTGCTCTACTCCCATAGAGATATGTTACTTAGTAAGGACTTAGTGCTGCCCAAAGGCTGGTGTAAATATTTAGTAGTTACTTAGAGATACGTTAGAGTGGTGCAACAGCTGAAAATTTAGTAATGCGTAAGTCTTGACTTGTGTGAGGTGGTGCAACCCCACCCAGAGGTGTAGTTTTGCTTACTTTTTGAATTGTTTGTTTGGTATATTCATCCTTTAGTCCTGGCAGGACTACACCTCTCTAGCATTTAAAGTGGGATTGGGGATCAAACAGGACTACACATCTCTAGCATTTAAACTGGGATTGGGGAAACAAACAGGACTACACCTCTCTAGCATTTAAAGTGGGATTGGGGAAACAAACAGGACTACAACTCTCTAGCATTTAAAGTGGGATTGGGGAAACAAACAGGAACACATCTCTAGCATTTAAAGTGGGATTGGGGAAACAAACAGGAACACCTCTCTAGCATTAAAACTGGGATTGGGGAAACAAACAGGAACACCTCTAGCATTTAAAGTGGGATTGGGGAAACAAACAGGACTACACCTCTCTAGCATTTAAAGTGGGATTGGGGAAACAAACAGGACTACAACTCTCTAGCATTTAAAGTGGGATTGGGGAAACAAACAGGACTACAACTCTCTAGCATTTAAAGTGGGATTGGGGAAACAAACAGGACTAACACATCTCTAGCATTTAATGTGGGATTGGGGAAACAAACAGGAACACCTCTCTAGCATTTAAAGTGGGATTGGGGAAACAAACAGGAACACCTCTCTAGCATTTAAAGTGGGATTGGGGAAACAAACAGGACTACACATCTCTAGCATTTAAAGTGGGATTGGGGAAACAAACAGGAACACCTCTCTAGCATTTAAAGTGGGATTGGGGAAACAAACAGGACTACACAATCCTGAGTTTTTTTTAGTTCAATCTGTGCTTTTAGATATTTTAGTATTTCTTATTCAGCATGCTACAAAGCATCATATGATGCATTTTAACATCATATGATGCATTAGATGATGCAATATCATGCTACAAAGCATCATATGACCAGTTGTAGCATGCTGAAATACTAAAATATCTAGAAACACAGATTGAACTAAAAAAAGAACTCAGGATTGTGTTTATCGTGTCCCAAACAACAATACAATAAGATATGGTTGTCCCAGAGGTGAACCGGTCCTTTAATGCCTTTATAGCCTACATGGTATTTTCTTGGTGTTCTGTTTATATTCCTTTATGCCCGTGTTGTTAATTTCACCACGAGTCCATGACGCACCGTACGCACGGACGACAGAGAGGTGGACGACAGTTAAAAGGGGCGTCCTTAGTCTTTATTTTAATTTTCATATATACAATCGATCATTCAACATGTTTATTTTGAAATTGTCCTGGAAATAGAAGTAGCCAAATAGCCCCTACATGCCACTAATGCCTCACCCCCCCCCCCCCCCCCCAGCATCCCTACTTCCCTCGGGGATGTACAAACAGTTAGATATTAGCCTGGAAACCAGACAGGTCTGCCATTGCAAAGATTGCACTGGAAATGCAGGTTCCATACTGAGATTCCACACTAATAACAACAATGATCCTATAGGAGGAGAGAAGGAGAGATGGAGATGAAGAGATTGGAGGAAGGACTGCTGAATGGTGGAGACACCGGGGAGGAGGAGCCTAACCAGGAAGACCAAGAAGAAGTGAGAAGCCTACTCACCAAGGACACCACAGCTGTACCTGAACAGGTGGGTTATTAAATATTATACAACTGGTAGTTGTGAAGAAGCATTCTGATTGGTTGAAGTAGCTCTCTACCCGTGTGAATAACGAGCACTCCCACACAGGTTTAATCCATAGAGTTATAATAAGAATAGACACAGGATATCCCCGCCCGTCCACTTGCATTGAGTTGCTCACCCAGCGCATGAAGCGTACTTCCGCGTTTGAGACGCCTCTGAAACGTGACGTAGTGGGGCTTCTATTTGGCTTCTGTGCCGCGTTTTGCGTCATAGTTTGTGTTCATGGATGCACTGGGGCTCCAATTCATGAACGAGCACTTCCGCTATGAACTCGCATCAATACAAAGAAGCCTAGATGCGCGTTCATGATGTTCATGAATAGAAGCCCCAACTGCAGTACCTCAAACGGCCACCATGTCCATTTTGTTTCAAAGCTCCCCCTCGGTCCTGGGGGCTTGGTCTAATCAAACAAAGATATCAGCTGTGCTGGTCACAGAAGGGGGTTGTTACTAGACCTTGTATCTGAACTGTACTGTCTTGTGCTTTTCCTATGAGAACTGGAAATAACAATCACATTAAAGACATCTCTTAAACCTGCAGGTGGCAGCAGTGTGCAGGTCTTCTCACCTAATACTTTAGCTATTCAAAAACAGCAGATCTATAAGCTCACAGTGCAGCACAAAGTGATGCGCTATGAGTAGATCTACTATTTTTGAAAGATATTGGACATTTGTGTTCCCCCCTCCTCACCTCTTCATCCTCTCTTCTTATCGGACGGACAGACAGGCAGGCAGGCAGGCCAGGCCAGGCCAGGCCAGGCAAGGCAAGGCATGGCATTTGGTCTTTTAATAGTGTGGTCAACAGATCAGCGCAATCTTTGCAATAAAGTGCAGTAATGTTTCAGGAACATAGTATACAGTTGAGATTCAGGTTGCTTATTTTAATTCAAGGACCTTCTGTAAACTCAACTTGAACTCCCCCTACAGTATCCTTAAATAATACATATTTTAGACATAAGGTGGGGGCTCAGAGTGTTGCCATTGAGGAAAGTAGGCTTTCAGCATCTTAAAACCGTCTTTGTTTTGGTGAGTAGTGAAAGTATTTGCCATTTATATTGTAAAATCTACGTAAATTAAACTCTTTAACTTTGAGAGTGTTCAAATGGAACCAATACACTCAGACCACCAAATGTTTTGACGGAAAAGGCCTGTTTCAGCTACAAAATGACGTCACTCCCATCTTCTGAAAAGCATTCCCCGAATTAGAGTTCTGAAAGCTGCACAAAGTCAGAACTCTGTGACAAAATGTTTGGTGGTCGGAGACAGTATGGACAGGCCTTTAAGTTAAGGCATGATAACTGCTACTTAAAGGAGATGTTCAGACCAGAACATGACCGCCCCTGAATGTGTATGTTTTCATACCCTCGTTGCTGCCTCTGTCCTACAGTTACAGTTTACAGTTTAGGCATTTAGCAGTTCTGAGATCTGTTGTTCCTTCCCCATCGCGTTGAGAATCCCCCCTCCTCGTAAAAGAGGGGGGGGGGGACAGTAGCTTTCCATTAAACAGGCAGCAGTGCCACTGCTGCTAACGCAACAGCAGATCTGTGCATCTCTAGGAACCATAAATAGACAATTAATAAAAAATAAAAATAAAAGAATTGGAACGGACAAAATAAGCGCTTTTGTGAGATGATGAAGAGCCTGTTTTAGCTGTCGGGAAGGAACAACAGATCTTAGAACAGAGGCAGCAATGAGGGAAATCCCCCTAACCAGGTAGGAAGGTGTATGAAAACGTGGACATTCAGGGGGGTCATGTTTTGGTCTGAATGTCTCCAATGTCGCCCTCTGAGTTTACCCATGGCCTAACGGTCCATTTGGTTGCTAACTATAATTTAGCTGAGGACCCCCTAGAACTCCCTCAAGGACCCCTGGAGCCTAACCCACTTTGAGAACCAATGTTTTTTACATTATAATTTTTTAGCATTAGCTTTAACATTATATATATTTTTTAGCATTTTTATTAGCTTTAACATTTTTAGCATTATCACTAGCATTTTTTTGCATTAGCATTTTTAGCATTAGCTAGCAATAGCATTTCTAACATTAGCATTTCTAACATTAGCATTTTTAACCTTGGCATTTTTTAATAGCTAGCATTAACATTAGCATTTGGTGTCTGGACTTAAACGACCAGGGACGAGCTGCAATTAAGCCCCGCCCCCTCTGTATTCCTATAGGCTGGTTTTTAAACAGCCATAACTCCAGTTCACAGCATCATACCGTCTTGAAACTTGGTGTCTGGACTTAAACGGCCAATAGGGACTTATTACCCCCGCCCCCTTAAGCCCCGCCCCTATCTTCCTATTGGCTAAGCTTTAAACAGCTATAACTCCAGTGTGCAGCATGGTACCGTCTCGAAACTCGCTGTGTGCACTTAGACAGCCAATAGCTGAAGCCCCACCCTTCTCTTCCTATTGGCTGAGCTTTAAACATCCATTAATCCAGTTCACAGCATGGTACCGTCTCGAAACTTGGCGTGATTACTGAGATGGCCAATAGGGATGAGCTGTAATGATAAGCCCTGCCCCTTTCTTCGCCCACTGTCTTCCTATTGGCTGGACTTTAAACATCCATAACTCCAGTTTGCATCATGGTACCCTCTCAAAATTCGATGTCTGGACTTCATTGTCCAAAAGGGACTTATTATTTAGGCCACGCCCCTCTTAAGCCCCACCCCTGTCTTCCTATTGGCTGAGCTTTAAACAGCTATAACTGCAGTTTGCATCATGGTATCATATCGAAACTTGGTATGTGTACTTAGAGGGCCAATGGGACGAGCTGTAATTGCTAAGCCACGCCCCCTCTGTCTTCCTATTGGCTGGGCTTTAAACATCCATAACTCATGTTCCCAACAGGTTACTGGTCTCAAACTCGGTGGATGGTCCCACAGGCCTAACCGCTAATGCTAACCGCTACTTCCGCTAATGCTAATGTTAATGCTAAAAATGTTAATGCTAACGTTAAAATACTAATGCTAATGTTGCAAAATGTTAATGCTAATGCTAAAATGCTAATGCTACAAATGCTAACATTAAAAATGCTAATGCACACACTTTGTAGGAATTTTCTTTTCTAGTTGGGCGGCATAGCTCAGGGGTAGAGAAACTGGTATTAGAGCACGAAGGGTATAAATCCCGAAGGGTTCCCAGTTCGAATCCGGGCTCCCCCTGAGTTAATGTCGAAGGGTCCTTGGGCAAGACTCTGAACCCCTAATTGCTCCCGGTGAGTAGGTTGGTGCCTTGCATGGCTTCCTCCGCCACCGGTGTATGAATGTGTGTGTGAATGGGTGAATGTAATGCACAATCTATGCCATTTCACGGAAGTGACATCACACTTCGCTAGTCAATTAGTGCCGGGTAGGGCCTCGAGCTCAATGAAAAAAATTAGATTTGTTATTCTTTTATTACTATTACTATATGATAGACCCGACCATACCCAACCCAACGTTTTCGGGCTGGGTAGGGCCTAAAATGTATGCTAACTAATAGGGCCGGGTAGGGCCTCTGGCCTGCCCAGTTAGGGCCCAGTTAGTTAGGGCCCAGTTAGGGCCCAGTTAGGGCCGGGCCTTAATTTTCAGGCCCGTTGAGAACTCTGGGAAGACCTACCTGGCCTGGTGGAGACCTGTGCTCTGAGGAGGTTTTCTAGTTTTATATACAATTAATTTATACTAATATATTTCTCTTGTGTTGTTAGGCAGAGCCTGACATCCAGCACCATGGTGTGCAATGTGACGGCTGTCAGATGGATCCTATCGTGGGGACCAGGTATAGGTGTACAGAGTGTCTTGCTGGTGAAACTGTCTATAACCTCTGCTCTGCCTGTCAGTCCACTGGGTGTCCAGATCATGAGGGATACCCTCTGAGGTCCATCCAGACCCTGGTAAGAATATAATCACTGCTGTCATAACTCCATATGTACATTCTTATGTTCCCCCACCGCCCACCCCTTCTGTAAATGAATGTCCTCCTTCACCATACTAGTGACACAAAGGTAGCACAGATAGCCAACCTGCAAGCTCACAACGCATAGTGTTGCAATGCGTTGTGAGCTTGTAGTTCCACTATTTTAGCTTTTTTATTTGAGTGTGAAAGTGTTTTTAAGAGTGTTCAAGTGTGTGTGTGTGTGTGTGTGTGTGTGTGTGTGTGTGTGTGTGTGTGTGTGTGCGCGCGCGCGAGTGCATGCATGATTTTTCACAATATATTTGAAATGTTCTAAATTCCTATAGAACAATGCAGTGATAATAAAAAGAAGGTGTACTTTGTACTTTAGGATTACTTAAGTATACGGTATTTACTTTAGTATACACATAGTGGGTTAGGGTTAGGGTTATATAGACATAATAATATATCATAACCTGTGTTTAATATGTTTTCAGATATGGAGACCAAATGTCTTCAAGAAAAGAGAGTGCAACACCTTTATAGAAGATCTTTACAGGTAAACAAACCTTATTGATGAACATTAAACATGAAAAAAGAATATGCCGGTAAATGTAAGCCATTTACCATGAGATCATACCATGTTAATCATAAACTGGAGCATTAATCATAAAATAATAATATCACAGTGCTACAATGAAGGGCACAGCGAGCCAAGCAACCTCTTAAAGGGGCAGTTCACCCCCAAAATGACTTTTTATCTATTGATTACTCACGCTATGGAGACTTGAGTTCAATTATTAGGGCCCGAGCACACACAGTGTGTGAGGACCCTATTGTAATTGTAAAGATTATTCTTCTTATTAAAGGACAACTTTGGTTTTTTACAACAAGGGTTCATATTTTAGATTGTAATTAGAGAAAAGAAAAAGTGAATGTTAAAATGTTTTCATTTGCTTCGTTCTATTGTTTTATCACGTTTACCGTGCTAAAATGTGGGGCATGCGTACGCATGGGGGCATGCGTACAAGTGGCTAAATATGTATTTTTAGACACAACTAGAAAAGAAAATTTCTAAGAAATTTTAAGTGTGCCTGCAGCTCGCTAAGTCTGTGCAACCTTGTGTAGCGGTTGGTGTTAGCATTAGCGTTATATTTTTTAACATTAGCATTTTTTGCATAATAGTCTGGGAGCCGTGGGGGTGAACGTGGATTCGCCTGTAAAAGTTTTTTTCTCAACTGATTCTTGTAGCTTGGGGTCACCTCTTAAGGATTCAAGATGATGACCAGTGATATCCATTGAGCATTTTTTATTATTAACCCCTTAATGCCTGAAACACAAGAAATCCACCCAGGAGGAAAATACCCAGAAAAAGATTTTTTTTCTGGGTATTTAACCCTAGGATGCATGAGTGGGGTCAAAAACGACCCCAGGGGTTGTTATTCTTCAATATCTTTAAAATTAAAAGTTTAAATATTTTCATATTCCAGGTATTCCTCATAAAACATGTTTGTGACATGAGGCCATTTGCATTTTTATCATTCCTTTCATTAATTTGAAGAAATTGCAGTTTTTGTATCACTACCCCACTCTTCCATGAGTGGGGTCAAAAATGACCCCAATTAAAATCAATGCATTTTTGCAATAAACTACTTTGCTCTCACACATAACTCTGCCATACTTTTGCCTAGCAACGTGATTTCAACTTTAAAACGCTCACACGACTTGGGCCTTTTATCCGCCAATAGGGACGAGCTGTAATTGTTGAAGCCCCGCCCCCTCTGTCTACTAAACGCGTGCAGCAGCTGTCACACTTTGCTGTCACACTTTGCTCTCACACATAACTCTGGCATACTTTTGCATGGCAACGTGATTTCAACTTTAATACGCTCACACGACTTGGCACTTTTTCCGGCCAATAGGGACGAGCTGTAATTGTTGAAGCCCCCCCCCCCCCCCCCCCCCCCCCCCCTGTATTCCTATTGGCTGGGCTTTAAACAGCCATAACTCCAGTTCGCAGAATGGCACCGTCTCGAAATTTGGTGTCTGGACTTAGACCACCATAGGGATGAGTTGCAATTGTTGAAGCCACGCCCCCTCTTCCCTCCTATTGGCTGGGCTTTAAACAGGCATAACTCCAGTTTGCAGCATTGTAGAGTCTCGGAACTTGGTGTCTGGACTTAGACGGCCAATATGGACGAGCTGTAATTGTTGAAGCCCCGCCCCCTCTTACAAGTCTGTTGTTTCCACCCGCCCTGACGGTCGCTTCTCGCCCTTAGGGCGTCTTACTGGTAATAGTAGTAGTAGTAATAAAAGTAGTAATAGTGTAATAGTAGTAGTAATAGTAGTAATAATAGTTTGTGACCGTAGATCGCAAGTTTAGTATGTGAACGTCACAGCTTGTCCGTATGTGTATGTATGTATGTATGTATCTCTGTCACGCCTGACACTGTGGGTCTATGGGTTTGTCGCTCTGACATCATGCTCTGATGTCACTATGATGTCAGGGGAACCACTAACAGAATGGGTTTGCCGCTCTGGCTTCACGCTCTGGCTTCACTATGATGTCACACTAACATAATCCCTTTTATGCCCATACATGGAGTTCCCTGATGTCATTAATATTAAGCCCATATCTAACAGGACTTCATATGGGAATACCCATATATGGAGACCACATCAGCCACATACCACACTAACAGAATACATATATGGCCAAGACAGAAGGCCAAGACATCCCGTATCTGTGTAGCTGGTTCTACAGACAGGGATCTCCATGTATGGGCATAAAAACGATTAGTGTGACATCACAGTGAAGCCAGAGCGGCAAACACATTCTGTTAGAGTGGTTCCCCTGACATTACAGTGACATCAGAGCATGATGTCAGAGCGACAAACCCATAGAACTACAGTGTCAGGCAGGCGTGACAGAGATACATACATACATACATACAAGCTGTGACCGTTCACATACTAAACTTGCGACCTACGGTCGCAACTAATATTACAAATATTACTACTGCTACTAGTATTACTACTACTATTACTACTACTATTACTACTACTATTACCAGTAAGACGCCCTAAGGGCGAGAAGCGACCGTCAGGGCGGGTGGACACAACAGACTTGTAAGAGGGGGCGGGGCTTCAACAGCTCGTCCATATTGGCTGTCTAAATCCAGACACCAAGTTTTGAGACGGTACCATGCTGCAAAATGGAGTTATGGCTGTTTAAAGCCCAGCCAATAGGAGGAAAGAGGGGGCGGGGCTTCAACAATTGCAGCTCATCCCTATGGTGGTCTAAGTCCAGACACCAAGTTTTAAGATGGTACCATGCTGCGAACTGGAGTTATGGCTGTTTAAAGCCCAGCCAATAGGAAGACAGGGGGGCGGGGCTTCAACAATTACAGCTCGTCCCTATTGGCCGGAAAAAGTCGTGTGAGCGTTTTAAAGTTGAAATCACTTTGCTACGCAAAAGTATGCCAGAGTTACGTGTGAGAGCAAAGTGTGACAGCAAAGTGTGACAGCTGCTGCATGCGTTTAGTAGACAGAGGGGGCGGGGCTTCAACAATTACAGCTTGTCCCTATTGGCAGAAAAAAGGCCCAAGTTGTGTGAGTGTTTTAAAGTTGAAATCACGTTGCTAGGCAAAAGTATGGCAGAGTTACGTGTGAGAGCAAGTCGTTTATTGCAAAAACACATTGATTTTAATTGGGGTCATTTTTGACCCCACTCATGGAAGAGTGTAGGTATTGGTTGGTCATGCATCCAAGGGTTAAGGAGGATCTGAGGGGTCTAACTAGGGGTTTGTCATGATGCTGAATCCATTGCAGGCATTTGTTTTGCACAAAAAACATTCCGTGGGCTAGAAATGGCCTCAGAAAACAATACACGTATGGGTGAGTATTCATGTTAGTCGGAGGCCTTAGGGTTTTTTTTCTCGTGCTAATCAGTCTAAAAGTGCAAAATTTTGCACAGATGTAGCTCAGGGCATGCTCTAATGATTTAGCTAGGGCGCCCGAGTCGGCAACCTTCGGGGTCACCACAGCACCCACAAAACTCTGACTCATCACTTTTCATCACTAAAGTCGATGGGAGCCCAACTTGATTTGGCCGCTGTGGCGACCCCGAATGTCGCAGACGCGGGCGCCCTAGCTAAATCATTAGAGCATGCCCTGAGCTACATCTGTGCAAAATGTTGCACTTTTAGACTGATTAGCACGAGAAAAAAAAACCTAAGGCCTCCGACTAACATGAATACTCACCCATACGTGTATTGTTTTCTGAGGCCATTTCTAGCCCACGGAATGTTTTTTGTGCAAAACAAATGCCTGCAATGGATTCAGCATCATGACAAACCCCTAGTTAGACCCCTCAGATCCTCCTTAAATACCCAGAAAAAAAACCTTTTTCTGGGTATTTTCCTCCTGGGTGGATTTCTTGTGTTTCAGGCATTAAGGGGTTAATAATAAAAAATGCTCAATGGATATCACTGGTCATCATCTTGAATCCTTAAGAGGTGACCCCAAGCTACAAGAATCAGTTGAGAAAAAAACTTTTACAGGCGAATCCACGTTCAGCCAAAAATCACCATTTGGCTCCCGGACTATAAGCTTTAACATTATTGTTCTTCATATGACACCACCCACATGTCTGTACGACAAACGGTTCACGAGAAAAAGGGTCACTTCCTGTTTGGTGAGGGGCACTTCCTGTTTGGCGAAATAGGCCCCAATTAAGTTTAAGGACTCTTAATCTTGTCATTTGACGCAACCCGCGTGTCTGTATGACAAACGGTTCACGAGATCAAGGGTCACTTCCTGTTTGGTGAGGGGCACTTCCTGTTTGGCGAAATAGGCCCCAATTAAGGTTAAGGACTCTTAATCTTGTCATTTGACGCAACCCGCGTGTCTGTATGACAAAAAAAAAATTGAGAAAAAACATTTTTTTTAGAAAAAAAAAATGTTTTGAGAAAAAAGAATGTGAGAAAAAAAAATTTTGAGAAAAAATAATTTTTTTGAGAAAAAAAAAATTTAAGAAAAAAAAAACTTTTTGAGAAAAAAAAACTTTTTGAGAAAAAAAAAATTGAGAAAAAAATTTTTTTTGAGAAAAAAAACATTTTCTCAAAAATAATTTTTTTTGGGAAAAAAAAAAATTATGACACCAGCCGCGAGTCTGTACGACAAACGGTTCATGAGTTATAGAGGCACTTCCTGTTTGGTGAAGGGCACTTCCTATTATAGAGGGGGCGGGGCTTAATCAATTACAGCTCATTCCTATTGGCTGGAAAAAGACCAAAGTTGTGTGTGCATTTTAAAGTTTAAATCACGTTGCTAGGCAAAAGTATGGCAGAGTTATGTGGCGCCAAAGTTTCTGGGTTTTTTTCGGAGTCCCCCATTCAAAGTCAATGGGGGTTTTTGAGCGTAGTTTTTTACGAATTACGTTGCCATGGTATGGTGTATGGTATGGTATTACGTTGCCATGGGAATGGTGTGCTATTACTTTTCTTTTCCGATCCGCGTTACCATTGCGATGTAATTCGCAAAAAACGACGCCAAAAAACCCCATTGACTTTGAATGGGGGACTCCGAAAAAAAAAAAACAGAAACGTTGGCGCCACATAACTCTGCCATACTTTTGCCTCGCAACGTGATTTAAACTTTAAAATGCACACACAACTTTGGTCTTTTTCCAGCCAATAGGGATGAGCTGTAATTGATTAAGCCCCGCCCCCTCTATAACAGGAAATGCCCTTTGCCAAACAGGAAGTGCCTCTACATCTCATGAACCGTTTATCGTACAGAGTTGTGGCTGGTATCATATGATTTGATTAAGAGTCCTTAACCTTAATTGACGCTTCCTTCGCCAAACAGGAAGTGCCCATCACCAAACAGGAAGTGCCTCTATAACTCATGAACAGTTTGTCGTACAGACTCGCGGCTCTCAAATTTTTTCTTTCTCAAAAAACTTTTTTTTTTCTCAAAAAACAATTTTTTTCTCACAAAACAATTTTTTCTCAAAAAACTGTCGTTAAAGTGCGACCCGTGATAACGGCCAAAAATGCGCCAAAACGCCACTAATTAGTCGAAATGGCTGACTTCCTGTTTGGTTTCTGATTGGCTGCTGGCCTTGTGACGTGGGTAGAGCTGCGAGGGCCCGGTCATCGCTGCTTGCAGCTTTAATTCATTAATCGTCCATGACCTTAATTGGGGCCTATTTCGCCAAACAGGAAGTGCCCCTCACCAAACAGGAAGTGACCCTTGATCTCGTGAACCGTTTGTCGTGCAGACGCGCGGGTGGTGTGAAATGACTTGATTAAGAGTCCTTAACCTTAATTGGGGCCTATTTTGCCAAACAGGAAGTGCCCCTCACCAAACAGGAAGTCACCCTATATCTCATGAATTGTTTGTCGTACAGACGCGTGGGTGGCATCAAATTACTTGATTAAGAGTCCTTAACCTTAATTGGGGCCTATTTCGCCAAACAGGAAGTGCCCCTCACCAAACAGGAAGTGACCCTTTATCTCTTGATCTGTTTGTCGTACAGACATGTGGGTGGTGTTATATGAAGAACCATAATGTTAAAGCTTATGCAAAAAATGTTAATGTTAAAAAATGTAACGCTAATGCTAACACCAACCGCTACACAAGGTTGCACAGACTTAGCGAGCTGCAGGCACACTTAAAATTTCTTGGAAATCTTCTTTTCTAGTTGCTATTTACAGTAACACTTCTAGCCCCCATAAGTCACATCCAACCATGAAAGGTTGCGTTGTATCTTGGGAATGGGCTTATTCTGTGTAAAATGACATATTTAGCCCAACATGCCCATGCCCCAGACACTGAAATAAGAATCTCTAAAACAATAGAACGAAGCAAATAAAAACATTTTAACACTCACTTTTTCTTTTCTCTAATTACAATCTAAAATATCAACCCTTGTTGTAAAAAAACAAAGTTGTCCTTTAAGTGTGCCTGCCATGCCATGCAACGCAATGGCAAAACACTTATTGTAATCCGCCATACTTAATTAATTAATGTCGCCAAAAATTTCGGCACGTAATAACTGCCGTACAATTTACGCCACCGCCGCAATATATACATCAAAACGTGCGGCTCGGCCGGGAATGGTGTGCTATTACTTTTCTTTCCGATCCGCGTTACCATGGCAACGTAATTCGTAAAAAACTATGTGCTAAAACCCCCATTGACTTTGAATGGGGGACTCGGAAAAAAAACAGAAACTTTGACGCCACATAACTCTGCCATACTTTTGCCTAGCAACGTCATTTAAACTTTAAAATGCACACACAACTTTGGCCTTTTTCCAGCCAATAGGGATGGGCTGTAATTGATTAAGCCCCGCCCCCTCTGTATTCCTATTGGCTGGGTTTTAAACAGCCACTACTCCAGTTCACAGCATGGTACCGTCTTGAAACTTGGTGTCTGGACTTAAACGGCCAAAGGGACTTATTACTTAAGCCCCGCCCCCTCTAAAGCCCCGCCCCTATCTTCCTATTGGCTTAGCTTTAAACAGCTATATCTCCAGTTTGCAGCATGGTACCGTCTCGAAACTCGCTGTGTGTACTTACATGGCAAATAGGAATTATCTGTAATTGCTTAAGCCCCGCCCCCTCTGCATTCCTATTGGCTGGGCTTTAAACAGCCATGTCTCCACTTCCCAAAACGTTACTGGTCTCAAACTCGGTGGGTGGTCCCACAGTCCCAACGGCTAACCACTAATGCTAATGCTAACAAATGCTAATGCTAAGTCATGCTAATGCTAACAAATGATAATGCTAACACATGCGAATGCTAATGCTAACACATGCTAATGCTAACAAATGCTAATGCTAACAAATGCTAATGTTAAAAATGCTAATCCTAACAAATGCTAATGCTAACAAAAATGCTAATGCTAACAAATGCTAATGCTAACACATGCTAATGCTAATATTAACATATGCTAATGCTAATGCTAACATATGCTAATGCTAATGTAGCACCCCACAGTTAGTATCAGCCATGAACCAGCGACAACAGCCCTGCTAATCGGGCTCAGCCCTATTAGCACGACTGGTTGTGCGTTGGACTGGCGAGTGGGAGTCCCGGGTTCAATCCCCGCTTCCGCGTATCACTACATCTGGCGTTGTCGTTAGGATAAGGAGCGTGATGCCCTCGTGAGGAGGAACAGTGCCACGTCGTGTGCGGCGGTCCGCGGCGTGATGTGAGAAGCGCGAGGGCGCGCTCCAAAAGACCTGGGGGGTGAATGTAGCACCCCACAGTTAGTATCAGCCATGAACCAGCGACAACAGCCCTGCTAATCGGGCTCAGCCCTATTAGCACGACTGGTTGTGCGTTGGACTGGCGAGTGGGAGTCCCGGGTTCAATCCCCGCTTCCGCGTATCACTACACTAACAAAAAGGTTAATGCTAACAAATGCTAATGTTAACACATGCTAATGCTAATGCTAACATATGCTAATGCTAACACAAATGCTAATGCTAACACATGCTTATGCTAACAAATGCTAATGCTAACACATGCTAATGCTAACAAAAATGCTAATGCTAACAAATGCTAATGCTAATACATGCTAATGCTAACAAATGCTAATGGTAACAAATGCTAATGCTAACACATGCTAATGCTAACAAATGCTAATGCTTTTTTAATGCTAAAGCTAATGAGAAAAATGCTTATGTTAATGTTAATGCAAAATGCTAATGCTAACACCAACTGCTATACAAGGATGCTAATGCTAACACCAACTGCTATACAAGGTTGCACACACTTAGCGAGCTGCAGGCACACTTAAAATGTCTTAGAAATTTTCTTTTCTAGTTATTATTATTCCCCCGAATAAATCGCGTTTTTGAGCCGCAAAACGTACTCTAAAAGTTGCGCAACTTTGCACACACATCACAAGTGGCGAAAATCTTCGTATTTAAAAAAAATCAAAAGGGGGCGTGGTCTAATGGCTCAATAGCGCCCCCTACAAAACTTTGTGCCTCAAGCCTCACCATACGGTTTCACCTACATGTACGAAAATCGGTACACACCTGTATCATGTCCGGACTCACAAAAAAGTCTCTTGGCGCCACGTCCGAAACCAAACAGGAAGTCAGCCATTTTGACTAATTAGTGGTGTTTTGGCGCATTTTTGGCCGTTTTCACAGGTCGCACTTTAACGAACTCCTCCTAGGGAGTTAATCGGATCAACTTCACATTCGCTCGGCATACTCAAGACACCTTAACGATAAAAAGTTATCAAAATCGTGAGTTTTCGTAAAACGGCGTGCCCGTGGCGAAGCATCAAACTTCCTTCACCAAACAGGAAGTGCCCCTTCTTCTGATTGGCCGAAACTTGATTGTTCCTTTTTTGGCTGTTACTCATCAACCGTTTATCGTACAGAGTTGTGGCTGGTATCATATGACTTGATTAAAGTGATCCCTGAATAGTAGGCCATGTAGGCCTTAATATGTTATAATAACCCTCTTTAACCAAAATGTACCATTTAATACACTTAGAATGTCTTCCTTTGAGAGAAATAAGTTCTATGTTCAACCCATGGGGGGAGCCATTGCACTGTCTGCCGCTGAGTGATGACGTATGTAAATGCATTTTGGCTGGCCGGCCCATAGGGTTAATATGGAACGTCAAAACAACGTTCTCTTTACAATATATAAAACATTGTCTTGAAGCTCAGATTAACTGTAGTTAGTAGTTTGGTGCTTTTCTGTTCTGTTCATATCAAGTAGGGTGTTTTGACGTGCTTGTAAAGTGCTTAATTCAACATCTAAAAGTGTTTACACCGCCATTTTAAATGGGCCCGTCCACCCAAAATGCATTTACATACGTCATCACTCAGCGGCAGTGCAATGGCTCCCCCCATGGGTTGAACATAGAACTTATTTCTCTCAAAGGAAGACATTCTAAGTGTATTAAATGGTACATTTTGGTTAAAGAGGGTTATTATAACATATTAAGGCCTACATGGCCTACTATTCAGGGATCACTTTAAGAGTCCTTAACCTTAATTGGCGCTTCCTTCGCCAAACAGGAAGTGCCCTTCGCCAAACAGGAAGTGCCTCTATAACTCATGAACCGTTTGTCGTACAGACTCGTGGCTGATGTCATATGACATGATTAAGAGTCCTTAAAGGGGAAGACCACCCATTTTCAATATTGAACTATGTCATTAATATACCTTAGAGGAGTTGTGTGGAAAAAGAAAAAGCTTCTGTGTTGCCTAGAACTGGGGGATTGATTTTGGGGTTTGTATTGTAAAGTACAATGTGTGATGTCATCAAGTTGTACTTTACAATACAAACCCCAAAATCAATCCTCCAGTTCTAGGCAACACAGCAGGGGGGGAACTTTTTTTCTATTTCCACACAACTCCTCTAATGTATATTAATGACATAGTTCAACATTGAAAATGGGTGGTCGTCCCCTTTAACCATAATTGGCGCTTCCTTCGCCAAACAGGAAGTGCCTCTATATCTCATGAACTGTTTGTCGTAATAATGCTAACAAATGCTAATGCTAACTAATGCTAATGCTAACATGTTAATGCTAACACATGCTAATGCTAACATGCTAATGTTAACACATGCTAATGCTAATGTTAACAAATGCTAATGCTAACATGATAATGCTAACACATGCTAATGCTAACAAATGCTAATGCTAATGCTAACACATGCTAACAAATGATAATGCTAACACATGCTAATGCTAACAAATGCTAATGCTAATGCTAACACATGCTAATGCTAATGCTAACAAATGTTAATGCTAACACATGCTAATGCTAAAAAAATGCTAATGCTAACATGCTAATGCTAATGCTAACACATGCTAATGCTAATGCTAACATGCTAATGCTAACACATGCTGATGCTAGTAAGAACTACTAATGCTAACACATGCTAATGCTAACAAATGCCAATGCTTAAAATGTGAATGCTAACAAATGCTAATACTAATGCTAACAAATGCTAATGCTAATGTTAACACATGCTAATGTTAACAAATGCTAATGCTAAAAATGCTAATGCTAACTAATGCTAATGCTTACACATGCTAATGCTAACAAATGCTAATGCTAACAAATGTTAATGCTGATTCTAAAATTCTAATGCTAATTGGCTGCTACCCCTTGTGACGTGGGTAGAGCTGTGAGGGCCCGGTCATCGCTGCTTGCAGCTTTAATATATTTTTGTATTTGTCCAATTCCTAAGGGATATATATATATATATATATATATATATATGTATGACGTAATCGTTGCCGTCAAGTGATAATCCATCTGCGCAAAAACAACCCCCGCCCGGCCCTTCAAAATAATAGCGGCGGCCTACGGAGGAAGCAGCGTGGCACCAAGGCACCAAGCATCCCTTCAAATTAAAAGGCAGTAGATGTGTTAATGATTAGTCAACACACTACTTTTATTTTTAGGTCTACTTACAGGACGTACGTGTTAACGTGCAGTACGCGACACCAGTGCTAGGGTCTGACGCTAAATAAATAATTAAATAAAGCTACCGGCATCAGTACGCAAAATCGCTTCACGTTGTTTGATCAGGCACGCAATATTTATTTTGACAGCGCATGCGCACTTGTGTACCAGTTATGTGCACCCCTGTTAATAATGCCCTGTTAGAGAGATCCCTGTGATGCCAGGTGGAACGAATCCCTTTTATGCCCATATATGGAGATCCCTGATGTCCACATCTCTGCTGTCGCCCTGAGGCGTCTTACTAGTAGGGATGGGTATCGTTAAGATTTTAGCGATTCCGATTCTGCTTATCGATCCGATTCCTTATCGATTCTCTTATCGATTCTCAGCCCCCTCGCCATGCTGGGGGCTGGTCAGAAATAGTGGCCAATGACATTTTCTACCTCCTCCACTCCTTATTCTCCTCCTGTTCCGTTTTTGCAGTGCTCAGAACGTGAAGGCTCATCGTCATTTTTGTACCTCCGGGAACGTGCACACATTTTGACCCTTTATCCTCTGTTAGAAAGTGCCCTCTCCAGACCATGCATGCATTAATGCAAGTAAAGAAAATAGCCGACCTCCAAGCTCACAAAACGTGAGCTTGGAGGTCGGCTATTTTCAATATTTTCACCAAAAGGCCATTTTAGATAGTTCAGCCCCTGCCCCTCTAACATTCTCTGCACGTCCCTGGTGTAGACCCCCATCTGGAAACATGTAGAGCTATAGACCACCTATAGACCCCCATCTGAAAACATGTAGAGCTATTAATAGACCCCCTATAGACCCCCATCTGAAAACATGTAGAGCTAGACCCCCATCTGAAAACATGTAGAGCTATAGACCCCCATCTGGAAACATGTAGAGCTATAGACCCCCATCTGGAAACATGTAGAGCTATAGACCCCCTATAGACCCCCATCTGAAAACATTTAGAGCTATAGACCCCCTATAGACCCCCATCTGAAAACATTTAGAGCTATAGACCCCCTATAGACCCCCATCTGAAAACATTTAGAGCTATAGACCCCCTATAGACCCCCATCTGAAAACATGTAGAGCTATAGACCCCCTATAGACCCCCATCTGGAAACATGTAGAGCTATAGACCCCCATCTGGAAACATGTAGAGCTATAGACCCCCTATAGACCCCCATCTGAAAACATTTAGAGCTATAGACCCCCTATAGACCCCCATCTGAAAACATGTAGAGCTATAGACCCCCTATAGACCCCCATCTGGAAACACGTAGAGCTATAGACCCTCTATAGACCCCCATCTGAACACATGTAGAGCTATAGACCCACATCAGAAAATATTTAGAGCTATAAACCCCCATAAGACTTGCAACATGTCATTATTTGAAAATAACGTGTCATATTGTGATGAGCTTGTAGATCGGCTGTTTTTGAATATCTGTAAGATAAAATAGAGTTTAAGTGTTTAAACTGTTTAAACTGGACGCCCTGGTTCCCCCTCGAGGACCCCTGGGGGTCCCCAGACCCCACTTTGAGAAGCAGTGTATTGATGTGTTGTCCTGTTGTGTCATCAGGGATGGACGTTGTCAGTGTGGACGTCACAGAGACAAACATCCATCAGACATCAAGACAGCTGAGGACACTGAGTGGACCACTGAGCTGCACTCCTCTGAACAGCCAACTGATGCTTATGGAGGGTTGGAGTTTGAGGGACAGGGACTCTTTGCATTACCCAAACCTGTAAGAGTGTGACTGACAATGTGATCAATGTTCTCTGTGGTTCATGATTCTCTGTCTTCCATCATCTGTTTAACATGATTCAGTCAAGAGGAGGTTGTTATTGCTTTAACCCATTCAGACCTGGACAGACTACGTTCTTACACCCTTCAATCTGGGAAAGCATCTATGTCACTGAGTTTTTATCAAGGACCCCCAAAATGATACATATTTGTTCCAAGGAAACTACTAACAGGAAACTTAAAAAAAAAATCGGACTAAGGTCTACATGGGCCGATTACACACGCACGCACGCACGCACGCACGCACCCACGCACGCACGCACGCACGCACGCACGCACGCACTCACACAATGAGAGTGTAATATAAGCCCTGCCCCTCTTGATATGACAGTTGAGAGTGTACCGGTATTTAGGTTGATCATGTCTAGCCTGCTTCCAGACCATAGACCCCACCCACTCTCAGAGTGGACTCTTTCTCTGGTCTGGAGCTTAGTACATGAATCGGAAATTTATTTTCGGCTGCTCCAATGAGCTCGGGGGGTGGGGGTGGGGGTGGGTCTAACGAATATCCAATCCGCGCAGCAGTTGAAACGATTCAAACGAAGTTCACACACACAGGCAGGCTGAGGAAGGCACACACACACACACACACACACGCGCGCTGATTTCACCAAGCTGTTAATGTTGATTACATGTTTCTGGTCGCAGTTCTGTGTGAAGCAGTCACTGGCACAGACAGAGACACACACACAATCACACACACACTCCGCGACCGTGCGTCGCGTCCACCGTGCGTCTCGTCCACCGTGTGTCTCGATCACTGTGCGTCGTGATCACATGCGTGCGGACGCGTGCGTGCACACTCGCAAAAAAGTCCCTCCCCCGTAAATCGCTCAGAATAGGGCACAGTTTCAGACTACTGCGTGAGCTGAGTCTGAGGTCAGGCTAGATCATGTCCATCACTGTCATCTTCTGATTTGTCTCTTTGATCACCTGTAGTTCCTGCGTCTGTCATCAGACACTGAACCCTCCCATGTCTACGACCTGATGACTAGGGAGTATGCAGATGATGGTGGGTGGAGTGTGCTTGGGATCCCACCCCCCTTGGTGGTGTCTGTGGAGGGAGGAAGTGCAGAGGTCAAACCCTGGGTCCAGGAGGTCATCAGAGAGGGACTGGTCAAAACCTTGGCTAAAACAGGTGTGTGTGTGTGTGTGTGTGTGTGTGTGTGTGTGTGTGTGTGTGTGTGTGTGTGTGTGTGTGTGTGTGTGTGTGTGTGTGTGTGTGTGTGTGTGTGTGTCAAAATTAAAGTGATAACACTAAGCAGTGAGCAGAAAAAATGTGAACACTATAAAATGTAATTAAAAGGATTCTCTATCCTGAACCTCTTTGTTTCATCACTTCCAAGGTTCAAGGTTGTACTTCATCGTTACATTGTTTATTGTTTATTGTTACATCTTGTGTACTTGAGAGTAAAACTAGTTTTGGTTTGGCTTCTTTCAGACAATGCAGCAGCATGGATCATAACAACAGCAGAATAAAATAACATAGAAAGATTTAAGGAAAAGAGAGTGCAAAATAAATAGCAAAGAGAGAATAAAAAGACCATCATGAAATTTACTTTTTTCCCAATGTGGTATATAGTATGTACAGTATACACCAACAGCATTGTTTTGTGTAAACTATGTGTAAACAACTTCACAGTATATTCTATATGCAACAGATTAGTATATTCAACCTCACAGTATATTCTATGTACAGTAGGTGCAGTTCAAGCACATTAGTTTGATTTTCTACACTTTTACTTCTACTCCACTACATCACAAAGGCAAATATTGTACTTTTACAACAGTTTTTAAAACTTTATTACTGTCACTTTGTAGATTTATATTCTTATGATATCACCACACCACTTCAGTCCTATTTAAACGTTGGCTAGTTGAAAATAGCTGATATACAAGCTCACAACGTGTTGCGATTGTAAGCTTGTAGACATGTTGTGAGCTTGTAGATCTGCTATTTTCAAACGATTATTATACATTTTAAACATTATGATAACTTACTGTTGTAGGCTATATGGTGTGTGCGTTGGCTCTGTATAAATTATGTTATTATAAATCATAAATACCAAACCACTTTAGCCCTATTTTATACCTACTGTAGGCTGTTTGAAAATTGCTGATCTACAAGCTCACAACGCGTCACCCAGGGACGCGTTGTGAGCTTGTAGATCTGCTATTTTCAAACATTTGGACTTTTTACTTTTGGTGCTTAAAGGGGCACTCCACCACTTTTCAACCTATGTTCATATAATTGGTCCTCACTCAAAAATAGCTTCTTTTTTTTTTTTTTTCTCAGAGGAGGGCTGTGGGCAGTTCAGAAACCCATCGTCTTGTGACATCATCGATTGCCAATCCAGTTTATAGAAACTGCAGGCTTTCTATTCCTGAAAAGTTGCAATTTTAAAGTGGAAGCCATTGTTCTCGCGATAATAAAAATCTAAATATTTTTTTCAAAAATATTGATTTTTTTTTTTTTTTTGGGAAAATGATGATGTCACAAGACGATGGATTCTGAACTTCCCACAGCTCTCCTAGGAGACTTGGACTGAGTAGAAAAAAATGGTGTAATACTTAATAAACTTGACCTTTCACTACTTAGTCTGCTCTTTTCCCCCTCTACACCAAAGCTCTTTGCCAAAAATAGCCGATCGAGGCGTTGTGAGCTTGAAGATCTGCTATTTTTGGCTAAAGTTCTCAGAATATGGATACTATAGGGGTTCAAGTGGTTTATATAAAAAAGGAGAAAAAGTCTCTATCACACAAAGATTTGGAGGACCCCCTGTAGTAACTCTGAGGACTCCCTAGGTGTCCCGGACCCCCTGTTGAAGACCCCTGCTCTATAGCAATGATTACTGTCACAATATAGAGCTATTTAACACTGTTACTGAACACACACTCTATAGCAATGATTACTGTCACAATATAGAGCTATTTAACACTGTTACTGAACAACTGTCTGCCCCCCCCCCCCTCTCACACGTGCATGCACGCGCGCACACACACACACACACACACACACACACACACACACACACACACACACACACACACACACACACACACACACACACACACACACACACAGAAAAATGCTGGATCCTGACAGAAGGCTTTGATGAAGGCGTAGGGAGATGTGTAGGAGAGGCGGTGAGGGAAGTCAACAGGAACGTCCCCTTGGTCCCTGTGTATGGGATCTCTCCCTGGGGTGTCAATGTGCACAACAAACAGCAGTTGGTCAACCCTGAGGTATTAACACACAAACACTGTTTACACATAGTGTTTTCCTCCATCGTATTAATCATCTTCATAAAATGATCATTATTGCTACAGTAACTCTACTATATTTACATCACATACTGTACTGTACCATACTGCACTGAATGTTACTCATTGTTTTTTGACAATTTGAATTATAATCTAGTTGAGTAATAAATATGGACCACGACTTCCTGTCTCGGATCCATACTGAGTCAATTCATCCAACACAACACACACACACACACACACACACACACACACACACACACACACACACACACACACACACACACACACACACACACACACACACACACACACACATCTTAGACTCAGAAGCAAATGGATAACAACAGTACTACTAGTAATGTCTACTATTACATACATACATACATACATTAGTAGATGTTATTCCTGTTTTCTTCCATCTCAGGACGGACGTGTTCGCTACTCAGTTCGCTACAAAACCAGTGCCTCCTGTTGTCTGGAGAAGAACCATACTGGCTTCCTGCTGGTGGATGATGGGAGAGAAGGTCACAGAGGAGGAGAGAAGAACTTCAGGGCCAAGTTCGAGGAACACATCCCCACACGACACATCAGAGGTAAGAGATGGTGGACGTTGATGATTTGTCTGTTAGTGGAATTAACTTAAGCATGGTATTATTTGCCACGCCCAGGTCAAAAGGTGACTTAAAAGTAGTGAAAATAGCAGAAACTATAATAGTTAAACTGTGGTTGTTTTGGTGTTGAACTGCTAGAAACTAGGCAAAAACTATTGATTATTTTCTTAGTGATTATTCCATCTATGGCTTTCTGGATTAAGAAAACATTAATTAATCAAAAAAGTTATAGATGGATTATTTAATTATTTAATCATCATTAAACAATTGAACCATAGCCTAATTCATAAAAACACCTATCATGCTGTCTAAAAGAAGAGTTTGGGCCCTATTAAAACGCTCTTAATAACAACAGCTCTTAACTCTTATGCTGACATGGCCAAAAATCCCGGAAAAATCCCGTTGTACCACCCTGCCATGCCCGTAGATCCCGAAAAAAATAAATAAAAAAGATTTGACCCCAAAAAATGTAGTAGGCATGATAGCAATCGCGAAATCGCATGTTTAACCCCCATAGCAACCCCATCTTTCAAACATGGCAGCCATCTTTGTTTACATTTTAGGAAAACATAATGGCTGTTATCTCATGAATGCCTGAACGGATTTCCATTCGGATGTTTTTGTTTGAAAGCTGTGAGCAAGGTGGACACACGTGGTGCATGATCTAGGCATGGGTGTGCATGATCCGTGCACTATGAATTACATGGAAGTCTATGGAGACGAATGGCATCTGAGAGTACAAAGGTATTGTTAAATGGCAGCAGTTGAGTTAAGAAGATTGAGGTGGAGGCGTGACCATTTGCCGTTTTGCTATTATGAGTGTGGTAATGTGTGCACGATACGCAAAGGCGCTATGCGTAAAAGTCCCAGAATTAGTCATGGGCGTGTTTGGGCGTTAATTTAATCAAACCCATCAGCGTGGCGGCTGTCATTCCCTTTAGATTCAGCGCAAGACGCCATGCTTTTGAGTGTGTTAAGGGGTGAGATTTAAAATAAAAAATTATGTCATATTGAAAGGAGAAATGTCCAAGTGCATGCATGGCCATAATCATATGGACACAATCTCAACGCTTGCATAAATAAAACTATGTTTGATACATACTGTAAGTATCAGCCACATGTTACTGATCATAAAGAATGTAATGACAACCACAATCTAAATGATTCATTCAAGTGTTACTGAGTTGCACATGAACTCAGGAGCCACTGAGGCGCTCAAATCATTGTATTTTAACAGACTAACATCTTAATGATAAACACAACTTACACAATTAGAGTTAAATTAGATTTACATTACATTACATTACTACTTACACAAGGGATTGAAACTCTCACGTCGGCTGATTATAGTTAAACTAGAAGGAGCGTCTAGTCGGCGCCCTGGCCAACTCGGGAACATGGTAAATAGGGGATGAATGCCCTGCCCTTTAATGCAAACCCCATTATACCTGTTGTCGTAGGATCTGTTTTGACCATCTGTTTGCGTGTGTCCATTTATGCCCATATATGGGGATATCTATCTGTCTACGTCCATTTTATGTCCATATATGGAGATCTCTGTAGGACTCGTTTTGACCATCTGTTTGCCTGTGTCCATTTATGCCCATATATGGAGTTATCTGTCTGTCTGCGTCAATTTTATGCCCATATATGGAGATCTCTGTAGGACCTGTATTAACCATCTGTTTGCCTGTGTCCATTTATGCTCATATATGGAGATATCTGTATCTGTCTGTCTGCATCCATTTCATGCCCATATATGGAGATCTCTGTATCTGTTTGTCTGTGTCCCTTTATGCCCCATTATATGGAGATATTTGACCATCTGTTTGCCTGTGTCCATTTATGCCCATATATGGAGATATCTGTATCTGTCTGTCTGCATCCATTTTTATGCCCATATATGGAGATCTATGTAGACACAGTGCCAGTTCCGGAAAATCCTGATGTCAGACATCAGAATCCGAACCTTTCGTGCTGGTTCCAGAAAATCGTGTATCGGGTCGAGGCCGAGCACTGCACTACCTGCTGCGGTGGGGAACGCGCGTGCCGAATTTGAAATAGGGAATGAATGCCCCACCCTTTAATGCAAACCCCATGAATGCCCCACCCTTTAAGAGAGACAGCCGCTGGCCGCCGCGTCCACGTCCATGGACGCGGGACGCGCCCATGGGACTCACTCGTGGGACGCGGGACGCAACCGTGGACGAGGCCGTGGGACGAGGCCGTGGGACCGAGGACGTAGGATGTGTTTTTCTGGAGAACGGCTGGCCGCTCGCGTCCCCGCCCTCGTCGTCCTCGTACATGGACGCTGCCAGGTGTCAGACGCGGACGCGGAAATGGGACGTGGGACGGGGGACAAGGCCGTGTGGGACTCACTTGTAGGACGCGGGACGAGGCTGTGGGAAAAGAGCATGTGGGACGCATTTTTCTGGAACGGCTGGCCGCTGGACGCAAAAGTGCTGCTCGCGTCCTTTTGGACGTCTATTGTATGTATTTTTTTTATGGAGAATTCAAATATGACCTTCTTTTTTGGATCAATGTCCGAGGGACAGCGAATGCACACCTGCCGACAACAGCCGCGGCAATGATTCCTATGCCGTGGCAATTATACCTAATCCGTGGCAACGCTGGACACACCGAACCTATCCCCCCCCACCCCCCCCCCCCCCCCCCCCCCCACACACACACACACACGCGCACGCAGGCACGCACGCGCACCCCAGGCACGCACACACACACGCACGCACCATGATCAGCAGCACGCACGCATCATGACGCATGCACACACACACACGCACACACCATGATCAGCAGTGGACCAGCGTGCTCATATCAATAATGTATAAATAAATGAATAAAAGTATTAAACAGTCATGTCTGCTCCGGTGGTCGCTTACCGACCTCCCGGAGCCGCCGGTAGCCGCCGTCACCTGCCGCTTCTATACCCGATCCGCCGGTCCATCTGCCGGTGCATCGGCGGCGGCCGCAGTGCTGCCAGAGATGGGTCTGTCTGTCTGTCTGTCTGTCTGTCTGTCTGTCTGTCTGTACCACCCTTTCCTTAGTAGCCTAGTAGTAGACCTAATATTAATAATCTGTGTCTATCATGTCCCTCCCTCCACCTCGCCTGCCCTCTTCACTTCTATCTATCCATTTTACGCACAGCTGTTTTGCGCACGCATCTATCTATCTATTGTTACAAATCCCCCCCCCCCACAATAAGGCTTATGCCTTATTGTATTCATTTCATTGTAGGCTATAATAGTTAACGGATTGGCGCCTCGCCTCTTATACGGCCGGAGCTACAGAGTGTCTCCTTTATTAAATAAAATAAACGTTTTCATCTGTATGTCTCATATGTGCCGGGGAGTGTATTTGCTCCTTCTGTTTTCTTTGCAGCTAAATTAACTAAAGGTTCACCTTAATCGAATTCATCATAGATATGTTTATGTTTCAACACATGTTCTTCATTATTATTATTTAGGCATATGGTTTCTCCGCGCTTGTCATGCATAAAATCTTTGGATTCATTGGTGTGTGTGTGTGTGTGTGTGTGTGTGTGTGTGTGTGTGTGTGTGTGTGTGTGTGTGTGTGTGTGTGTGTGTGTGTGTGTGTGTGTGTGCGTGCGCTGCGCATGTCGTGCAGCCTATGTTTTGGCCGACGATTTTGACCCCAGAACCCCCGCAGTGTTTTCCACAGTGAGAGAGTGTAAAATGAAACCAAACGTTACGGGTCCATTTGGTTTCATTTTAGGCCTACCCGCACAATAATTAAAATGTCCATAAGGGTACATTATATTCCAGGCGATTGCCTGACCTGGCCAAATCAATCTATCTATCTATCTATCTATCTATCTATCTATCTATGATTGAAAGCCTAGGCCATGGCTGTCTTGAACTTGAACCGTCCGTGACTATAGGCCTATTAGGCTAAACAGCAGCTGCTCACCCCACGTCAGTCACTTTCTCTGATGGTCCATGCAGTTATGTAATCTCTAGCATACTCCTTTCAAGTTCCAATTGGCGGTGTAGCTTAATTAATGGGCCATCATCAACTCGTTGTTTGATCTACCAGCTGGGTTAACAACTCCGACGCACACAGCGCGCCCGTAGTAGCCAGGCGTTTCGCACACACAAGTAGGCTATTTTCACAGACAGCAGGTTTAGAAAATATGCACGTTACCTTAAATATTATACAATAAAATGACTTTATCAAAACTGACAATGATAAAACTGGAGCGGACATAAAATAAACACAATGGATACAGGCCTAATAGGCCTATCCTTTTTAATGCAATACGCCTTGCAAAACGCACGCATGTCAGTGCGTGCGTCCCTGCGACATACATACATGCGTGCGTGTGTTGCAAGGCGAAGCTATCAGAACCCCGTGGCATTTTGTATTAATTATAATATTTATTATTGCTGTGTTTAGATTATCTGGTCAGAGAATCTGAAAAAAATATCCTGTAGTGTTTAATTCTACCCGATTATCTTGTAGTGTATTGCCAGCTAAAAGTCAGAGTAAAACTGGCTCTTGGGCCAGTTACGGCCTGGGATTGATGACAACAGAAATCCAGAAATCTCCACATATGCCAATCTGGCACAGTGTGGGAATGGAATAGGCGAAGGCGCTGTCCATGGTGCTGAATTATCGTTCCACTGTCTCGCCTCGCTGGAGTCAGTGCCCGGCAAAACGCCACAAATACATGCTTATGTATTTACAGTTAAGCCCTGCTCGTCAACCACAAATACAGTAGATGAATACATATTATATGTGTTACTATCGCTTTGAAGTTATTATATAAATGTGAATAAATGTTAAGGGCAGATATTCACAACATGACAAAAGTGAGTTTCCTTTTTTTTTATTTTACAAAGATGCGAGCAGGTGCAAAACAGGTGTGCATAAAAGAAATAGGTGGAGAGGGTCAGAGGGACTGATAGACATTGATTATTATGATTAGGTCTACTACAAGGCTACACTAAGGAAGGAAAGGGTGGTACGTAGACAGACAGACGTAGACAGACAGACAGACAGACAGACAGACAGACAGACAGACAGACAGACAGAGAAAGTGGCCAAATTGGCCACTTAATTGTCTGCGGTTGATCCCGTCATGCACTCCTTTGAAGTCAAAATTGGGCCATTCGGTTTTTGTAACCTAATTGTTTGTTTGAACGCACAGCAGGGAGTCCTTGCAGCTGTCAATGGTGATATAGTCAGACAAAAGCCTACACTTCATATTCACTTTATATATTTATTTTATTAACTGTAGGCCTATCACCTGGTCCTTTAGAGCTAGTAGGCTATTGCATGTCTTATTACGCATAAAGAAAACCTGCGGAGGCGCCGTGGGCCGCTAAAAAAAGAATAAGAAAAATAAAAAAAAAGGAAGTTGTAACAGAAATACAGATAGATGCGAGCAGTGACGACTAAGAGGTGGACCCGGCTCTGGCAGATACCGGCAGACACAAATACAGGAGATGAATACATATTTGCTATCGCTTTGAAATTATAATCTAAATGTGAATAAATGAGCAGAGATTCACAACATGACAATAATGAGTTTCCTCTTTTATTTTACATATTAAATGAGCAGAGCATCACTTAAAAATGCAGGACTTTAATTAATTGAGAATGTAATGGAGATAGATAGATAGATAGATAGATAGATAGATAGATAGATAGATAGATAGATAGATAGATAGATAGATAGATAGATAGATATGGCCAGGTCAGGCAATCGCCTGGAATATAATGGACCCTTATGGACATTTTAATTATTGTGCGGGTAGGCCTAAAATGAAACCAAATGGACCCGTAACGTTTGGTTTCATTTTACACTCTCTCACTGTGGAAAACACTGCGGGGGTTCTGGGGTCAAAATCGTCGGCCAAAACATAGGCTGCACGACATGCGCGGCGCACGCATGCACACACACACACACACACACACACACACACACACACACACACACACACACACCAATGAATCCAAAGATTTTACGCATGACAAGCGCGGAGAAACCATATGCCTAAATAATAATAATGAAGAACATGTGTTGAAACATAAACATATCTATGATGAATTCGATTAAGGTGAACCTTTAGTTAATTTAGCTGCAAAGAAAAACAGAAGGAGCGAATACACTCCCCGGCACATATGAGACATACAGATGAAAACGTTTATTTTACTTAATAAAGGAGACACTCTGTAGCTCCGGCCGTATAAGAGGCGAGGCGCCAATCCGTTAACTATTATAGCCTACAATGAAATGAATACAATAAGGCATAAGCCTATACATATTTGGGTAGGGAGGGGTAAAAACGAAGGGAAAAGATGGACATTGGGGGGGGGGGGGGGGGGGGGGGATTGTAACAATAGATAGATAGATGCGTGCGCAAAACAGCTGTGCGTAAAATGGATAGATAGAAGTGGAGAGGGCAGGCGAGGTGGAGGGAGGGACATGATAGACACAGATTATTAATATTAGGTCTACTACTAGGCTACTAAGGAAAGGGTGGTACAGACAGACAGACAGACAGACAGACAGACAGACAGACAGACAGACCCATCTCTGGCAGCACTGCGGCCGCCGCCGATGCACCGGCAGATGGACCGGCGGATCGGGTATAGAAGCGGCAGGTGACGGCGGCTACCGGCGGCTCCGGGAGGTCGGTAAGCGACCACCGGAGCAGACATGACTGTTTAATACTTTATTCATTTATTTATACATTATTGATATGAGCACGCTGGTCCACTGCTGATCATGGTGTGTGCGTGTGTGTGTGTGCATGCGTCATAATGCGTGCGTGCTGCTGATCATGGTGCGTGCGTGTGTGTGTGCGTGCCTGGGTGCGCGTGCGTGCCTGCGTGCGCGTGTGTGTGTGTGTGTGTGTGTGGGGGGGGGGATAGGTTCGGCAACAGCGGCTGACGCAGCTCCATAGTCGGTGTGTCCAGCGTTGCCACGGATTAGGTATAATTGCCACGGCATAGGAATCATTGCCGCGGCTGTTGTCGGCAGGTGTGCATTCGCTGTCCCTCGGACATTGATCCAAAAAAGAAGGTCATATTTGAATTCTCCATAAAAAAAATACATACAATAGACGTCCAAAAGGACGCGAGCAGCACTTTTGCATCCAGCGGCCAGCCGTTCCAGAAAAATGCGTCCCACATGCTCTTTCCCACAGCCTCGTCCCGCGTCCTACAAGTGAGTCCCACGGCCTTGTCCCCCGTCCCACGTCCCATTTCCGCGTCCCGCGTCCTACAAGTGAGTCCCACGGCCTTGTCCCCCGTCCCACGTCCCATTTCCGCGTCCCGCGTCTGACACCCTGCAGCGTCCATGTACGAGGACGACGAGGGCGGGGACGCGAGCGACCAGCCGTTCCAGAAAAACGCGTCCTACGTCCTCGGTCCCACGGCCTCGTCCCACGGCCTCGTCCCACGGCCTCGTCCCACGGTCGCATCCCGCGTCCCACGAGTGAGTCCCATGGCCGCGTCCCGCGTCCATGGACGCGTCCATGGACGTGGACGCGGCGGCCAACGGCGCTTGCTGCCCTTTAATGCAAACCCCAATATACCTGTTGTCATAGGACCCATTTTGACCATCTGTTTGTCTTTGTCCACTTATGCCCATATATGAAGATCTCTGCACACACAGTACCGGTTGCGGAAAACTCTGATGTCAGACATCAGCTCCGCATACGGGCATTCATTTTATTCCCATATTAGACTAGTGGAATTTCTGAAAAATGTGATAGTTAGAGGCATTTTGGGGTAAAAGTTGGTAACCAGTCTATTTTACACAATTCAATGGTGCTGAATCTGAAAAACCTGGTTACCAAGCAAAATTATGAGTTTTTGACCTTCTTATTTGCATAACAAAATAGCTGCCGAATTGTCAATTTTAAACTTTTTCAAGGGATATTTCACTTTCAAAAAACCTTTAGTAATTATATCATCTAATCAAGCTTTTTGGAACACCCAGGACAGTTTTTGAGTTGTTTGATTCAGTTTAGATTTAGATATTTGATATTCATTTTATCAGACACGCCCCCTTCCTATACAAACCCATTGTAACTTCAAACTCCATTTTAACCATGATAGATTTAATGAAAACACCCGTCCTTTTTTCTGGTGACTCCTGACATCCTCCTAATACGTGAGCAGGTGTTTTGTCAATAACATTTTTCATTTATTTTTAATAATTTCTTAATTGTATTAATTATTTTTCATTTTCCCAAATAATTATAGAAAATAAACTAAAAAGGTTATCGAAAGAACACTGCCTGTTCGTCTATTAGAAGGGCATCAGGAGTCACCAGAAAAAAGGATGGGTGTTTTCATTGAATCTATCATGGTTAAAATGTTTTATTTTTATTTAAAAGGGATATTTCACTTAAATACAAAAACATTTAACCATGATAGATTCAATGAAAACACCCATCCTTTTTTCTGGTGACTCCTGACGCCCTCCTAATACACAAACAGGCAGTGTTTTTTCGATAACTTTTTTAGTTTCTTTTTAATAATTATTTGGGAAAATAAAAATAAATAAATACAAAAACTAAATTATTAAAAATAAATGAAAGGAGTTATCGAAAGAACACAACCTGCCCACATATTAGGAGGGTGTCAGGAGTCACCAGAAAAAAAGGACAGGTGTTTTCATAAAATGTATCATGGTTAAAATGGAGTTTGAAGTTACAATGGATTTGTATAGGAAGGGGGCGTGTCTGATAAAATGAATATCAAATATCTAAATCTAAACTGATATGATATGATATAGTGATATGATATGATATAGTACTTTATTGTCAGTTCACACTGAAATTTGTCTTACGACACAGCAGTCATGTATTCAAAACATATATACAAACATTTGTAACACATCAAGGCATACGTGACACGCTGAGTCGCGGTGCAGCCCCTGTACCAGCGCACCAACTGAATGAGTTGCTGAATCAAGCAACTCAAAAACTGTCCTGGGTGTTCGCATTATATGATAGAATGATGAAACGTTTTTTGAAAGAGAAATATTGCTTGAATAAATAGTTGAAAATGTACAATTCGGCAGCCACTTTGTTATGCAAGTTAGAAGGTCAAAAACTCAAAATTTTGATTGGTAACCAGGTTTTTCAGATTCTGCACCCTTGAATTATGTAAAATGGCCTGGTTACCCACTTTTACCCCCAAATGCCTCTAACCTGCTTATAGAAGGCCTTTTTTCAGAATTTCCAACTGACTATATAACAGCCTGATGTCAACAATCAGCCCGCATAAGGAGATTCCGAACGTTTCGCGCCGGTTCGGGAAAACCGTGCGTCGGGTCGGGTCGAGGCCCGGCACTGCACTGCACTCCGTGCCGCGGCGGGGAACGCGCGTGCCGAATCTGAAGCCGGTGGGACGAACGGTTCTCGAGATACGCGGATTACAGACACACAGACACACAGACACACACGCAGAGACTTCTCGCATTTATAGATAGATGAGAATCACCAGTGTTGGGTGTAGCAGCGTTATAACTAACGGCGCTACACGTTACGGTAGCACTTTATAATGAAGTACCTCAATAAAGGCTAATTAACAGCTAATAAGGCACTTATTAACAATGAATTAACAGCTAATAAGGCACATTAAGTCCTAATAGTGCATTTATAAACCCTTTACTATGCACTTATTATGAGATCAATTAACACTAACAAATCCTTACACCCGCCACTCTGACATGTCGGAAAGGAGACATGTCAGAGTGGCGGGTGTACCCGATGTGTTCCCACTTTAGAATAGGTGGCTTTAAATTGCCTAATAAAGTGTTAATAAAGGCTTAATTAATGACTTGTTGTTGTTTATACTGTTATAATAAAGATTTTATTAAGGATTTGTTGGTGTTAATTGATCTCATAATAAGTGCATAGTAAAGGGTTTATAAATGCACAATTAGGACTCAACGGATATTAAGTTTCCCATAAGGGGACTAATAATTATTAATTAAGTCTTATTAACCATTTATAAATCTAAATAGTATTATAATACATTTATAACTATTAATTAAGAACTTATAAGCACATAACAATTAAGTATCTCATAAATACACTACCCCCCTTATTATTGCCTTATTAAGATGTATAAGCACGTATTAAGGTTAATAAGTATCTTATAAGTGTTTAATTAGTTGTTAATTCATTATAATTAACTCGTTAATTACGGTTTAATAATGTTTGAATAAGAGTTAATTAATTGTTATTAGCTGTTAATTAATTGTCAATAAGTGCCTTATTAGCTGTTAATTAGCCTTTATTGAGGTACTTCATTATAAAGTGCTACCCAAGTTACTTTTGCGTTGTTACCAGTTACATTTCCCGAAAAATAACAGTGTTAATAATTTACTCTTAAGACCTAATTCCCTGTTCTTTCTGTTGCCACAAAGGAAAAATAATCCATCTGACACATTTGCACTGTTTCCTGAATGAATGAGCTCTTCTCTCTCTGTCAGAGGAGCCTGAGGAGGCATGCATGCATTTTTTTTATTTAACCTTTATTTAACCAGATAAAAACACATTGAGACATGATCTCTTTTTCGAGTGTGACCTGGCCAAGAGGCAGAAATAAAAAAACATGCATGGCCCACATTTTTACACGGAAAAGGGTGACCGACCAGAAATGTGTTGCACTCTGTGGTGGTTGCTCTACAGTTTACGACAGGTTATGAAATTTGGTGTAACACCGGGTGGCGACATTAGGAGAATTTATTTGTGCTCGTCTTGTTTACATTAATTAATCGCGCCATGGCAGGGCTTGAGAGAAACCCTTTAGTAAGGCTGTGGAGGGATTCACAATATTTTTGGATTTACTGGTGAAAGGATATATCAACGTCATTACATTATCCACTTTGACGTCGAAGCTGCAGGCAGCCACGCACAGCTGACACAGCACTCCGGTAGGCTGCACTGGAGCTTAAATCGGGCCTAAAAAAGTGAGCCCGGCCCAACCCAGTCCTACAGAATTTCAGCCCGGACCGACCCAAAGCCCGATACATAATTGACAATTGGAGACCGGCCGCACAGCCCAAAGACCCACATTCTAAACAAGCTTAGTTGATGCAGACGGCAGCAGCCTTTTTTTCTACATACAAATACAATATTGGTGATTTGTTAAGAACAGAGTCATTCTACCACTTTCCAACTGTCTTTATAAAAGACATTGTAGCAGCACCGTCCTAATTATGGAACAAACAAACATCGGAGCCTCGCTGGAGAACACAGCTGACGGCCGCTGCTGAATCAGGAAGCAGGCATACAGGCTGTTATAGCTACAACATTCACTGTAAGAAAGGGTGTTGGATTCTCCAGGGTTTGGGGCTGGTTTCAACACTGCCTTGGCTGCACTGGTCAGAGTGCGAAGAAGAGGAGGACCAGGATGATATATTTATACACGTGGTCATGGTTTATTCTACAAAGATATAAAATAATACATTAGTACAATGCAATATTTGAATATAAAACAAGTGCCATAGAAAACAAACACTCAGGGGGAAATGGGCATTTAACCCTGAATATTAAACAGGCAACATATTAACAACAACAAGGTAACAAGAAACATACTATATACACAATATCATTAATGCAACAACATGATAGCTACAACTACAAAGCAAGATTATATCCACAAACTCACTTCAGTAACGCATGACCCGGCTCAGGCCAGACAGGGCTCCCAAGCTGTTGTTCTGCTGCTGCTGACAAACAGGAGTGAGGGCACAGGCCATATATATACCCACCTGGCCACTAATTAGTGAGTGAGTGCAGGTGTGGTGAAGTGGGAGCAGGTGAGGTGGGTGGAGCTGTCCATGATGATGGGCCAGGGGGTGGGACTGTCCAGTGTGAACTTTTGTACATTCACACTACGTCTATAATATTATTAGGATATACAAAAGTGTCTGTGAATGGTTTCAACGATCTCCTCCGCCACAGCAGCCATGCACACACACACACACACACACACAGTCAAAGGGGAGCACACTCACACGCTCAACTGTCTGAAAGTTGCGCAGCAGCGCACATACAGTCACACACGCTCAACTGTGTAAAGTTGCACAGCAGCGGTGCAGCGCAGCGATAGTTATGAGCGCGCAGCTTACACAGTCACAGAGACATCATGATACTACGCTGTGCTTGCCTACCGGATTCTAAAAGCCCGACCCAGCCCGAAGCCCGACATATACAGTACATGACAAATTGAGCCCGGCCCATCGGGTCCCGTCGGGCTTGGGCTGAACTTTTAAGCTCTAGGCTGCACTCTATTTTATGTTTACCAAACTTCCTCGCAGGTGGGTTTTAATTGTCGGTAATACCCAGGGGGCAAAGGAAGGTGTGCTGCATTTGCCCCGACATACAAAGTTGTCCACCAGAAATATTATCTATGACCCAGTAGGATCACAACCTATATGGACAACCCGGTCAATTTGTACAACAAAGTCCAATATGGCCGCCTTTAGTTTTAATGGGGTGTGAATAGGGCAAAATTTTAAACTGAGGGATATTTCCACGAAACTTCACAGGTTGATCAATGGTATACATATGACAATTTTTTGTATTGCAAGTTTCCATGAAATACAATATGGCCTCCACAATATGGCCGCCATAATGTAAGGACCCAGAAAATAGGTTTTGCCTCTAACTTCTGAACCAGATGAGCTAGAAACGCAAACTTGGTGTCTATTTCATGGTGTCTGACCATGGGAGACTCAATGGAATAGCTAATTTTATTATTGGGTGTGTCTGGACCTTTATTGTGCATATTTGCAAGATGGTGGACTCCCAAAATAGAGCTTTAACATCATTTCTACCATGATTGTTGACTGCTTTTGCAAATACAAGCAATATGAATCCAAATTTGCTAAGATTTATGGCACAGCAGGGACTTATAACTGTATTATTCTTGAGTTTGCAAGTTGTCAAAATGGCTGTAAACGAGATATTATATTTCCTGTCCGATTCTACTGTATGTAGTTAGTTGTAGCAATGACTTCAGATAAAATCAGAGACCAAAAAATGTATCTTGGAAATTCTTTTTTAATTAAAAAAAAAAGAAAAAAAGAGAGAGATTATCTCAATGAAATGAATGTAACTGCCTTTTTGGGTCTTTCACACATAGACATGCACATGCTTTCCAACAACTTCAGCTTCAGGGAAATTATAATGAACACATGATTAAAACAGGCTGCATTATAATGCAAATAATTGCTAGTCACTATCACTGTCATGTGTACCTATCCTGCTGCATCTTGTCTCCAGTCCTTGGCAACAACACCCCAAGTAGCATGCAATTCCCTTCTTCGCACATGAACAGTTTTTCTGGCAGCCTTTGATACAGCTACATGATATTGCTTTGTCCATTGATATAGACCAGGCTGGCTCTGTAGAGAGACCTTCCATATTCAGTGAAGCAAGGGATGTCTGGCTTCGCGATTTGTGCAGTTTTATCTATTATGGCTGCTAGAGCAGCTCTTTTCAGGTGCAGGCCAAAGGCATTTTCTGTAGGTGGCAGCAGCTTCAACAGGGTTGATCGGTTATTTAGGAACTTGTACACTCTCAGCTTTGCCAGGTCAAAGTCCTCCGAATGGTCAGCTTTTGATGCATATACAGCTATTGTGAGGTCTCTAGCCTGATTCTTGACATCCTCTGAGAGGGAATAAGAGGAATTTTCACCAAACTCCTGAAGTGCAGGGAGATCTAGACCGATGCTGGTCTTGAACCATGCCTTCTTTCCAGTGAAAAAGGGATAGCTGGTGGTATATCTGCCACTCAGGCTGTGAATAAAGGGCAGGGCACGACACTGTGCGAGTCCAAGGGCTGAGATCATGTGATGGATAGGAAGATATACATCCTGCTCTGTTCTCACCCACAGCTCCGGAAGGTCTAGGAGGTGGGTGGCAGCATGATATAGGCACATGATGATGATGTCTGTGTCATTAGCATGGATAACAACTCTGTCAACTTTGTGAGCCTGGACACTGTATGGTGTGTAGAATTACCCTTGTGTCGCCTCCTGTTGTGTTGACTCTAGTGCAGGGACATCAACAACACACCCCTCCTTGATCACCACACTCTTTGTCTCTTCTTTAAATCCTCCACTCAGGTAAAGATGGGTTGTACCAAGAGCAGACTTAAGTGTCTCATTTTGACACCATTCTTCACAGAGGAATTTTAGAAGGTTTGCTTTGTTTTCAGAGACAGCAAAAAACTCTTGAGGATCAGGAGCTGTATATTGTGCAGAGACTTCATATTCTTTTGCAGGTTTTGAATGGACATACATGTGTTCCTGCTCAGCTGTACCGGTCACAGCAAAAGTGTATGATGTCTGTGTTGGCCGGCACATCCTTTAACAGCAGACGTTGGTACCGTTCAGCGATTGCTCCAAAGGCTTCACCTTTCTGAAAGGACCTATGTCGTATGGCATACATGGCATCAATTATTCTCTTGGTACAACCCATCTTTACCTGAGTGGAGGATTTAAAGAAGAGACAAGGAGGGGTGTGTTGTTGATGTCCCTGCACTAGAGTCAACACAACAGGAGGCCGACACAAGGGTAATTCTACACACCATCTACAGTGTCCAGGCTCACAAAGTTGACAGAGTTGTCATCCATGCTAATGACACAGACATCATCATCATGTGCCTATATCATGCTGCCACCCACCTCCTAGACCTTCCAGAGCTGTGGGTGAGAACAGAGCAGGATGCATATCTTCCTATCCATCACATGGTCTCAGCCCTTGGACTCGCACAGTGTCGTGCCCTGCCCTTTATTCACAGCCTGAGTGGCAGAGATACCACCAGCTATCCCTTTTTCACTGGAAAGAAGGCATGGTTCAAGACCAGCATGGGTCTAGATCTCCCTGCACTTTAGGAGTTTGGTGAAAATTCCTCTTATTCCCTCTCAGAGGATGTCAAGAATCAGGCTAGAGACCTCACAATAGCTGTATATGCATCAAAAGCTGACCATTCGGCAAAGCTGAGAGTGTACAAGTTCCTAAATAACCGATCAACCATGTTGAAGCTGCTGCCACCTACAGAAAATGCCTTTGGCCTGCAGCTGAAAAGAGCTGCTCTAGCAGCCATAATAGATAAAACTGCACAAATCGCGAAGCCAGACATCCCTTGCTTCACTGAATATGGAAGGTCTCTCAGTGATGGGAAGGCAGTCCCCTGTCCATCTACAGAGCCAGCCTGGTCTATATCAATGGACAAGGCAATATCATGTAGCTGTATCAAAGGCTGCCAGAAAAACTGTTCATGTGCAAAGAAGGGAATTGCATGCTACTTGGGGTGTTGTTGCCAAGGACTGGAGACAAGATGCAGCAGGATAGGTACACATGACAGTGATAGTGACTAGCAATTATTTGCATTATAATCAGTGTTGGGCAATATTACTTAGGAGAGTAATCGTTACATATTACTTATTACTCCTTGGAAAAAGTAATAATATTATATTACTTATTACTTGGAATCAAGAGTAATATATAATATATTAAGTTATATTACTTTTTTTCTTTTTTCTTTTTTTTTTACCCCGCAAAAGAAAAGAGATGTAGGGTACAACGACACAATCTGTTAGCCAGCTCCTTTTAGAACATAATCCAATTTATTGTAAAATTAAGTCTCCAATCAGCCAAACATTTTATTTGACAGTGCATTTACAAGCCTAATACAAATTTAAAACTGTCAGTAATTTTGACCCTATAGGCTCTGTATGGTCTTTCCCTCAGGCTCAGAATAAAGGGATATAGTCAGAAAGCAGCCTACTTTATTAGGAGTATCTGTAAATTGAAAAACAATCCAGCACCACGGAGATGAAGAGAAACTACTTCTCCCTGTGTGTGAGATACGGGAGCTTGTGTCTTTGTGTGTAAATGAGAAGAGGTCTCTCTCTCTCTCTCTGTGTGTGTGTGTGTGTGTGTGTGTGTGTGTGTGTGTGTGTGTGTGTGTGTGTGTGTGTGTGTGTGTGTGTGTGTGTGTGTGTGTGTGCGTGTGTGTGTGTGTCGCAACGCAATCTACGACTCGCTGCGCTACTGTGTCAAGTTGACCTAGGCTCTCAGAGGACTTCAAAAGAAGTTAACGACCATCAATTAAGCAGCTGCATGCGCATGATGCGCTGCTCTCCTCTCCTGCCAGAGAGGCACAAGTAATATAGTAACTAGGTGTTTTTTTGGCAGAGTAAAGCGTTACATATTACCGTTTTTGGCAGAGTAATACCTTACACTACTCGTTACTGGATAAAGTAATAATATTACAGTAATATATTATTAGTAATTCGTTACTGCCCAACACTGATTATAATGCAGCCTGTTTTAATCATGTGTTCATTATAATTTCCCTGAAGCTGAAGTTGTTGGAAAGCATGTGCATGTCTATGTGTGAAAGACCCAAAAAGGCAGTTACATTCATTTCATTGAGATAATCTCTCTATTTTTTTCTTTTTTTTTTTAAATTAAAAAATAATTTCTAAGATACATTGTTTTGGTCTCTGATTTGATCTGAAGTCATTGCTACAACTACATACAGTAGAATCGGACAGGAAATATAATATCTCGTTTAAAGCCATTTTGACAACATGCAAACTCAAGAATAATACAGTTATAAGTCCCTTCTGTGCCTCCCTTCTTAGCAAATGGATTCATATTGCTTGTAATTTGCAAAAGCAGTCAACAATCAATCATGGTAGAAATGATGTTAAAGCTCTATTTTGGGAGTCCACCATCTTGCAAATATGCACAATAAAGGTCCAGACACACCCAATAATAAAATTAGCTATTCCATTGAGTCTCCCATGGTCAGACACCATGAAATAGACCCAAGTTTGCGTTTCTAGCTCATCTGGTTCAGAAGTTAGAGGCAAAACCTATTTTCTGGGTCCTTACATTATGGCGGCCATATTGTGGCGGCCATATTGGATTTCATGGAAACTTGCAATACAAAAAATGTTCATATGTATACCATTGATCAACCTGTGAAGTTTCGTGGAAATATCCCTCAGTTTAAAATTTTGCCCTATTCACACCCCATTAAAACTAAAGGCGGCCATATTGGACTTTGTTGTACAATTTGACCGGGTTGTCCATATAGGTTGTGATCCTACTGGGTCATAGATAATATTTCTGGTGGACAACTTTGTATGTCGGGGCAAATGCAGGTTTCCTAAAAAAAGGCTGGTTTGCCCCCTGGGTATAACGGAAAAAGTAACCTAACAAGTTACTTTTCTTATTTGGCAATGGAGTAACGTAACAAGTTACTTTTTAACTCATTGATCGTACCAGCCGAGCAACCCGAAAATATCTCTGTCATTCACTGCCGGTCTTCTCTTTTAACATCGGCGCTAGAGTTTCCATCGTGCGTGATCGGACACGGACGGACATCTTGCGTGTGTGGTTATTCATCAGCCTAGAAAATCTTTTGAAATCTTTAAAATCCGTCCATCGTTTGTCTTTTTGTATGCGGTGTTGTTCACACAGAAAGCTAACGACCGGAATAGCGGACGGACCATCTTGCTTCCGGTTTCGGCCGGATGTTTATGGCAATAGCGATGTAACTTAACGAGTTACTTCAAAAAGTAACGATACCCAACACTGAGAATCACAGACATTTTGAGAATGAATGGATTGTAACTGACTATAGCAGATCTACAAGCTCATAGAGTGAACCCATCTTTCTCGCCTTGCTTCACGTAGATCGCCCCCGCTCCCCGTTCCTCTCTCCCAGACCACGCCCAGCGACGCGTTTCGCACACACACACACACACACACACACACACACACACACACACACACACACACACACACACACACACACACACACAAACGCACGCACGCACGCACGCACGCACACACACACACACACACACACACACACACACACACACACACACACGCTCGCACACATTTTGGTATGCACACATAAACACAGAAATCTTCCAAACTGCGCTTCCAAACTAGAGAGAAGAAAATTGGAAATATTCCAGTACTATTCACGTTGAGAGATGTAGACATGTGTGCTTGTGCTATAAATGAACTGTAAATAGAGCATTGAGAAATTTGATAATTTCCCAGTTGAGTTTTAATAATTTAATAATATTCACATGTATTTTCTTACAGACACCAGCAGCATTACCATTCCTGTCCTCTGTGTGCTCGCATCAGGAGAGGCATCCTTATCCATGCTGGAGGTACAATCACTGCTTCTTAAAATAATATATATATATATATATATATATATATATATATATATATTTATTTATTTTTTTAATTTTTTTTTAAATACTTTTTATTGCAAAGATTTCAATTTTACATTTCATATTTCACATTTTATATCCATAGTTGCAATTATTTTTCTTTTCTTTTTTTTCTATACATTTACATAACACGTGCAAAAAAAACACCACCTACTTAACAACACAATAGAAATACATAAAATAAAATAATATAAAAATTAAATAAAGAGGCTTTTTTGTTTGATGTCCGTGCCTAAAACATCCCTGGTCTGAACAAAAACACAAAACAAAATGGACCGAAACAAAAAAAGAGGGGTTATGTGGGCATGTTATCCTTATTTAAAAGATAAGCGGCCCACCTTTTTTCAAAACGTTTTCCTTACCATTCATTTTATATGTAATGTCACCTTCTCCATAGAGTACATGTCCTCCATTTTGTCCAACCATTTATCCACCCTGTAGACAGGGCTAACGGTGTAAAAACCTGATTAAAGGGTGTACCAAACTTTTCTCAATTGATTCTTATGTATTTTTTCCTGTAGAATCCATTTCTGCAATATACATTTTTATATCGCGCATAATTAATGAGATAATTAGCTTGACTAATTATGCTAATTATCTCATTAATTATGCACAATACAACAATATACTTTTCAGAAATGGATTCTACGGGAATAATTACATGAAGATCAACTGAGAAAAGTGTGGTAAACCCTTTTATCAATTTTTGATGAATTCTTTCCCGTTCTTTCTGCCCATGTGTCAAATTATTTGTAACATGGGTGGAAATGACAGGACAAACCCTATTTAAAAAATTATAAAAGGGTTTACCAAACTTTTCTCTGTTGATTCTTATGTATTTTTTCCTGTAGAATCCATTTCTGCAATATACATTTTTGTATTGTGCATCATTAATGAGTTAATTAGCATATTTGAAGCATATTTGACATATGAGGGGAAATAACACGAAAAACCTATAACAATTTGATAAAAGGGTTTAACAAACTTTACTCAGTTGATCCTTGTGTATTTTATCCTGTACAATCCATTTCTGCTATGTACATTTTTGTATTGTGCATATTTAATGAGATAATTAGCATATTTGACACATCGATGGAAATAACAGGGCAAACCCTATATCAATTCTTTCAATGGACTACAGTACTGTAACGAGTACAGTAGAGTACAGTAAGTTACAGTACAGTAAGGTACGGTACGGTACAGTACAGTACAGTACAGTAAGGTACAGTACTGTAAGGTACAGTAGAGTATAGTACAGTAAGATACAGTACAGCAAAGTACAGTAGGTTACAGTACAGTAAGGTACGGTACAGTACAGTACAGTAAGGTACAGTACTGTAAGGTACAGTAGAGTATAGTACAGTAAGATACAGTACAGCAAAGTACAGTAGAGTACAGTACAGTAAGATACAGTACAGCAAGGTACAGTAGAGTACAGTACAGTAAGGTACAGTAGAGTACAGTAAAGTACAGTAAGGTAAAGTAGAGTACAGTACAGTAAAGTACAGCAGAGTACAGTACAGTACAGTACAGTACAGTAAAGTACAGTAGAGTACAGTTGAGTACAGTACAGTAAGGTAAAGTACAGTAAGGTACAGTAGTGTACAGTCAAGTACAGTACATTAAATTACAGTAAAGTACAGTAAGGTACAGTACAGTACAGTACAGTACACACAGGGTATAGCTGCTCAGATTCACCGCTCCACTGTACCCTACCTTACTGTACTTTACCTTACTGTACCTTACTGCGCTGTGCTGTACTGTACCTTACTGTACTGTACTTCGCAGTACTCTACTGTACCTTACTGTACTGTACTTGACTGTACCTTACTGCACTTTACCTTACTGTACTGTACTCAAATGTACTCTACTGTACTTTACTGTACTTTACTGTACTCTGCTATACCTTACTGTTCTGTACTCTACTGTACTTTACTGTACTTTACTGTACTCTGCTGTACCTTACTGTACTGTACTCTACTGTACCGTATTGTACTGTACTGTACCTTACTGTACTGTACTTTAATGTACTCTACTGTACCTAAGAGTACTGTAGTCCATTAAAAGAATTGTTATAGGGTTTGCCCTGTTATTTCCACCAATGTGTCAAATATGCTAATTATCTAATTATATATGCACAATACAAAAATGTACATGGCAGAAATGGATTCTAGAGGGAAAAATACATAAGGATCAACTGAGAAAGGTTTGTTAAACCCTTTTATCAAATTGTTATAGGGTTTGCCCTGTTATTTCCGCCCATGTGTCAAATATGCTAATTATCTCATTAATGATGCACAATACAAAAATGTATATTGCAGAAATGGATTCTACAGGAAAAAATACATAAGAATCAACTGAGAAAAGTTTGGTAAACCCCTTTATCAAATTGTTATAGGTTTTTCCTGTTGTTTCCCCTCATATGTCAAATATGCTTCAAATATGCTAATTAACTCATTAATGATGCACAATACAAAAATGTATATTGCAGAAATGGATTCTACAGGAAAAAATACATAAGAATCAACAGAGAAAAGTTTGGTAAACCCTTTTATCATTTTTTAAATAGGGTTTGTCCTGTCATTTCCACCCATGTTACAAATAATTTGACACATGGGCAGAAAGAACGGGAAAGAATTCATCAAAAATTGATAAAAGGGTCTACCACACTTTTCTCAGCTGACCTTTATGTAATTCTTCCCGTAGAATCCATTTCTGCAAGGTATATTGTTGTATTGTGCATAATTAATGAGATAATTAGCATAATTAGTCAAAAATGCTAATTATCTCATTAATTATGCGCGATATAAAAATGTATATTGCAGAAATGGATTCTACAGGAAAAAATACATAAGAATCAATTGAGAAAAGTTTGGTACACCCTTTAATCAGGTTTTTACACCGTTAGCCCTGTCTACTGGGAGGTTCCAAACTTTATAATATAATATTTATTAATCCATATCATTAACATTACAATGATTCTATACAGTATAACTGAATGTTATGAGCCTGAAGTCAACCCCCAGTGCTCCACAGTAAGGATTTTACCCTTGCAATATATTGTTATAGCTGCTAGGAGCCGCTGTTAAACTTTAGCCTTACATTGTCTCTCTTCCATCGACGTGAATCTGTTTGTAGGATTAATCTCCTCTCTAGAGTATCTGTCAGTGGAGCTGGTGACTCTCTCTCTCTCTCTCCCTCTCTCTCTCTCTCTCTCTCTCTCTCTCTCTCTCTCTCTCTCTCTTTGCATGCAGTGAAGTTGTTGATATCCTTTGTGCCTCCTCATTGACTCATATCACTTTAGTATATTTTGGGAATTTCTCCAGCAAGAGCCGCTGGCGACACCGCGTACACGGACGCGACACCACGTCCATGCCAGCATGTTTCGTGGTCCGTGATACATGGACGCGTCCATGGTCCATGACGGTGCTTACGGCCGTGTCCATGGATCACGGACGCGTCCAAGGCCCATGCCGCTTTACGGCCGCGTCCGCGGCCTGCCGTTCCTCTCCCAGCCGACTCCGGGGCCTCGACCTCGGCCGTCGGAGTGGCTGGGGACCCCCTGGAGCTCCGGGGACCCCCGTGGACCCCCTGGCGCCGCCACCAAAGGGCTTAAAAAGTGCCCCCCCCCCCCCCCCCCCCCGCCACTGCAGCGCACATAAAAATCCATAACTCGGGCTAGGAGCGACCGTTTGAGACGGGACCGGTACCCACGCGTCCGGCTCGGGGCCCCGGAGAGCGCCCCCCCAGTGGTGGACACAACTGCAGCTGGGAAAAAAAGCCGTAACTCGGCCCCCGAGCCACCGGGAGAGACGGGGCCGGCTCTGGGGGTGGTCCTCGGAGGCAGGCCCACCCCGAGGGACCCCCGCGCCGCCCCCCAAAAATATGTAAAAATACCCAATAGTAGCCGATCTACGATCTCCAGCTCCACTCCGCGGGCCCTGCCGGGGGTCCCCGAACCCCCCCTTCTCAGGGGGGATCCCCGGGGGTTCCAGGCTGCCCACCGAGCGCCCTGACCCCGCCGCCCGGGGGACCCCCGGGGCCCAAAATAACGCCAAAAAACGGCATGTGGTGGCAGACCCCCAAGCTTGAAAACTTAAAACGCCACAGCTCAACCGCTGTGCGGGCCTCGCGCTCAAGCCGGGTACCCACGCGACCGCCGGGGACCCCCAGGGACCACCCAGACTGGCCCCGAAAAGCCCCGCTGAGAGCGCTCTCTGGTCGGTGAAAAAGACGAGGATACAATGTACCCTCGTCTTTTTTTCAGCTTTCAAATTAATCGTTGCATGCAAAAAATAGTGTTTATTGTCAAGATTCCTCACCAGCCGGGCTGGCTTTGTCAGAGGCTTAAAAGACGCTCTCGACGGGGCTTTTCGGGGCCTGGGGTCGGCCTGGGTGGTCCCCGGGGGTCCGACGGGGCCACCGCGTGCGGGCGGCGAGCCGGTCGCGTGGGTACCTGGCTCGAGCGGGAGGCCCGCACGACGGTTGAGCTGAGGCGTTTTAAGTTTTCAAGCTTGGGGGTCTGCCACCACATGCAGTGTTTTGGAGTTATTTTGGGCCTCGGGCGTCCCCCGGGCGGCGCGGCGGGGCCAGGGCGCTCGGCGGGCAGCCTGGGACCCCCGGGGACCCCCCCTGAGAAGCGGGGGTACGCAGAGTCGTGTCCGTGGATGCGGTGTCACACATTATTTGATACTTGTTTATTATTATCATAGTTACAGGTATTTACTTGTTTATTATTATCAGGTATTTAGCTGATAATAACAGCTCCAGCGTTTCGGTGTCCTATTCTATGTATAAAACTGACAACAATAATTATAAAAAAGAAATCACGCTGTGTGTGAATTGAGCTGTGTTATTTATGAGTTGATTTCATTCAGCGTCCTGTGAAGCTTGGACATGCTGTTATGTACGAACAAATATCAAAAACTACAAGGGTGCTTTTGTATCCAGAAATCACATACCGTCGTCTCTGGTTGACTTTGTCACATTTCACTCAGGTTTTTTCATCTCACTTACTTCACACGGTCTACTGCCTTCACACACTTATGTCTTGCAATGTAGTTTCAAATACAGCCACGGGGTGGCACTTAGGAGTCAGCAAACATCAGCAGGATATATAATGTCTCATACAAGAAATGTATTTATCCATGGCATGTTATGGAAAGTAAATACAAATGTTAATCAGAAACAGA